>NC_142713.1:13104098-13436052 GCF_055471065.1 Atractosteus spatula
TAAGGGCTGACTCAATGTGCTCTTCTGAGCCAGGCAGTTACACAGCGATTCTAAGGGCTGACAAAACGCGTTTATTTCGGGCTGAAAAACACGTTTTGAAAACTGTGTTGTTCCTGCCCTAAAAGTTACATGGTGGTGACCAAAGTTGCCAAAACGTGTTTATTTCTGCTGAAAAACACGATTTGACAATTTCTGAGCACTGGGGTTAAGGGCTGACTCAATGTGCTCTTCTGAGCCAGGCAGTTACACTGCGAATCTAAGGGCTGAGAAAAAGCGTTTATTTCGGGCTGAAAAACACGTTTTGAAAACTGTGCTGTTCCTGCCCTATAAGTTACATGGTGGTGACCAAAGTTGCCAAAACGTCTTTATTTCTGCTGAAAAACACGTTTTGACAATTTCTGAGCACTGGGGTTAAGGGCTGACTCAATGTGCTCTTCTGAGCCAGGCAGTTACACTGCGAATCTAAGGGCTGAGAAAAAGCGTTTATTTCGGGCTGAAAAACACGTTTTGAAAACTGTGTTGTTCCTGCCCTATAAGTTACACGGGGGTTACCAAAGTTGCCAAAACATGTTTATTTCTGCTGAAAAACACGTTTTGACAATTTCTGTACACTGGGGTTAAGGGCTGACTCAATGTGCTCTTCTGAGCCAGGCAGTTACACAGCAATTCTAAAGGCTGACAAAACGCGTTTATTTCGGGCTGAAAAACACGTTTTGAAAACTGTGTTGTTCCTGCCCTATAAGTTACATGGTGGTGACCAAAGTTGCCAAAACGTCTTTATTTCTGCTGAAAAACACGTTTTGACAATTTCTGAGCACTGGGGTTAAGGGCTGACTCAATCTGCTCTTCTGAGCCAGGCAGTTACACTGCGAATCTAAGGGCTGAGAAAAAGCGTTTATTTCGGGCTGAAAAACACGTTTTGAAAACTGTGTTGTTCCTACCCTATAAGTTACATGGGGGTTACCAAAGTTGCCAAAACATGTTTATTTCAGCTGAAAAACACGTTTTGACAATTTCTGTACACTGGGGTTAAGGGCTGACTCAATGTGCTCTTCTGAGCCAGGCAGTTACACAGCGATTCTAAGGGCTGACAAAACGCGTTTATTTCGGGCCGAAAAACACGTTTTGAAAACTGTGTTGTTCCTGCCCTATAAGTTACATGGGGGTTACCAAAGTTGCCAAAACATGTTTATTTCTGCTGAAAAACACGTTTTGACAATTTCTGTACACTGGGGTTAAGGGCTGACTCAATGTGCTCTTCTGAGCCAGGCAGTTACACTGCGATTCTAAGGGCTGACAAAACGCGTTTATTTCGGGCTGAAAAACACGTTTTGAAAACTGTGCTGTTCCTGCCCTATAAGTTACATGGTGGTGACCAAAGTTGCCAAAACATGTTTATTTCTGCTGAAAAACACGTTTTGACAATTTCTGAGCACTGGGGTTAAGGGCTGACTCAGTGTGCTCTTCTGAGCCAGGCAGTTACACTGCGAATCTAAGGGCTGAGAAAAAGCGTTTATTTCGGGCTGAAAAACACGTTTTGAAAACTGTGTTGTTCCTACCCTATAAGTTACATGGGGGTTACCAAAGTTGCCAAAACATGTTTATTTCTGCTGAAAAACACGTTTTGACAATTTCTGTACACTGGGGTTAAGGGCTGACTCAATGTGCTCTTCTGAGCCAGGCAGTTACACTGCGATTCTAAGGGCTGACAAAACGCGTTTATTTCGGGCTGAAAAACACGTTTTGAAAACTGTGCTGTTCCTGCCCTATAAGTTACATGGTGGTGACCAAAGTTGCCAAAACGTCTTTATTTCTGCTGAAAAACACGTTTTGACAATTTCTGCACACTGGGGTTAAGGGCTGACTCAATGTGCTCTTCTGAGCCAGGCAGTTACACAGCGATTCTAAGGGCTGACAAAACGCGTTTATTTCGGGCTGAAAAACACGTTTTGAAAACTGTGTTGTTCCTGCCCTAAAAGTTACATGGTGGTTACCAAAGTTGCCAAAACGTGTTTATTTCTGCTGAAAAACACGTTTTGACAATTTCTGAGCACTGGGGTTAAGGGCTGACTCAATGTGCTCTTCTGTGCCAGGCAGTTACACTGCGAATCTAAGGGCTGAGAAAAAGCGTTTATTTCGGGCTGAAAAACACGTTTTGAAAACTGTGTTGTTCCTACCCTATAAGTTACATGGGGGTTACCAAAGTTGCCAAAACATGTTTATTTCTGCTGAAAAACACATTTTGACAATTTCTGTACACTGGGGTTAAGGGCTGACTCAATGTGCTCTTCTGAGCCAGGCAGTTACACAGCGATTCTAAGGGCTGACAAAACGCGTTTATTTCGGGCTGAAAAACACGTTTTGAAAACTGTGTTGTTCCTGCCCTAAAAGTTACATGGTGGTGACCAAAGTTGCCAAAACGTGTTTATTTCTGCTGAAAAACACGATTTGACAATTTCTGAGCACTGGGGTTAAGGGCTGACTCAATGTGCTCTTCTGAGCCAGGCAGTTACACTGCGAATCTAAGGGCTGAGAAAAAGCGTTTATTTCGGGCTGAAAAACACGTTTTGAAAACTGTGCTGTTCCTGCCCTATAAGTTACATGGTGGTGACCAAAGTTGCCAAAACGTCTTTATTTCTGCTGAAAAACACGTTTTGACAATTTCTGAGCACTGGGGTTAAGGGCTGACTCAATGTGCTCTTCTGAGCCAGGCAGTTACACTGCGAATCTAAGGGCTGAGAAAAAGCGTTTATTTCGGGCTGAAAAACACGTTTTGAAAACTGTGTTGTTCCTGCCCTATAAGTTACACGGGGGTTACCAAAGTTGCCAAAACATGTTTATTTCTGCTGAAAAACACGTTTTGACAATTTCTGTACACTGGGGTTAAGGGCTGACTCAATGTGCTCTTCTGAGCCAGGCAGTTACACAGCAATTCTAAAGGCTGACAAAACGCGTTTATTTCGGGCTGAAAAACACGTTTTGAAAACTGTGTTGTTCCTGCCCTATAAGTTACATGGTGGTGACCAAAGTTGCCAAAACGTCTTTATTTCTGCTGAAAAACACGTTTTGACAATTTCTGAGCACTGGGGTTAAGGGCTGACTCAATCTGCTCTTCTGAGCCAGGCAGTTACACTGCGAATCTAAGGGCTGAGAAAAAGCGTTTATTTCGGGCTGAAAAACACGTTTTGAAAACTGTGTTGTTCCTACCCTATAAGTTACATGGGGGTTACCAAAGTTGCCAAAACATGTTTATTTCAGCTGAAAAACACGTTTTGACAATTTCTGTACACTGGGGTTAAGGGCTGACTCAATGTGCTCTTCTGAGCCAGGCAGTTACACAGCGATTCTAAGGGCTGACAAAACGCGTTTATTTCGGGCCGAAAAACACGTTTTGAAAACTGTGTTGTTCCTGCCCTATAAGTTACATGGGGGTTACCAAAGTTGCCAAAACATGTTTATTTCTGCTGAAAAACACGTTTTGACAATTTCTGTACACTGGGGTTAAGGGCTGACTCAATGTGCTCTTCTGAGCCAGGCAGTTACACTGCGATTCTAAGGGTTGACAAAACGCGTTTATTTCGGGCTGAAAAACACGTTTTGAAAACTGTGCTGTTCCTGCCCTATAAGTTACATGGTGGTGACCAAAGTTGCCAAAACGTCTTTATTTCTGCTGAAAAACACGTTTTGACAATTTCTGAGCACTGGGGTTAAGGGCTGACTCAATGTGCTCTTCTGAGCCAGGCAGTTACACTGCGAATCTAAGGGCTGAGAAAAAGCGTTTATTTCGGGCTGAAAAACACGTTTTGAAAACTGTGCTGTTCCTGCCCTATAAGTTACATGGTGGTGACCAAAGTTGCCAAAACATGTTTATTTCTGCTGAAAAACACGTTTTGACAATTTCTGTACACTGGGGTTAAGGGCTGACTCAGTGTGCTCTTCTGAGCCAGGCAGTTACACAGCGATTCTAAGGGCTGACAAAACGCGTTTATTTCGGGCTGAAAAACACGTTTTGAAAACTGTGTTGTTCCTGCCCTATAAGTTACATGGTGGTGACCAAAGTTACCAAAACGTGTTTATTTCTGCTGAAAAACACGTTTTGACAATTTCTGAGCACTGGGGTTAAGGGCTGACTCAGTGTGCTCTTCTGAGCCAGGCAGTTACACTGCGAATCTAAGGGCTGAGAAAAAGCGTTTATTTCGGGCTGAAAAACACGTTTTGAAAACTGTGTTGTTCCTACCCTATAAGTTACATGGGGGTTACCAAAGTTGCCAAAACATGTTTATTTCTGCTGAAAAACACGTTTTGACAATTTCTGTACACTGGGGTTAAGGGCTGACTCAATGTGCTCTTCTGAGCCAGGCAGTTACACTGCGATTCTAAGGGCTGACAAAACGCGTTTATTTCGGGCTGAAAAACACGTTTTGAAAACTGTGCTGTTCCTGCCCTATAAGTTACATGGTGGTGACCAAAGTTGCCAAAACATGTTTATTTCTGCTGAAAAACACGTTTTGACAATTTCTGAGCACTGGGGTTAAGGGCTGACTCAGTGTGCTCTTCTGAGCCAGGCAGTTACACTGCGAATCTAAGGGCTGAGAAAAAGCGTTTATTTCGGGCTGAAAAACACGTTTTGAAAACTGTGTTGTTCCTACCCTATAAGTTACATGGGGGTTACCAAAGTTGCCAAAACATGTTTATTTCTGCTGAAAAACACGTTTTGACAATTTCTGTACACTGGGGTTAAGGGCTGACTCAATGTGCTCTTCTGAGCCAGGCAGTTACACTGCGATTCTAAGGGCTGACAAAACGCGTTTATTTCGGGCTGAAAAACACGTTTTGAAAACTGTGCTGTTCCTGCCCTATAAGTTACATGGTGGTGACCAAAGTTGCCAAAACGTCTTTATTTCTGCTGAAAAACACGTTTTGACAATTTCTGAGCACTGGGGTTAAGGGCTGACTCAATGTGCTCTTCTGAGCCAGGCAGTTACACTGCGAATCTAAGGGCTGAGAAAAAGCGTTTATTTCGGGCTGAAAAACACGTTTTGAAAACTGTGTTGTTCCTACCCTATAAGTTACATGGGGGTTACCAAAGTTGCCAAAACATGTTTATTTCTGCTGAAAAACACGTTTTGACAATTTCTGTACACTGGGGTTAAGGGCTGACTCAATGTGCTCTTCTGAGCCAGGCAGTTACACAGCGATTCTAAGGGCTGACAAAACGCGTTTATTTCGGGCTGAAAAACACGTTTTGAAAACTGTGCTGTTCCTGCCCTATAAGTTACATGGTGGTGACCAAAGTTGCCAAAACGTCTTTATTTCTGCTGAAAAACACGTTTTGACAATTTCTGAGCACTGGGGTTAAGGGCTGACTCAATGTGCTCTTCTGTGCCAGGCAGTTACACTGCGAATCTAAGGGCTGAGAAAAAGCGTTTATTTCGGGCTGAAAAACACGTTTTGAAAACTGTGTTGTTCCTACCCTATAAGTTACATGGAGGTTACCAAAGTTGCCAAAACATGTTTATTTCTGCTGAAAAACACATTTTGACAATTTCTGTACACTGGGGTTAAGGGCTGACTCAATGTGCTCTTCTGAGCCAGGCAGTTACACAGCGATTCTAAGGGCTGACAAAACGCGTTTATTTCGGGCTGAAAAACACGTTTTGAAAACTGTGTTGTTCCTGCCCTAAAAGTTACATGGTGGTGACCAAAGTTGCCAAAACGTGTTTATTTCTGCTGAAAAACACGATTTGACAATTTCTGAGCACTGGGGTTAAGGGCTGACTCAATGTGCTCTTCTGAGCCAGGCAGTTACACAGCGATTCTAAGGGCTGACAAAACGCGTTTATTTCGGGCTGAAAAACACGTTTTGAAAACTGTGTTGTTCCTGCCCTATAAGTTACATGGTGGTGACCAAAGTTGCCAAAACATGTTTATTTCTGCTGAAAAACACGTTTTGACAATTTCTGAGCACTGGGGTTAAGGGCTGACTCAGTGTGCTCTTCTGAGCCAGGCAGTTACACTGCGAATCTAAGGGCTGAGGAAAAGCGTTTATTTCGGGCTGAAAAACACGTTTTGAAAACTGTGTTGTTCCTACCCTATAAGTTACATGGGGGTTACCAAAGTTGCCAAAACATGTTTATTTCTGCTGAAAAACACGTTTTGACAATTTCTGTACACTGGGGTTAAGGGCTGACTCAGTGTGCTCTTCTGAGCCAGGCAGTTACACTGCGAATCTAAGGGCTGAGAAAAAGCGTTTATTTCGGGCTGAAAAACACGTTTTGAAAACTGTGTTGTTCCTACCCTATAAGTTACATGGGGGTTACCAAAGTTGCCAAAACATGTTTATTTCTGCTGAAAAACACGTTTTGACAATTTCTGTAAACTGGGGTTAAGGGCTGATTCAATGTGCTCTTCTGAGCCAGGCAGTTACACTGCGATTCTAAGGGCTGACAAAACGCGTTTATTTCGGGCTGAAAAACACGTTTTGAAAACTGTGCTGTTCCTGCCCTATAAGTTACATGGTGGTGACCAAAGTTGCCAAAACGTCTTTATTTCTGCTGAAAAACACGTTTTGACAATTTCTGAGCACTGGGGTTAAGGGCTGACTCAATGTGCTCTTCTGAGCCAGGCAGTTACACTGCGAATCTAAGGGCTGAGAAAAAGCGTTTATTTCGGGCTGAAAAACACGTTTTGAAAACTGTGCTGTTCCTGCCCTGTAAGTTACATGGTGGTGACCAAAGTTGCCAAAACGTCTTTATTTCTGCTGAAAAACACGTTTTGACAATTTCTGAGCACTGGGGTTAAGGGCTGACTCAATGTGCTCTTCTGAGCCAGGCAGTTACACTGCGAATCTAAGGGCTGAGAAAAAGCGTTTATTTCGGGCTGAAAAACACGTTTTGAAAACTGTGTTGTTCCTACCCTATAAGTTACATGGGGGTTACCAAAGTTGCCAAAACATGTTTATTTCTGCTGAAAAACACGTTTTGACAATTTCTGTACACTGGGGTTAAGGGCTGACTCAATGTGCTCTTCTGAGCCAGGCAGTTACACTGCGATTCTAAGGGCTGACAAAACGCGTTTATTTCGGGCTGAAAAACACGTTTTGAAAACTGTGCTGTTCCTGCCCTATAAGTTACATGGTGGTGACCAAAGTTGCCAAAACATGTTTATTTCTGCTGAAAAACACGTTTTGACAATTTCTGAGCACTGGGGTTAAGGGCTGACTCAGTGTGCTCTTCTGAGCCAGACAGTTACACTGCGAATCTAAGGGCTGAGAAAAAGCGTTTATTTCGGGCTGAAAAACATGTTTTGAAAACTGTGTTGTTCCTACCCTATAAGTTACATGGGGGTTACCAAAGTTGCCAAAACACGTTTATTTCTGCTGAAAAACACGTTTTGACAATTTCTGTACACTGGGGTTAAGGGCTGACTCAATGTGCTCTTCTGAGCCAGGCAGTTACACTGCGATTCTAAGGGCTGACAAAACGCGTTTATTTCGGGCTGAAAAACACGTTTTGAAAACTGTGCTGTTCCTGCCCTATAAGTTACATGGTGGTGACCAAAGTTGCCAAAACGTCTTTATTTCTGCTGAAAAACACGTTTTGACAATTTCTGAGCACTGGGGTTAAGGGCTGACTCAATGTGCTCTTCTGAGCCAGGCAGTTACACTGCGAATCTAAGGGCTGAGAAAAAGCGTTTATTTCGGGCTGAAAAACACGTTTTGAAAACTGTGTTGTTCCTGCCCTATAAGTTACATGGGGGTTACCAAAGTTGCCAAAACATGTTTATTTCTGCTGAAAAACACGTTTTGACAATTTCTGTACACTGGGGTTAAGGGCTGACTCAATGTGCTCTTCTGAGCCAGGCAGTTACACAGCGATTCTAAGGGCTGACAAAACGCGTTTATTTCGGGCTGAAAAACACGTTTTGAAAACTGTGCTGTTCCTGCCCTATAAGTTACATGGTGGTGACCAAAGTTGCCAAAACGTCTTTATTTCTGCTGAAAAACACGTTTTGACAATTTCTGAGCACTGGGGTTAAGGGCTGACTCAATGTGCTCTTCTGTGCCAGGCAGTTACACTGCGAATCTAAGGGCTGAGAAAAAGCGTTTATTTCGGGCTGAAAAACACGTTTTGAAAACTGTGTTGTTCCTACCCTATAAGTTACATGGAGGTTACCAAAGTTGCCAAAACATGTTTATTTCTGCTGAAAAACACATTTTGACAATTTCTGTACACTGGGGTTAAGGGCTGACTCAATGTGCTCTTCTGAGCCAGGCAGTTACACAGCGATTCTAAGGGCTGACAAAACGCGTTTATTTCGGGCTGAAAAACACGTTTTGAAAACTGTGTTGTTCCTGCCCTAAAAGTTACATGGTGGTGACCAAAGTTGCCAAAACGTGTTTATTTCTGCTGAAAAACACGATTTGACAATTTCTGAGCACTGGGGTTAAGGGCTGACTCAATGTGCTCTTCTGAGCCAGGCAGTTACACAGCGATTCTAAGGGCTGACAAAACGCGTTTATTTCGGGCTGAAAAACACGTTTTGAAAACTGTGTTGTTCCTGCCCTATAAGTTACATGGTGGTGACCAAAGTTGCCAAAACATGTTTATTTCTGCTGAAAAACACGTTTTGACAATTTCTGAGCACTGGGGTTAAGGGCTGACTCAGTGTGCTCTTCTGAGCCAGGCAGTTACACTGCGAATCTAAGGGCTGAGAAAAAGCGTTTATTTCGGGCTGAAAAACACGTTTTGAAAACTGTGTTGTTCCTACCCTATAAGTTACATGGGGGTTACCAAAGTTGCCAAAACATGTTTATTTCTGCTGAAAAACACGTTTTGACAATTTCTGTACACTGGGGTTAAGGGCTGACTCAATGTGCTCTTCTGAGCCAGGCAGTTACACTGCGATTCTAAGGGCTGACAAAACGCGTTTATTTCGGGCTGAAAAACACGTTTTGAAAACTGTGCTGTTCCTGCCCTATAAGTTACATGGTGGTGACCAAAGTTGCCAAAACATGTTTATTTCTGCTGAAAAACACGTTTTGACAATTTCTGAGCACTGGGGTTAAGGGCTGACTCAGTGTGCTCTTCTGAGCCAGGCAGTTACACTGCGAATCTAAGGGCTGAGAAAAAGCGTTTATTTCGGGCTGAAAAACACGTTTTGAAAACTGTGTTGTTCCTACCCTATAAGTTACATGGGGGTTACCAAAGTTGCCAAAACATGTTTATTTCTGCTGAAAAACACGTTTTGACAATTTCTGTAAACTGGGGTTAAGGGCTGATTCAATGTGCTCTTCTGAGCCAGGCAGTTACACTGCGATTCTAAGGGCTGACAAAACGCGTTTATTTCGGGCTGAAAAACACGTTTTGAAAACTGTGCTGTTCCTGCCCTATAAGTTACATGGTGGTGACCAAAGTTGCCAAAACGTCTTTATTTCTGCTGAAAAACACGTTTTGACAATTTCTGAGCACTGGGGTTAAGGGCTGACTCAATGTGCTCTTCTGAGCCAGGCAGTTACACTGCGAATCTAAGGGCTGAGAAAAAGCGTTTATTTCGGGCTGAAAAACACGTTTTGAAAACTGTGCTGTTCCTGCCCTGTAAGTTACATGGTGGTGACCAAAGTTGCCAAAACGTCTTTATTTCTGCTGAAAAACACGTTTTGACAATTTCTGAGCACTGGGGTTAAGGGCTGACTCAATGTGCTCTTCTGAGCCAGGCAGTTACACTGCGAATCTAAGGGCTGAGAAAAAGCGTTTATTTCGGGCTGAAAAACACGTTTTGAAAACTGTGTTGTTCCTACCCTATAAGTTACATGGGGGTTATCAAAGTTGCCAAAACATGTTTATTTCTGCTGAAAAACACGTTTTGACAATTTCTGTACACTGGGGTTAAGGGCTGACTCAATGTGCTCTTCTGAGCCAGGCAGTTACACTGCGATTCTAAGGGCTGACAAAACGCGTTTATTTCGGGCTGAAAAACACGTTTTGAAAACTGTGCTGTTCCAGCCCTATAAGTTACATGGTGGTGACCAAAGTTGCCAAAACATGTTTATTTCTGCTGAAAAACACGTTTTGACAATTTCTGAGCACTGGGGTTAAGGGCTGACTCAGTGTGCTCTTCTGAGCCAGACAGTTACACTGCGAATCTAAGGGCTGAGAAAAAGCGTTTATTTCGGGCTGAAAAACATGTTTTGAAAACTGTGTTGTTCCTACCCTATAAGTTACATGGGGGTTACCAAAGTTGCCAAAACACGTTTATTTCTGCTGAAAAACACGTTTTGACAATTTCTGTACACTGGGGTTAAGGGCTGACTCAATGTGCTCTTCTGAGCCAGGCAGTTACACTGCGATTCTAAGGGCTGACAAAACGCGTTTATTTCGGGCTGAAAAACACGTTTTGAAAACTGTGCTGTTCCTGCCCTATAAGTTACATGGTGGTGACCAAAGTTGCCAAAACGTCTTTATTTCTGCTGAAAAACACGTTTTGACAATTTCTGAGCACTGGGGTTAAGGGCTGACTCAATGTGCTCTTCTGAGCCAGGCAGTTACACTGCGAATCTAAGGGCTGAGAAAAAGCGTTTATTTCGGGCTGAAAAACACGTTTTGAAAACTGTGTTGTTCCTGCCCTAAAAGTTACATGGTGGTGACCAAAGTTGCCAAAACGTGTTTATTTCTGCTGAAAAACACGATTTGACAATTTCTGAGCACTGGGGTTAAGGGCTGACTCAATGTGCTCTTCTGAGCCAGGCAGTTACACTGCGAATCTAAGGGCTGAGAAAAAGCGTTTATTTCGGGCTGAAAAACACGTTTTGAAAACTGTGCTGTTCCTGCCCTATAAGTTACATGGTGGTGACCAAAGTTGCCAAAACGTCTTTATTTCTGCTGAAAAACACGTTTTGACAATTTCTGAGCACTGGGGTTAAGGGCTGACTCAATGTGCTCTTCTGAGCCAGACAGTTACACTGCGAATCTAAGGGCTGAGAAAAAGCGTTTATTTCGGGCTGAAAAACACGTTTTGAAAACTGTGTTGTTCCTGCCGTATAAGTTACACGGGGGTTACCAAAGTTGCCAAAACATGTTTATTTCTGCTGAAAAACACGTTTTGACAATTTCTGTACACTGGGGTTAAGGGCTGACTCAATGTGCTCTTCTGAGCCAGGCAGTTACACTGCGATTCTAAGGGCTGACAAAACGCGTTTATTTCGGGCTGAAAAACACGTTTTGAAAACTGTGCTGTTCCTGCCCTATAAGTTACATGGTGGTGACCAAAGTTGCCAAAACGTCTTTATTTCTGTTGAAAAACACGTTTTGACAATTTCTGAGCACTGGGGTTAAGGGCTGACTCAATGTGCTCTTCTGAGCCAGGCAGTTACACTGCGAATCTAAGGGCTGAGAAAAAGCGTTTATTTCGGGCTGAAAAACACGTTTTGAAAACTGTGTTGTTCCTACCCTATAAGTTACATGGGGGTTACCAAAGTTGCCAAAACATGTTTATTTCTGCTGAAAAACACGTTTTGACAATTTCTGTACACTGGGGTTAAGGGCTGACTCAATGTGCTCTTCTGAGCCAGGCAGTTACACTGCGATTCTAAGGGCTGACAAAACGCGTTTATTTCGGGCTGAAAAACACGTTTTGAAAACTGTGCTGTTCCTGCCCTATAAGTTACATGGTGGTGACCAAAGTTGCCAAAACGTCTTTATTTCTGCTGAAAAACACGTTTTGACAATTTCTGAGCACTGGGGTTAAGGGCTGACTCAATGTGCTCTTCTGAGCCAGGCAGTTACACTGCGAATCTAAGGGCTGAGAAAAAGCGTTTATTTCGGGCTGAAAAACACGTTTTGAAAACTGTGTTGTTCCTACCCTATAAGTTACATGGGGGTTACCAAAGTTGCCAAAACATGTTTATTTCTGCTGAAAAACACGTTTTGACAATTTCTGAGCACTGGGGTTAAGGGCTGACTCAATGTGCTCTTCTGAGCCAGGCAGTTACACTGCGAATCTAAGGGCTGAGAAAAAGCGTTTATTTCGGGCTGAAAAACACGTTTTGAAAACTGTGTTGTTCCTGCCCTATAAGTTACACGGGGGTTACCAAAGTTGCCAAAACATGTTTATTTCTGCTGAAAAACACGTTTTGACAATTTCTGTACACTGGGGTTAAGGGCTGACTCAATGTGCTCTTCTGAGCCAGGCAGTTACACAGCAATTCTAAAGGCTGACAAAACGCGTTTATTTCGGGCTGAAAAACACGTTTTGAAAACTGTGTTGTTCCTGCCCTATAAGTTACATGGTGGTGACCAAAGTTGCCAAAACGTCTTTATTTCTGCTGAAAAACACTTTTTGACAATTTCTGAGCACTGGGGTTAAGGGCTGACTCAATCTGCTCTTCTGAGCCAGGCAGTTACACTGCGAATCTAAGGGCTGAGAAAAAGCGTTTATTTCGGGCTGAAAAACACGTTTTGAAAACTGTGTTGTTCCTACCCTATAAGTTACATGGGGGTTACCAAAGTTGCCAAAACATGTTTATTTCAGCTGAAAAACACGTTTTGACAATTTCTGTACACTGGGGTTAAGGGCTGACTCAATGTGCTCTTCTGAGCCAGGCAGTTACACAGCGATTCTAAGGGCTGACAAAACGCGTTTATTTCGGGCCGAAAAACACGTTTTGAAAACTGTGTTGTTCCTGCCCTATAAGTTACATGGGGGTTACCAAAGTTGCCAAAACATGTTTATTTCTGCTGAAAAACACGTTTTGACAATTTCTGTACACTGGGGTTAAGGGCTGACTCAATGTGCTCTTCTGAGCCAGGCAGTTACACTGCGATTCTAAGGGCTGACAAAACGCGTTTATTTCGGGCTGAAAAACACGTTTTGAAAACTGTGCTGTTCCTGCCCTATAAGTTACATGGTGGTGACCAAAGTTGCCAAAACGTCTTTATTTCTGCTGAAAAACACGTTTTGACAATTTCTGAGCACTGGGGTTAAGGGCTGACTCAATGTGCTCTTCTGAGCCAGGCAGTTACACTGCGAATCTAAGGGCTGAGAAAAAGCGTTTATTTCGGGCTGAAAAACACGTTTTGAAAACTGTGCTGTTCCTGCCCTATAAGTTACATGGTGGTGACCAAAGTTATCAAAACATGTTTATTTCTGCTGAAAAACACGTTTTGACAATTTCTGAGCACTGGGGTTAAGGGCTGACTCAGTGTGCTCTTCTGAGCCAGGCAGTTACACTGCGAATCTAAGGGATGAGAAAAAGCGTTTATTTCGGGCTGAAAAACACGTTTTGAAAACTGTGTTGTTCCTACCCTATAAGTTACATGGGGGTTACCAAAGTTGCCAAAACATGTTTATTTCTGCTGAAAAACACGTTTTGACAATTTCTGTAAACTGGGGTTAAGGGCTGACTCAATGTGCTCTTCTGAGCAAGGCAGTTACACTGCGATTCTAAGGGCTGACAAAACGCGTTCATTTCGGGCTGAAAAACACGTTTTGAAAACTGTGCTGTTCCTGCCCTATAAGTTACATGGTGGTGACCAAAGTTGCCAAAACGTCTTTATTTCTGCTGAAAAACACGTTTTGACAATTTCTGAGCACTGGGGTTAAGGGCTGACTCAATGTGCTCTTCTGAGCCAGGCAGTTACACTGCGAATCTAAGGGCTGAGAAAAAGCGTTTATTTCGGGCTGAAAAACACGTTTTGAAAACTGTGCTGTTCCTGCCCTGTAAGTTACATGGTGGTGACCAAAGTTGCCAAAACGTGTTTATTTCTGCTGAAAAACACATTTTGACAATTTCTGTACACTGGGGTTAAGTGCTGACTCAATGTGCTCTTCTGAGCCAGGCAGTTACACAGCGATTCTAAGGGCTGACAAAACGCGTTTATTTCGGGCTGAAAAACACGTTTTGAAAACTGTGTTGTTCCTGCCCTATAAGTTACATGGGGGTTACCAAAGTTGCCAAAACATGTTTATTTCTGCTGAAAAACACGTTTTGACAATTTCTGTACACTGGGGTTAAGGGCTGACTCAATGTGCTCTTCTGAGCCAGGCAGTTACACTGCGAATCTAAGGGCTGAGAAAAAGCGTTTATTTCGGGCTGAAAAACAAGTTTTGAAAACTGTGCTGTTCCTGCCCTGTAAGTTACATGGTGGTGACCAAAGTTGCCAAAACGTGTTTATTTCTGCTGAAAAATACATTTTGACAATTTCTGTACACTGGGGTTAAGTTCTGACTCAATGTGCTCTTCTGAGCCAGGCAGTTACACAGCGATTCTAAGGGCTGACAAAACGCGTTTATTTCGGGCTGAAAAACACGTTTTGAAAACTGTGTTGTTCCTACCCTATAAGTTACATGGGGGTTACCAAAGTTGCCAAAACATGTTTATTTCTGCTGAAAAACACGTTTTGACAATTTCTGAGCACTGGGGTTAAGGGCTGACTCAGTGTGCTCTTCTGAGCCAGGCAGTTACACTGCGAATCTAAGGGCTGAGAAAAAGCGTTTATTTCGGGCTGAAAAACACGTTTTGAAAACTGTGTTGTTCCTACCCTATAAGTTACATGGGGGGTACCAAAGTTGCCAAAACATGTTTATTTCTGCTGAAAAACAAGTTTTGACAATTTCTGTACACTGGGGTTAAGGGCTGACTCAATGTGCTCTTCTGAGCCAGGCAGTTACACAGCGATTCTAAGGGCTGACAAAACGCGTTTATTTCGGGCTGAAAAACACGTTTTGAAAACTGTGCTGTTCCTGCCCTATAAGTTACATGGAGGTTACCAAAGTTGCCAAAACATGTTTATTTCTGCTGAAAAACACATTTTGACAATTTCTGTACACTGGGGTTAAGGGCTGACTCAATGTGCTCTTCTGAGCCAGGCAGTTACACAGCGATTCTAAGGGCTGACAAAACGCGTTTATTTCGGGCTGAAAAACACGTTTTGAAAACTGTGTTGTTCCTGCCCTAAAAGTTACATGGTGGTGACCAAAGTTGCCAAAACGTGTTTATTTCTGCTGAAAAACACGATTTGACAATTTCTGAGCACTGGGGTTAAGGGCTGACTCAATGTGCTCTTCTGAGCCAGGCAGTTACACTGCGAATCTAAGGGCTGAGAAAAAGCGTTTATTTCGGGCTGAAAAACACGTTTTGAAAACTGTGCTGTTCCTGCCCTATAAGTTACATGGTGGTGACCAAAGTTGCCAAAACATGTTTATTTCTGCTGAAAAACACGTTTTGACAATTTCTGAGCACTGGGGTTAAGGGCTGACTCAATGTGCTCTTCTGAGCCAGGCAGTTACACAGCGATTCTAAGGGCTGACAAAACGCGTTTATTTCGGGCTGAAAAACACGTTTTGAAAACTGTGTTGTTCCTGCCCTATAAGTTACATGGTGGTGACCAAAGTTGCCAAAACATGTTTATTTCTGCTGAAAAACACGTTTTGACAATTTCTGAGCACTGGGGTTAAGGGCTGACTCAGTGTGCTCTTCTGAGCCAGGCAGTTACACTGCGAATCTAAGGGCTGAGAAAAAGCGTTTATTTCGGGCTGAAAAACACGTTTTGAAAACTGTGTTGTTCCTACCCTATAAGTTACATGGGGGTTACCAAAGTTGCCAAAACATGTTTATTTCTGCTGAAAAACACGTTTTGACAATTTCTGTACACTGGGGTTAAGGGCTGACTCAATGTGCTCTTCTGAGCCAGGCAGTTACACTGCGATTCTAAGGGCTGACAAAACGCGTTTATTTCGGGCTGAAAAACACGTTTTGAAAACTGTGCTGTTCCTGCCCTATAAGTTACATGGTGGTGACCAAAGTTGCCAAAACATGTTTATTTCTGCTGAAAAACACGTTTTGACAATTTCTGAGCACTGGGGTTAAGGGCTGACTCAGTGTGCTCTTCTGAGCCAGGCAGTTACACTGCGAATCTAAGGGCTGAGAAAAAGCGTTTATTTCGGGCTGAAAAACACGTTTTGAAAACTGTGTTGTTCCTACCCTATAAGTTACATGGGGGTTACCAAAGTTGCCAAAACATGTTTATTTCTGCTGAAAAACACGTTTTGACAATTTCTGTACACTGGGGTTAAGGGCTGACTCAATGTGCTCTTCTGAGCCAGGCAGTTACACTGCGATTCTAAGGGCTGACAAAACGCGTTTATTTCGGGCTGAAAAACACGTTTTGAAAACTGTGCTGTTCCTGCCCTATAAGTTACATGGTGGTGACCAAAGTTGCCAAAACGTCTTTATTTCTGCTGAAAAACACGTTTTGACAATTTCTGAGCACTGGGGTTAAGGGCTGACTCAATGTGCTCTTCTGAGCCTGGCAGTTACACTGCGAATCTAAGGGCTGAGAAAAAGCGTTTATTTCGGGCTGAAAAACACGTTTTGAAAACTGTGTTGTTCCTACCCTATAAGTTACATGGGGGTTACCAAAGTTGCCAAAACATGTTTATTTCAGCTGAAAAACACGTTTTGACAATTTCTGTACACTGGGGTTAAGGGCTGACTCAATGTGCTCTTCTGAGCCAGGCAGTTACACAGCGATTCTAAGGGCTGACAAAACGCGTTTATTTCGGGCCGAAAAACACGTTTTGAAAACTGTGTTGTTCCTGCCCTATAAGTTACATGGGGGTTACCAAAGTTGCCAAAACATGTTTATTTCTGCTGAAAAACACGTTTTGACAATTTCTGTACACTGGGGTTAAGGGCTGACTCAATGTGCTCTTCTGAGCCAGGCAGTTACACTGCGATTCTAAGGGCTGACAAAACGCGTTTATTTCGGGCTGAAAAACACGTTTTGAAAACTGTGCTTTTCCTGCCCTATAAGTTACATAGTGGTGACCAAAGTTGCCAAAACGTCTTTATTTCTGCTGAAAAACACGTTTTGACAATTTCTGAGCACTGGGGTTAAGGGCTGACTCAATGTGCTCTTCTGAGCCAGGCAGTTACACTGCGAATCTAAGGGCTGAGAAAAAGCGTTTATTTCGGGCTGAAAAACACGTTTTGAAAACTGTGCTGTTCCTGCCCTATAAGTTACATGGTGGTGACCAAAGTTATCAAAACATGTTTATTTCTGCTGAAAAACACGTTTTGACAATTTCTGAGCACTGGGGTTAATGGCTGACTCAGTGTGCTCTTCTGAGCCAGGCAGTTACACTGCGAATCTAAGGGATGAGAAAAAGCGTTTATTTCGGGCTGAAAAACACGTTTTGAAAACTGTGTTGTTCCTACCCTATAAGTTACATGGGGGTTACCAAAGTTGCCAAAACATGTTTATTTCTGCTGAAAAACACGTTTTGACAATTTCTGTAAACTGGGGTTAAGGGCTGACTCAATGTGCTCTTCTGAGCAAGGCAGTTACACTGCGATTCTAAGGGCTGACAAAACGCGTTTATTTCGGGCTGAAAAACACGTTTTGAAAACTGTGCTGTTCCTGCCCTATAAGTTACATGGTGGTGACCAAAGTTGCCAAAACGTCTTTATTTCTGCTGAAAAACACGTTTTGACAATTTCTGAGCACTGGGGTTAAGGGCTGACTCAATGTGCTCTTCTGAGCCAGGCAGTTACACTGCGAATCTAAGGGCTGAGAAAAAGCGTTTATTTCGGGCTGAAAAACACGTTTTGAAAACTGTGCTGTTCCTGCCCTGTAAGTTACATGGTGGTGACCAAAGTTGCCAAAACGTGTTTATTTCTGCTGAAAAACACATTTTGACAATTTCTGTACACTGGGGTTAAGTGCTGACTCAATGTGCTCTTCTGAGCCAGGCAGTTACACAGCGATTCTAAGGGCTGACAAAACGCGTTTATTTCGGGCTGAAAAACACGTTTTGAAAACTGTGTTGTTCCTGCCCTATAAGTTACATGGGGGTTACCAAAGTTGCCAAAACATGTTTATTTCTGCTGAAAAACACGTTTTGACAATTTCTGTACACTGGGGTTAAGGGCTGACTCAATGTGCTCTTCTGAGCCAGGCAGTTACACTGCGAATCTAAGGGCTGAGAAAAAGCGTTTATTTCGGGCTGAAAAACACGTTTTGAAAACTGTGCTGTTCCTGCCCTGTAAGTTACATGGTGGTGACCAAAGTTGCCAAAACGTGTTTATTTCTGCTGAAAAACACATTTTGACAATTTCTGTACACTGGGGTTAAGTGCTGACTCAATGTGCTCTTCTGAGCCAGGCAGTTACACAGCGATTCTAAGGGCTGACAAAACGCGTTTATTTCGGGCTGAAAAACACGTTTTGAAAACTGTGTTGTTCCTACCCTATAAGTTACATGGGGGTTACCAAAGTTGCCAAAACATGTTTATTTCTGCTGAAAAACACGTTTTGACAATTTCTGAGCACTGGGGTTAAGGGCTGACTCAGTGTGCTCTTCTGAGCCAGGCAGTTACACTGCGAATCTAAGGGCTGAGAAAAAGCGTTTATTTCGGGCTGAAAAACACGTTTTGAAAACTGTGTTGTTCCTACCCTATAAGTTACATGGGGGTTACCAAAGTTGCCAAAACATGTTTATTTCTGCTGAAAAACACGTTTTGACAATTTCTGTACACTGGGGTTAAGGGCTGACTCAATGTGCTCTTCTGAGCCAGGCAGTTACACTGCGATTCTAAGGGCTGACAAAACGCGTTTATTTCGGGCTGAAAAACACGTTTTGAAAACTGTGCTGTTCCTGCCCTATAAGTTACATGGTGGTGACCAAAGTTGCCAAAACATGTTTATTTCTGCTGAAAAACACGTTTTGACAATTTCTGAGCACTGGGGTTAAGGGCTGACTCAGTGTGCTCTTCTGAGCCAGGCAGTTACACTGCGAATCTAAGGGCTGAGAAAAAGCGTTTATTTCGGGCTGAAAAACACGTTTTGAAAACTGTGTTGTTCCTACCCTATAAGTTACATGGGGGTTACCAAAGTTGCCAAAACATGTTTATTTCTGCTGAAAAACACGTTTTGACAATTTCTGTACACTGGGGTTAAGGGCTGACTCAATGTGCTCTTCTGAGCCAGGCAGTTACACTGCGATTCTAAGGGCTGACAAAACGCGTTTATTTCGGGCTGAAAAACACGTTTTGAAAACTGTGCTGTTCCTGCCCTATAAGTTACATGGTGGTGACCAAAGTTGCCAAAACGTCTTTATTTCTGCTGAAAAACACGTTTTGACAATTTCTGAGCACTGGGGTTAAGGGCTGACTCAATGTGCTCTTCTGAGCCAGGCAGTTACACTGCGAATCTAAGGGCTGAGAAAAAGCGTTTATTTCGGGCTGAAAAACACGTTTTGAAAACTGTGTTGTTCCTACCCTATAAGTTACATGGGGGTTACCAAAGTTGCCAAAACATGTTTATTTCTGCTGAAAAACACGTTTTGACAATTTCTGTACACTGGGGTTAAGGGCTGACTCAATGTGCTCTTCTGAGCCAGGCAGTTACACAGCGATTCTAAGGGCTGACAAAACGCGTTTATTTCGGGCTGAAAAACACGTTTTGAAAACTGTGTTGTTCCTGCCCTAAAAGTTACATGGTGGTGACCAAAGTTGCCAAAACGTGTTTATTTCTGCTGAAAAACACGATTTGACAATTTCTGAGCACTGGGGTTAAGGGCTGACTCAATGTGCTCTTCTGAGCCAGGCAGTTACACAGCGATTCTAAGGGCTGACAAAACGCGTTTATTTCGGGCTGAAAAACACGTTTTGAAAACTGTGTTGTTCCTGCCCTATAAGTTACATGGTGGTGACCAAAGTTGCCAAAACATGTTTATTTCTGCTGAAAAACACGTTTTGACAATTTATGAGCACTGGGGTTAAGGGCTGACTCAGTGTGCTCTTCTGAGCCAGGCAGTTACACTGCGAATCTAAGGGCTGAGAAAAAGCGTTTATTTCGGGCTGAAAAACACGTTTTGAAAACTGTGTTGTTCCTACCCTATAAGTTACATGGGGGTTACCAAAGTTGCCAAAACATGTTTATTTCTGCTGAAAAACACGTTTTGACAATTTCTGTACACTGGGGTTAAGGGCTGACTCAATGTGCTCTTCTGAGCCAGGCAGTTACACTGCGATTCTAAGGGCTGACAAAACGCGTTTATTTCGGGCTGAAAAACACGTTTTGAAAACTGTGCTGTTCCTGCCCTATAAGTTACATGGTGGTGACCAAAGTTGCCAAAACATGTTTATTTCTGCTGAAAAACACGTTTTGACAATTTCTGAGCACTGGGGTTAAGGTTTGACTCAGTGTGCTCTTCTGAGCCAGGCAGTTACACTGCGAATCTAAGGGCTGAGAAAAAGCGTTTATTTCGGGCTGAAAAACACGTTTTGAAAACTGTGTTGTTCCTACCCTATAAGTTACATGGGGGTTACCAAAGTTGCCAAAACATGTTTATTTCTGCTGAAAAACACGTTTTGACAATTTCTGTAAACTGGGGTTAAGGGCTGATTCAATGTGCTCTTCTGAGCCAGGCAGTTACACTGCGACTCTAAGGGCTGACAAAACGCGTTTATTTCGGGCTGAAAAACACGTTTTGAAAACTGTGCTGTTCCTGCCCTATAAGTTACATGGTGGTGACCAAAGTTGCCAAAACGTCTTTATTTCTGCTGAAAAACACGTTTTGACAATTTCTGAGCACTGGGGTTAAGGGCTGACTCAATGTGCTCTTCTGAGCCAGGCAGTTACACTGCGAATCTAAGGGCTGAGAAAAAGCGTTTATTTCGGGCTGAAAAACACGTTTTGAAAACTGTGCTGTTCCTGCCCTGTAAGTTACATGGTGGTGACCAAAGTTGCCAAAACGTCTTTATTTCTGCTGAAAAACACGTTTTGACAATTTCTGAGCACTGGGGTTAAGGGCTGACTCAATGTGCTCTTCTGAGCCAGGCAGTTACACTGCGAATCTAAGGGCTGAGAAAAAGCGTTTATTTCGGGCTGAAAAACACGTTTTGAAAACTGTGTTGTTCCTACCCTATAAGTTACATGGGGGTTACCAAAGTTGCCAAAACATGTTTATTTCTGCTGAAAAACACGTTTTGACAATTTCTGTACACTGGGGTTAAGGGCTGACTCAATGTGCTCTTCTGAGCCAGGCAGTTACACTGCGATTCTAAGGGCTGACAAAACGCGTTTATTTCGGGCTGAAAAACACGTTTTGAAAACTGTGCTGTTCCTGCCCTATAAGTTACATGGTGGTGACCAAAGTTGCCAAAACATGTTTATTTCTGCTGAAAAACACGTTTTGACAATTTCTGAGCACTGGGGTTAAGGGCTGACTCAGTGTGCTCTTCTGAGCCAGACAGTTACACTGCGAATCTAAGGGCTGAGAAAAAGCGTTTATTTCGGGCTGAAAAACATGTTTTGAAAACTGTGTTGTTCCTACCCTATAAGTTACATGGGGGTTACCAAAGTTGCCAAAACACGTTTATTTCTGCTGAAAAACACGTTTTGACAATTTCTGTACACTGGGGTTAAGGGCTGACTCAATGTGCTCTTCTGAGCCAGGCAGTTACACTGCGATTCTAAGGGCTGACAAAACGCGTTTATTTCGGGCTGAAAAACACGTTTTGAAAACTGTGCTGTTCCTGCCCTATAAGTTACATGGTGGTGACCAAAGTTGCCAAAACGTCTTTATTTCTGCTGAAAAACACGTTTTGACAATTTCTGAGCACTGGGGTTAAGGGCTGACTCAATGTGCTCTTCTGAGCCAGGCAGTTACACTGCGAATCTAAGGGCTGAGAAAAAGCGTTTATTTCGGGCTGAAAAACACGTTTTGAAAACTGTGTTGTTCCTGCCCTATAAGTTACATGGGGGTTACCAAAGTTGCCAAAACATGTTTATTTCTGCTGAAAAACACGTTTTGACAATTTCTGTACACTGGGGTTAAGGGCTGACTCAATGTGCTCTTCTGAGCCAGGCAGTTACACAGCGATTCTAAGGGCTGACAAAACGCGTTTATTTCGGGCTGAAAAACACGTTTTGAAAACTGTGCTGTTCCTGCCCTATAAGTTACATGGTGGTGACCAAAGTTGCCAAAACGTCTTTATTTCTGCTGAAAAACACGTTTTGACAATTTCTGAGCACTGGGGTTAAGGGCTGACTCAATGTGCTCTTCTGTGCCAGGCAGTTACACTGCGAATCTAAGGGCTGAGAAAAAGCGTTTATTTCGGGCTGAAAAACACGTTTTGAAAACTGTGTTGTTCCTACCCTATAAGTTACATGGAGGTTACCAAAGTTGCCAAAACATGTTTATTTCTGCTGAAAAACACATTTTGACAATTTCTGTACACTGGGGTTAAGGGCTGACTCAATGTGCTCTTCTGAGCCAGGCAGTTACACAGCGATTCTAAGGGCTGACAAAACGCGTTTATTTCGGGCTGAAAAACACGTTTTGAAAACTGTGTTGTTCCTGCCCTAAAAGTTACATGGTGGTGACCAAAGTTGCCAAAACGTGTTTATTTCTGCTGAAAAACACGATTTGACAATTTCTGAGCACTGGGGTTAAGGGCTGACTCAATGTGCTCTTCTGAGCCAGGCAGTTACACAGCGATTCTAAGGGCTGACAAAACGCGTTTATTTCGGGCTGAAAAACACGTTTTGAAAACTGTGTTGTTCCTGCCCTATAAGTTACATGGTGGTGACCAAAGTTGCCAAAACATGTTTATTTCTGCTGAAAAACACGTTTTGACAATTTCTGAGCACTGGGGTTAAGGGCTGACTCAGTGTGCTCTTCTGAGCCAGGCAGTTACACTGCGAATCTAAGGGCTGAGAAAAAGCGTTTATTTCGGGCTGAAAAACACGTTTTGAAAACTGTGTTGTTCCTACCCTATAAGTTACATGGGGGTTACCAAAGTTGCCAAAACATGTTTATTTCTGCTGAAAAACACGTTTTGACAATTTCTGTACACTGGGGTTAAGGGCTGACTCAATGTGCTCTTCTGAGCCAGGCAGTTACACTGCGATTCTAAGGGCTGACAAAACGCGTTTATTTCGGGCTGAAAAACACGTTTTGAAATCTGTGCTGTTCCTGCCCTATAAGTTACATGGTGGTGACCAAAGTTGCCAAAACATGTTTATTTCTGCTGAAAAACACGTTTTGACAATTTCTGAGCACTGGGGTTAAGGGCTGACTCAGTGTGCTCTTCTGAGCCAGGCAGTTACACTGCGAATCTAAGGGCTGAGAAAAAGCATTTATTTCGGGCTGAAAAACACGTTTTGAAAACTGTGTTGTTCCTACCCTATAAGTTACATGGGGGTTACCAAAGTTGCCAAAACATGTTTATTTCTGCTGAAAAACACGTTTTGACAATTTCTGTAAACTGGGGTTAAGGGCTGATTCAATGTGCTCTTCTGAGCCAGGCAGTTACACTGCGATTCTAAGGGCTGACAAAACGCGTTTATTTCGGGCTGAAAAACACGTTTTGAAAACTGTGCTGTTCCTGCCCTATAAGTTACATGGTGGTGACCAAAGTTGCCAAAACGTCTTTATTTCTGCTGAAAAACACGTTTTGACAATTTCTGAGCACTGGGGTTAAGGGCTGACTCAATGTGCCATTCTGAGCCAGGCAGTTACACTGCGAATCTAAGGGCTGAGAAAAAGCGTTTATTTCGGGCTGAAAAACACGTTTTGAAAACTGTGCTGTTCCTGCCCTGTAAGTTACATGGTGGTGACCAAAGTTGCCAAAACGTCTTTATTTCTGCTGAAAAACACGTTTTGACAATTTCTGAGCACTGGGGTTAAGGGCTGACTCAATGTGCTCTTCTGAGCCAGGCAGTTACACTGCGAATCTAAGGGCTGAGAAAAAGCGTTTATTTCGGGCTGAAAAACACGTTTTGAAAACTGTGTTGTTCCTACCCTATAAGTTACATGGGGGTTACCAAAGTTGCCAAAACATGTTTATTTCTGCTGAAAAACACGTTTTGACAATTTCTGTACACTGGGGTTAAGGGCTGACTCAATGTGCTCTTCTGAGCCAGGCAGTTACACTGCGATTCTAAGGGCTGACAAAACGCGTTTATTTCGGGCTGAAAAACACGTTTTGAAAACTGTGCTGTTCCTGCCCTATAAGTTACATGGTGGTGACCAAAGTTGCCAAAACATGTTTATTTCTGCTGAAAAACACGTTTTGACAATTTCTGAGCACTGGGGTTAAGGGCTGACTCAGTGTGCTCTTCTGAGCCAGACAGTTACACTGCGAATCTAAGGGCTGAGAAAAAGCGTTTATTTCGGGCTGAAAAACATGTTTTGAAAACTGTGTTGTTCCTACCCTATAAGTTACATGGGGGTTACCAAAGTTGCCAAAACACGTTTATTTCTGCTGAAAAACACGTTTTGACAATTTCTGTACACTGGGGTTAAGGGCTGACTCAATGTGCTCTTCTGAGCCAGGCAGTTACACTGCGATTCTAAGGGCTGACAAAACGCGTTTATTTCGGGCTGAAAAACACGTTTTGAAAACTGTGCTGTTCCTGCCCTATAAGTTACATGGTGGTGACCAAAGTTGCCAAAACGTCTTTATTTCTGCTGAAAAACACGTTTTGACAATTTCTGAGCACTGGGGTTAAGGGCTGACTCAATGTGCTCTTCTGAGCCAGGCAGTTACACTGCGAATCTAAGGGCTGAGAAAAAGCGTTTATTTCGGGCTGAAAAACACGTTTTGAAAACTGTGTTGTTCCTGCCCTATAAGTTACATGGGGGTTACCAAAGTTGCCAAAACATGTTTATTTCTGCTGAAAAACACGTTTTGACAATTTCTGTACACTGGGGTTAAGGGCTGACTCAATGTGCTCTTCTGAGCCAGGCAGTTACACAGCGATTCTAAGGGCTGACAAAACGCGTTTATTTCGGGCTGAAAAACACGTTTTGAAAACTGTGCTGTTCCTGCCCTATAAGTTACATGGTGGTGACCAAAGTTGCCAAAACGTCTTTATTTCTGCTGAAAAACACGTTTTGACAATTTCTGAGCACTGGGGTTAAGGGCTGACTCAATGTGCTCTTCTGTGCCAGGCAGTTACACTGCGAATCTAAGGGCTGAGAAAAAGCGTTTATTTCGGGCTGAAAAACACGTTTTGAAAACTGTGTTGTTCCTACCCTATAAGTTACATGGGGGTTACCAAAGTTGCCAAAACATGTTTATTTCTGCTGAAAAACACATTTTGACAATTTCTGTACACTGGGGTTAAGGGCTGACTCAATGTGCTCTTCTGAGCCAGGCAGTTACACAGCGATTCTAAGGGCTGACAAAACGCGTTTATTTCGGGCTGAAAAACACGTTTTGAAAACTGTGTTGTTCCTGCCCTAAAAGTTACATGGTGGTGACCAAAGTTGCCAAAACGTGTTTATTTCTGCTGAAAAACACGATTTGACAATTTCTGAGCACTGGGGTTAAGGGCTGACTCAATGTGCTCTTCTGAGCCAGGCAGTTACACTGCGAATCTAAGGGCTGAGAAAAAGCGTTTATTTCGGGCTGAAAAACACGTTTTGAAAACTGTGCTGTTCCTGCCCTATAAGTTACATGGTGGTGACCAAAGTTGCCAAAACGTCTTTATTTCTGCTGAAAAACACGTTTTGACAATTTCTGAGCACTGGGGTTAAGGGCTGACTCAATGTGCTCTTCTGAGCCAGACAGTTACACTGCGAATCTAAGGGCTGAGAAAAAGCGTTTATTTCGGGCTGAAAAACACGTTTTGAAAACTGTGTTGTTCCTGCCGTATAAGTTACACGGGGGTTACCAAAGTTGCCAAAACATGTTTATTTCTGCTGAAAAACACGTTTTGACAATTTCTGTACACTGGGGTTAAGGGCTGACTCAATGTGCTCTTCTGAGCCAGGCAGTTACACTGCGATTCTAAGGGCTGACAAAACGCGTTTATTTCGGGCTGAAAAACACGTTTTGAAAACTGTGCTGTTCCTGCCCTATAAGTTACATGGTGGTGACCAAAGTTGCCAAAACGTCTTTATTTCTGCTGAAAAACACGTTTTGACAATTTCTGAGCACTGGGGTTAAGGGCTGACTCAATGTGCTCTTCTGAGCCAGGCAGTTACACTGCGAATCTAAGGGCTGAGAAAAAGCGTTTATTTCGGGCTGAAAAACACGTTTTGAAAACTGTGTTGTTCCTACCCTATAAGTTACATGGGGGTTACCAAAGTTGCCAAAACATGTTTATTTCTGCTGAAAAACACGTTTTGACAATTTCTGTACACTGGGGTTAAGGGCTGACTCAATGTGCTCTTCTGAGCCAGGCAGTTACACTGCGATTCTAAGGGCTGACAAAACGCGTTTATTTCGGGCTGAAAAACACGTTTTGAAAACTGTGCTGTTCCTGCCCTATAAGTTACATGGTGGTGACCAAAGTTGCCAAAACGTCTTTATTTCTGCTGAAAAACACGTTTTGACAATTTCTGAGCACTGGGGTTAAGGGCTGACTCAATGTGCTCTTCTGAGCCAGGCAGTTACACTGCGAATCTAAGGGCTGAGAAAAAGCGTTTATTTCGGGCTGAAAAACACGTTTTGAAAACTGTGTTGTTCCTACCCTATAAGTTACATGGGGGATACCAAAGTTGCCAAAACATGTTTATTTCTGCTGAAAAACACGTTTTGACAATTTCTGAGCACTGGGGTTAAGGGCTGACTCAATGTGCTCTTCTGAGCCAGGCAGTTACACTGCGAATCTAAGGGCTGAGAAAAAGCGTTTATTTCGGGCTGAAAAACACGTTTTGAAAACTGTGTTGTTCCTGCCCTATAAGTTACACGGGGGTTACCAAAGTTGCCAAAACATGTTTATTTCTGCTGAAAAACACGTTTTGACAATTTCTGTACACTGGGGTTAAGGGCTGACTCAATGTGCTCTTCTGAGCCAGGCAGTTACACAGCAATTCTAAAGGCTGACAAAACGCGTTTATTTCGGGCTGAAAAACACGTTTTGAAAACTGTGTTGTTCCTGCCCTATAAGTTACATGGTGGTGACCAAAGTTGCCAAAACGTCTTTATTTCTGCTGAAAAACACTTTTTGACAATTTCTGAGCACTGGGGTTAAGGGCTGACTCAATCTGCTCTTCTGAGCCAGGCAGTTACACTGCGAATCTAAGGGCTGAGAAAAAGCGTTTATTTCGGGCTGAAAAACACGTTTTGAAAACTGTGTTGTTCCTACCCTATAAGTTACATGGGGGTTACCAAAGTTGCCAAAACATGTTTATTTCAGCTGAAAAACACGTTTTGACAATTTCTGAGCACTGGGGTTAAGGGCTGACTCAATCTGCTCTTCTGAGCCAGGCAGTTACACTGCGAATCTAAGGGCTGAGAAAAAGCGTTTATTTCGGGCTGAAAAACACGTTTTGAAAACTGTGTTGTTCCTACCCTATAAGTTACATGGGGGTTACCAAAGTTGCCAAAACATGTTTATTTCAGCTGAAAAACACGTTTTGACAATTTCTGTACACTGGGGTTAAGGGCTGACTCAATGTGCTCTTCTGAGCCAGGCAGTTACACAGCGATTCTAAGGGCTGACAAAACGCGTTTATTTCGGGCCGAAAAACACGTTTTGAAAACTGTGTTGTTCCTGCCCTATAAGTTACATGGGGGTTACCAAAGTTGCCAAAACATGTTTATTTCTGCTGAAAAACACGTTTTGACAATTTCTGTACACTGGGGTTAAGGGCTGACTCAATGTGCTCTTCTGAGCCAGGCAGTTACACTGCGATTCTAAGGGCTGACAAAACGCGTTTATTTCGGGCTGAAAAACACGTTTTGAAAACTGTGCTGTTCCTGCCCTATAAGTTACATGGTGGTGACCAAAGTTGCCAAAACGTCTTTATTTCTGCTGAAAAACACGTTTTGACAATTTCTGAGCACTGGGGTTAAGGGCTGACTCAATGTGCTCTTCTGAGCCAGGCAGTTACACTGCGAATCTAAGGGCTGAGAAAAAGCGTTTATTTCGGGCTGAAAAACACGTTTTGAAAACTGTGCTGTTCCTGCCCTATAAGTTACATGGTGGTGACCAAAGTTGCCAAAACATGTTTATTTCTGCTGAAAAACACGTTTTGACAATTTCTGAGCACTGGGGTTAAGGGCTGACTCAATGTGCTCTTCTGAGCCAGGCAGTTACACTGCGAATCTAAGGGCTGAGAAAAAGCGTTTATTTCGGGCTGAAAAACACGTTTTGAAAACTGTGCTGTTCCTGCCCTATAAGTTACATGGTGGTGACCAAAGTTGCCAAAACGTCTTTATTTCTGCTGAAAAACACGTTTTGACAATTTCTGAGCACTGGGGTTAAGGGCTGACTCAATGTGCTCTTCTGAGCCAGGCAGTTACACTGCGAATCTAAGGGCTGAGAAAAAGCGTTTATTTCGGGCTGAAAAACACGTTTTGAAAACTGTGCTGTTCCTGCCCTGTAAGTTACATGGTGGTGACCAAAGTTGCCAAAACGTGTTTATTTCTGCTGAAAAACACATTTTGACAATTTCTGTACACTGGGGTTAAGTGCTGACTCAATGTGCTCTTCTGAGCCAGGCAGTTACACAGCGATTCTAAGGGCTGACAAAACGCGTTTATTTCGGGCTGAAAAACACGTTTTGAAAACTGTGTTGTTCCTGCCCTATAAGTTACATGGGGGTTACCAAAGTTGCCAAAACATGTTTATTTCTGCTGAAAAACACGTTTTGACAATTTCTGTACACTGGGGTTAAGGGCTGACTCAATGTGCTCTTCTGAGCCAGGCAGTTACACTGCGAATCTAAGGGCTGAGAAAAAGCGTTTATTTCGGGCTGAAAAACAAGTTTTGAAAACTGTGCTGTTCCTGCCCTGTAAGTTACATGGTGGTGACCAAAGTTGCCAAAACGTGTTTATTTCTGCTGAAAAACACATTTTGACAATTTCTGTACACTGGGGTTAAGTGCTGACTCAATGTGCTCTTCTGAGCCAGGCAGTTACACAGCGATTCTAAGGGCTGACAAAACGCGTTTATTTCGGGCTGAAAAACACGTTTTGAAAACTGTGTTGTTCCTACCCTATAAGTTACATGGGGGTTACCAAAGTTGCCAAAACATGTTTATTTCTGCTGAAAAACACGTTTTGACAATTTCTGAGCACTGGGGTTAAGGGCTGACTCAGTGTGCTCTTCTGAGCCAGGCAGTTACACTGCGAATCTAAGGGCTGAGAAAAAGCGTTTATTTCGGGCTGAAAAACACGTTTTGAAAACTGTGTTGTTCCTACCCTATAAGTTACATGGGGGGTACCAAAGTTGCCAAAACATGTTTATTTCTGCTGAAAAACACGTTTTGACAATTTCTGTACACTGGGGTTAAGGGCTGACTCAATGTGCTCTTCTGAGCCAGGCAGTTACACAGCGATTCTAAGGGCTGACAAAACGCGTTTATTTCGGGCTGAAAAACACGTTTTGAAAACTGTGCTGTTCCTGCCCTATAAGTTACATGGAGGTTACCAAAGTTGCCAAAACATGTTTATTTCTGCTGAAAAACACATTTTGACAATTTCTGTACACTGGGGTTAAGGGCTGACTCAATGTGCTCTTCTGAGCCAGGCAGTTACACAGCGATTCTAAGGGCTGACAAAACGCGTTTATTTCGGGCTGAAAAACACGTTTTGAAAACTGTGTTGTTCCTGCCCTAAAAGTTACATGGTGGTGACCAAAGTTGCCAAAACGTGTTTATTTCTGCTGAAAAACACGATTTGACAATTTCTGAGCACTGGGGTTAAGGGCTGACTCAATGTGCTCTTCTGAGCCAGGCAGTTACACTGCGAATCTAAGGGCTGAGAAAAAGCGTTTATTTCGGGCTGAAAAACACGTTTTGAAAACTGTGCTGTTCCTGCCCTATAAGTTACATGGTGGTGACCAAAGTTGCCAAAACATGTTTATTTCTGCTGAAAAACACGTTTTGACAATTTCTGAGCACTGGGGTTAAGGGCTGACTCAATGTGCTCTTCTGAGCCAGGCAGTTACACAGCGATTCTAAGGGCTGACAAAACGCGTTTATTTCGGGCTGAAAAACACGTTTTGAAAACTGTGTTGTTCCTGCCCTATAAGTTACATGGTGGTGACCAAAGTTGCCAAAACATGTTTATTTCTGCTGAAAAACACGTTTTGACAATTTCTGAGCACTGGGGTTAAGGGCTGACTCAGTGTGCTCTTCTGAGCCAGGCAGTTACACTGCGAATCTAAGGGCTGAGAAAAAGCGTTTATTTCGGGCTGAAAAACACGTTTTGAAAACTGTGTTGTTCCTACCCTATAAGTTACATGGGGGTTACCAAAGTTGCCAAAACATGTTTATTTCTGCTGAAAAACACGTTTTGACAATTTCTGTACACTGGGGTTAAGGGCTGACTCAATGTGCTCTTCTGAGCCAGGCAGTTACACTGCGATTCTAAGGGCTGACAAAACGCGTTTATTTCGGGCTGAAAAACACGTTTTGAAAACTGTGCTGTTCCTGCCCTATAAGTTACATGGTGGTGACCAAAGTTGCCAAAACATGTTTATTTCTGCTGAAAAACACGTTTTGACAATTTCTGAGCACTGGGGTTAAGGGCTGACTCAGTGTGCTCTTCTGAGCCAAGCAGTTACACTGCGAATCTAAGGGCGGAGAAAAAGCGTTTATTTCGGGCTGAAAAACACGTTTTGAAAACTGTGTTGTTCCTACCCTATAAGTTACATGGGGGTTACCAAAGTTGCCAAAACATGTTTATTTCTGCTGAAAAACACGTTTTGACAATTTCTGTACACTGGGGTTAAGGGCTGACTCAATGTGCTCTTCTGAGCCAGGCAGTTACACTGCGATTCTAAGGGCTGACAAAACGCGTTTATTTCGGGCTGAAAAACACGTTTTGAAAACTGTGCTGTTCCTGCCCTATAAGTTACATGGTGGTGACCAAAGTTGCCAAAACGTCTTTATTTCTGCTGAAAAACACGTTTTGACAATTTCTGAGCACTGGGGTTAAGGGCTGACTCAATGTGCTCTTCTGAGCCAGGCAGTTACACTGCGAATCTAAGGGCTGAGAAAAAGCGTTTATTTCGGGCTGAAAAACACGTTTTGAAAACTGTGTTGTTCCTACCCTATAAGTTACATGGGGGTTACCAAAGTTGCCAAAACATGTTTATTTCAGCTGAAAAACACGTTTTGACAATTTCTGTACACTGGGGTTAAGGGCTGACTCAATGTGCTCTTCTGAGCCAGGCAGTTACACAGCGATTCTAAGGGCTGACAAAACGCGTTTATTTCGGGCCGAAAAACACGTTTTGAAAACTGTGTTGTTCCTGCCCTATAAGTTACATGGGGGTTACCAAAGTTGCCAAAACATGTTTATTTCTGCTGAAAAACACGTTTTGACAATTTCTGTACACTGGGGTTAAGGGCTGACTCAATGTGCTCTTCTGAGCCAGGCAGTTACACTGCGATTCTAAGGGCTGACAAAACGCGTTTATTTCGGGCTGAAAAACACGTTTTGAAAACTGTGCTTTTCCTGCCCTATAAGTTACATGGTGGTGACCAAAGTTGCCAAAACGTCTTTATTTCTGCTGAAAAACACGTTTTGACAATTTCTGAGCACTGGGGTTAAGGGCTGACTCAATGTGCTCTTCTGAGCCAGGCAGTTACACTGCGAATCTAAGGGCTGAGAAAAAGCGTTTATTTCGGGCTGAAAAACACGTTTTGAAAACTGTGCTGTTCCTGCCCTATAAGTTACATGGTGGTGACCAAAGTTGCCAAAACGTCTTTATTTCTGCTGAAAAACACGTTTTGACAATTTCTGAGCACTGGGGTTAAGGGCTGACTCAATGTGCTCTTCTGAGCCAGGCAGTTACACTGCGAATCTAAGGGCTGAGAAAAAGCGTTTATTTCGGGCTGAAAAACACGTTTTGAAAACTGTGTTGTTCCTACCCTATAAGTTACATGGGGGTTACCAAAGTTGCCAAAACATGTTTATTTCTGCTGAAAAACACGTTTTGACAATTTCTGTACACTGGGGTTAAGGGCTGACTCAATGTGCTCTTCTGAGCCAGGCAGTTACACAGCGATTCTAACGGCTGACAAAACGCGTTTATTTCGGGCTGAAAAACACGTTTTGAAAACTGTGTTGTTCCTGCCCTAAAAGTTACATGGTGGTGACCAAAGTTGCCAAAACGTGTTTATTTCTGCTGAAAAACACGATTTGACAATTTCTGAGCACTGGGGTTAAGGGCTGACTCAATGTGCTCTTCTGAGCCAGGCAGTTACACAGCGATTCTAAGGGCTGACAAAACGCGTTTATTTCGGGCTGAAAAACACGTTTTGAAAACTGTGTTGTTCCTGCCCTATAAGTTACATGGTGGTGACCAAAGTTGCCAAAACATGTTTATTTCTGCTGAAAAACACGTTTTGACAATTTCTGAGCACTGGGGTTAAGGGCTGACTCAGTGTGCTCTTCTGAGCCAGGCAGTTACACTGCGAATCTAAGGGCTGAGAAAAAGCGTTTATTTCGGGCTGAAAAACACGTTTTGAAAACTGTGTTGTTCCTACCCTATAAGTTACATGGGGGTTACCAAAGCTGCCAAAACATGTTTATTTCTGCTGAAAAACACGTTTTGACAATTTCTGTACACTGGGGTTAAGGGCTGACTCAATGTGCTCTTCTGAGCCAGGCAGTTACACTGCGATTCTAAGGGCTGACAAAACGCGTTTATTTCGGGCTGAAAAACACGTTTTGAAAACTGTGCTGTTCCTGCCCTATAAGTTACATGGTGGTGACCAAAGTTGCCAAAACATGTTTATTTCTGCTGAAAAACACGTTTTGACAATTTCTGAGCACTGGGGTTAAGGGCTGACTCAGTGTGCTCTTCTGAGCCAGGCAGTTACACTGCGAATCTAAGGGCTGAGAAAAAGCGTTTATTTCGGGCTGAAAAACACGTTTTGAAAACTGTGTTGTTCCTACCCTATAAGTTACATGGGGGTTACCAAAGTTGCCAAAACATGTTTATTTCTGCTGAAAAACACGTTTTGACAATTTCTGTAAACTGGGGTTAAGGGCTGATTCAATGTGCTCTTCTGAGCCAGGCAGTTACACTGCGATTCTAAGGGCTGACAAAACGCGTTTATTTCGGGCTGAAAAACACGTTTTGAAAACTGTGCTGTTCCTGCCCTATAAGTTACATGGTGGTGACCAAAGTTGCCAAAACGTCTTTATTTCTGCTGAAAAACACGTTTTGACAATTTCTGAGCACTGGGGTTAAGGGCTGACTCAATGTGCTCTTCTGAGCCAGGCAGTTACACTGCGAATCTAAGGGCTGAGAAAAAGCGTTTATTTCGGGCTGAAAAACACGTTTTGAAAACTGTGCTGTTCCTGCCCTGTAAGTTACATGGTGGTGACCAAAGTTGCCAAAACGTCTTTATTTCTGCTGAAAAACACGTTTTGACAATTTCTGAGCACTGGGGTTAAGGGCTGACTCAATGTGCTCTTCTGAGCCAGGCAGTTACACTGCGAATCTAAGGGCTGAGAAAAAGCGTTTATTTCGGGCTGAAAAACACGTTTTGAAAACTGTGTTGTTCCTACCCTATAAGTTACATGGGGGTTACCAAAGTTGCCAAAACATGTTTATTTCTGCTGAAAAACACGTTTTGACAATTTCTGTACACTGGGGTTAAGGGCTGACTCAATGTGCTCTTCTGAGCCAGGCAGTTACACTGCGATTCTAAGGGCTGACAAAACGCGTTTATTTCGGGCTGAAAAACACGTTTTGAAAACTGTGCTGTTCCTGCCCTATAAGTTACATGGTGGTGACCAAAGTTGCCAAAACATGTTTATTTCTGCTGAAAAACACGTTTTGACAATTTCTGAGCACTGGGGTTAAGGGCTGACTCAGTGTGCTCTTCTGAGCCAGACAGTTACACTGCGAATCTAAGGGCTGAGAAAAAGCGTTTATTTCGGGCTGAAAAACATGTTTTGAAAACTGTGTTGTTCCTACCCTATAAGTTACATGGGGGTTACCAAAGTTGCCAAAACACGTTTATTTCTGCTGAAAAACACGTTTTGACAATTTCTGTACACTGGGGTTAAGGGCTGACTCAATGTGCTCTTCTGAGCCAGGCAGTTACACTGCGATTCTAAGGGCTGACAAAACGCGTTTATTTCGGGCTGAAAAACACGTTTTGAAAACTGTGCTGTTCCTGCCCTATAAGTTACATGGTGGTGACCAAAGTTGCCAAAACGTCTTTATTTCTGCTGAAAAACACGTTTTGACAATTTCTGAGCACTGGGGTTAAGGGCTGACTCAATGTGCTCTTCTGAGCCAGGCAGTTACACTGCGAATCTAAGGGCTGAGAAAAAGCGTTTATTTCGGGCTGAAAAACACGTTTTGAAAACTGTGTTGTTCCTGCCCTATAAGTTACATGGGGGTTACCAAAGTTGCCAAAACATGTTTATTTCTGCTGAAAAACACGTTTTGACAATTTCTGTACACTGGGGTTAAGGGCTGACTCAATGTGCTCTTCTGAGCCAGGCAGTTACACAGCGATTCTAAGGGCTGACAAAACGCGTTTATTTCGGGCTGAAAAACACGTTTTGAAAACTGTGCTGTTCCTGCCCTATAAGTTACATGGTGGTGACCAAAGTTGCCAAAACGTCTTTATTTCTGCTGAAAAACACGTTTTGACAATTTCTGAGCACTGGGGTTAAGGGCTGACTCAATGTGCTCTTCTGTGCCAGGCAGTTACACTGCGAATCTAAGGGCTGAGAAAAAGCGTTTATTTCGGGCTGAAAAACACGTTTTGAAAACTGTGTTGTTCCTACCCTATAAGTTACATGGAGGTTACCAAAGTTGCCAAAACATGTTTATTTCTGCTGAAAAACACATTTTGACAATTTCTGTACACTGGGGTTAAGGGCTGACTCAATGTGCTCTTCTGAGCCAGGCAGTTACACAGCGATTCTAAGGGCTGACAAAACGCGTTTATTTCGGGCTGAAAAACACGTTTTGAAAACTGTGTTGTTCCTGCCCTAAAAGTTACATGGTGGTGACCAAAGTTGCCAAAACGTGTTTATTTCTGCTGAAAAACACGATTTGACAATTTCTGAGCACTGGGGTTAAGGGCTGACTCAATGTGCTCTTCTGAGCCAGGCAGTTACTCAGCGATTCTAAGGGCTGACAAAACGCGTTTATTTCGGGCTGAAAAACACGTTTTGAAAACTGTGTTGTTCCTGCCCTATAAGTTACATGGTGGTGACCAAAGTTGCCAAAACATGTTTATTTCTGCTGAAAAACACGTTTTGACAATTTCTGAGCACTGGGGTTAAGGGCTGACTCAGTGTGCTCTTCTGAGCCAGGCAGTTACACTGCGAATCTAAGGGCTGAGAAAAAGCTTTTATTTCGGGCTGAAAAACACGTTTTGAAAACTGTGTTGTTCCTACCCTATAAGTTACATGGGGGTTACCAAAGTTGCCAAAACATGTTTATTTCTGCTGAAAAACACGTTTTGACAATTTCTGTACACTGGGGTTAAGGGCTGACTCAATGTGCTCTTCTGAGCCAGGCAGTTACACTGCGATTCTAAGGGCTGACAAAACGCGTTTATTTCGGGCTGAAAAACACGTTTTGAAATCTGTGCTGTTCCTGCCCTATAAGTTACATGGTGGTGACCAAAGTTGCCAAAACATGTTTATTTCTGCTGAAAAACACGTTTTGACAATTTCTGAGCACTGGGGTTAAGGGCTGACTCAGTGTGCTCTTCTGAGCCAGGCAGTTACACTGCGAATCTAAGGGCTGAGAAAAAGCGTTTATTTCGGGCTGAAAAACACGTTTTGAAAACTGTGTTGTTCCTACCCTATAAGTTACATGGGGGTTACCAAAGTTGCCAAAACATGTTTATTTCTGCTGAAAAACACGTTTTGACAATTTCTGTAAACTGGGGTTAAGGGCTGATTCAATGTGCTCTTCTGAGCCAGGCAGTTACACTGCGATTCTAAGGGCTGACAAAACGCGTTTATTTCGGGCTGAAAAACACGTTTTGAAAACTGTGCTGTTCCTGCCCTATAAGTTACATGGTGGTGACCAAAGTTGCCAAAACGTCTTTATTTCTGCTGAAAAACACGTTTTGACAATTTCTGAGCACTGGGGTTAAGGGCTGACTCAATGTGCTCTTCTGAGCCAGGCAGTTACACTGCGAATCTAAGGGCTGAGAAAAAGCGTTTATTTCGGGCTGAAAAACACGTTTTGAAAACTGTGCTGTTCCTGCCCTGTAAGTTACATGGTGGTGACCAAAGTTGCCAAAACGTCTTTATTTCTGCTGAAAAACACGTTTTGACAATTTCTGAGCACTGGGGTTAAGGGCTGACTCAATGTGCTCTTCTGAGCCAGGCAGTTACACTGCGAATCTAAGGGCTGAGAAAAAGCGTTTATTTCGGGCTGAAAAACACGTTTTGAAAACTGTGTTGTTCCTACCCTATAAGTTACATGGGGGTTACCAAAGTTGCCAAAACATGTTTATTTCTGCTGAAAAACACGTTTTGACAATTTCTGTACACTGGGGTTAAGGGCTGACTCAATGTGCTCTTCTGAGCCAGGCAGTTACACTGCGATTCTAAGGGCTGACAAAACGCGTTTATTTCGGGCTGAAAAACACGTTTTGAAAACTGTGCTGTTCCTGCCCTATAAGTTACATGGTGGTGACCAAAGTTGCCAAAACATGTTTATTTCTGCTGAAAAACACGTTTTGACAATTTCTGAGCACTGGGGTTAAGGGCTGACTCAGTGTGCTCTTCTGAGCCAGACAGTTACACTGCGAATCTAAGGGCTGAGAAAAAGCGTTTATTTCGGGCTGAAAAACATGTTTTGAAAACTGTGTTGTTCCTACCCTATAAGTTACATGGGGGTTACCAAAGTTGCCAAAACACGTTTATTTCTGCTGAAAAACACGTTTTGACAATTTCTGTACACTGGGGTTAAGGGCTGACTCAATGTGCTCTTCTGAGCCAGGCAGTTACACTGCGATTCTAAGGGCTGACAAAACGCGTTTATTTCGGGCTGAAAAACACGTTTTGAAAACTGTGCTGTTCCTGCCCTATAAGTTACATGGTGGTGACCAAAGTTGCCAAAACGTCTTTATTTCTGCTGAAAAACACGTTTTGACAATTTCTGAGCACTGGGGTTAAGGGCTGACTCAATGTGCTCTTCTGAGCCAGGCAGTTACACTGCGAATCTAAGGGCTGAGAAAAAGCGTTTATTTCGGGCTGAAAAACACGTTTTGAAAACTGTGTTGTTCCTGCCCTATAAGTTACATGGGGGTTACCAAAGTTGCCAAAACATGTTTATTTCTGCTGAAAAACACGTTTTGACAATTTCTGTACACTGGGGTTAAGGGCTGACTCAATGTGCTCTTCTGAGCCAGGCAGTTACACAGCGATTCTAAGGGCTGACAAAACGCGTTTATTTCGGGCTGAAAAACACGTTTTGAAAACTGTGCTGTTCCTGCCCTATAAGTTACATGGTGGTGACCAAAGTTGCCAAAACGTCTTTATTTCTGCTGAAAAACACGTTTTGACAATTTCTGAGCACTGGGGTTAAGGGCTGACTCAATGTGCTCTTCTGTGCCAGGCAGTTACACTGCGAATCTAAGGGCTGAGAAAAAGCGTTTATTTCGGGCTGAAAAACACGTTTTGAAAACTGTGTTGTTCCTACCCTATAAGTTACATGGGGGTTACCAAAGTTGCCAAAACATGTTTATTTCTGCTGAAAAACACATTTTGACAATTTCTGTACACTGGGGTTAAGGGCTGACTCAATGTGCTCTTCTGAGCCAGGCAGTTACACAGCGATTCTAAGGGCTGACAAAACGCGTTTATTTCGGGCTGAAAAACACGTTTTGAAAACTGTGTTGTTCCTGCCCTAAAAGTTACATGGTGGTGACCAAAGTTGCCAAAACGTGTTTATTTCTGCTGAAAAACACGATTTGACAATTTCTGAGCACTGGGGTTAAGGGCTGACTCAATGTGCTCTTCTGAGCCAGGCAGTTACACTGCGAATCTAAGGGCTGAGAAAAAGCGTTTATTTCGGGCTGAAAAACACGTTTTGAAAACTGTGCTGTTCCTGCCCTATAAGTTACATGGTGGTGACCAAAGTTGCCAAAACGTCTTTATTTCTGCTGAAAAACACGTTTTGACAATTTCTGAGCACTGGGGTTAAGGGCTGACTCAATGTGCTCTTCTGAGCCAGACAGTTACACAGCGAATCTAAGGGCTGAGAAAAAGCGTTTATTTCGGGCTGAAAAACACGTTTTGAAAACTGTGTTGTTCCTGCCGTATAAGTTACACGGGGGTTACCAAAGTTGCCAAAACATGTTTATTTCTGCTGAAAAACACGTTTTGACAATTTCTGTACACTGGGGTTAAGGGCTGACTCAATGTGCTCTTCTGAGCCAGGCAGTTACACAGCAATTCTAAAGGCTGACAAAACGCGTTTATTTCGGGCTGAAAAACACGTTTTGAAAACTGTGTTGTTCCTGCCCTATAAGTTACATGGTGGTGACCAAAGTTGCCAAAACGTCTTTATTTCTGCTGAAAAACACTTTTTGACAATTTCTGAGCACTGGGGTTAAGGGCTGACTCAATGTGCTCTTCTGAGCCAGGCAGTTACACTGCGAATCTAAGGGCTGAGAAAAAGCGTTTATTTCGGGCTGAAAAACACGTTTTGAAAACTGTGTTGTTCCTACCCTATAAGTTACATGGGGGTTACCAAAGTTGCCAAAACATGTTTATTTCAGCTGAAAAACACGTTTTGACAATTTCTGTACACTGGGGTTAAGGGCTGACTCAATGTGCTCTTCTGAGCCAGGCAGTTACACAGCGATTCTAAGGGCTGACAAAACGCGTTTATTTCGGGCCGAAAAACACGTTTTGAAAACTGTGTTGTTCCTGCCCTATAAGTTACATGGGGGTTACCAAAGTTGCCAAAACATGTTTATTTCTGCTGAAAAACACGTTTTGACAATTTCTGTACACTGGGGTTAAGGGCTGACTCAATGTGCTCTTCTGAGCCAGGCAGTTACACTGCGATTCTAAGGGCTGACAAAACGCGTTTATTTCGGGCTGAAAAACACGTTTTGAAAACTGTGCTGTTCCTGCCCTATAAGTTACATGGTGGTGACCAAAGTTGCCAAAACGTCTTTATTTCTGCTGAAAAACACGTTTTGACAATTTCTGAGCACTGGGGTTAAGGGCTGACTCAATGTGCTCTTCTGAGCCAGGCAGTTACACTGCGAATCTAAGGGCTGAGAAAAAGCGTTTATTTCGGGCTGAAAAACACGTTTTGAAAACTGTGCTGTTCCTGCCCTATAAGTTACATGGTGGTGACCAAAGTTGCCAAAACATGTTTATTTCTGCTGAAAAACACGTTTTGACAATTTCTGAGCACTGGGGTTAAGGGCTGACTCAATGTGCTCTTCTGAGCCAGGCAGTTACACTGCGAATCTAAGGGCTGAGAAAAAGCGTTTATTTCGGGCTGAAAAACACGTTTTGAAAACTGTGCTGTTCCTGCCCTGTAAGTTACATGGTGGTGACCAAAGTTGCCAAAACGTGTTTATTTCTGCTGAAAAACACATTTTGACAATTTCTGTACACTGGGGTTAAGTGCTGACTCAATGTGCTCTTCTGAGCCAGGCAGTTACACAGCGATTCTAAGGGCTGACAAAACGCGTTTATTTCGGGCTGAAAAACACGTTTTGAAAACTGTGTTGTTCCTGCCCTATAAGTTACATGGGGGTTACCAAAGTTGCCAAAACATGTTTATTTCTGCTGAAAAACACGTTTTGACAATTTCTGTACACTGGGGTTAAGGGCTGACTCAATGTGCTCTTCTGAGCCAGGCAGTTACACTGCGAATCTAAGGGCTGAGAAAAAGCGTTTATTTCGGGCTGAAAAACAAGTTTTGAAAACTGTGCTGTTCCTGCCCTATAAGTTACATGGGGGTTACCAAAGTTGCCAAAACATGTTTATTTCAGCTGAAAAACACGTTTTGACAATTTCTGTACACTGGGGTTAAGGGCTGACTCAATGTGCTCTTCTGAGCCAGGCAGTTACACAGCGATTCTAAGGGCTGACAAAACGCGTTTATTTCGGGCCGAAAAACACGTTTTGAAAACTGTGTTGTTCCTGCCCTATAAGTTACATGGGGGTTACCAAAGTTGCCAAAACATGTTTATTTCTGCTGAAAAACACGTTTTGACAATTTCTGTACACTGGGGTTAAGGGCTGACTCAATGTGCTCTTCTGAGCCAGGCAGTTACACTGCGATTCTAAGGGCTGACAAAACGCGTTTATTTCGGGCCGAAAAACACGTTTTGAAAACTGTGTTGTTCCTGCCCTATAAGTTACATGGTGGTGACCAAAGTTGCCAAAACGTCTTTATTTCTGCTGAAAAACACGTTTTGACAATTTCTGAGCACTGGGGTTAAGGGCTGACTCAATGTGCTCTTCTGAGCCAGGCAGTTACACTGCGAATCTAAGGGCTGAGAAAAAGCGTTTATTTCGGGCTGAAAAACACGTTTTGAAAACTGTGCTGTTCCTGCCCTATAAGTTACATGGTGGTGACCAAAGTTGCCAAAACATGTTTATTTCTGCTGAAAAACACGTTTTGACAATTTCTGAGCACTGGGGTTAAGGGCTGACTCAATGTGCTCTTCTGAGCCAGGCAGTTACACTGCGAATCTAAGGGCTGAGAAAAAGCGTTTATTTCGGGCTGAAAAACACGTTTTGAAAACTGTGCTGTTCCTGCCCTATAAGTTACATGGTGGTGACCAAAGTTGCCAAAACGTCTTTATTTCTGCTGAAAAACACGTTTTGACAATTTCTGAGCACTGGGGTTAAGGGCTGACTCAATGTGCTCTTCTGAGCCAGGCAGTTACACTGCGAATCTAAGGGCTGAGAAAAAGCGTTTATTTCGGGCTGAAAAACACGTTTTGAAAACTGTGCTGTTCCTGCCCTGTAAGTTACATGGTGGTGACCAAAGTTGCCAAAACGTGTTTATTTCTGCTGAAAAACACATTTTGACAATTTCTGTACACTGGGGTTAAGTGCTGACTCAATGTGCTCTTCTGAGCCAGGCAGTTACACAGCGATTCTAAGGGCTGACAAAACGCGTTTATTTCGGGCTGAAAAACACGTTTTGAAAACTGTGTTGTTCCTGCCCTATAAGTTACATGGGGGTTACCAAAGTTGCCAAAACATGTTTATTTCTGCTGAAAAACACGTTTTGACAATTTCTGTACACTGGGGTTAAGGGCTGACTCAATGTGCTCTTCTGAGCCAGGCAGTTACACTGCGAATCTAAGGGCTGAGAAAAAGCGTTTATTTCGGGCTGAAAAACAAGTTTTGAAAACTGTGCTGTTCCTGCCCTGTAAGTTACATGGTGGTGACCAAAGTTGCCAAAACGTGTTTATTTCTGCTGAAAAACACATTTTGACAATTTCTGTACACTGGGGTTAAGTGCTGACTCAATGTGCTCTTCTGAGCCAGGCAGTTACACAGCGATTCTAAGGGCTGACAAAACGCGTTTATTTCGGGCTGAAAAACACGTTTTGAAAACTGTGTTGTTCCTACCCTATAAGTTACATGGGGGTTACCAAAGTTGCCAAAACATGTTTATTTCTGCTGAAAAACACGTTTTGACAATTTCTGAGCACTGGGGTTAAGGGCTGACTCAGTGTGCTCTTCTGAGCCAGGCAGTTACACTGCGAATCTAAGGGCTGAGAAAAAGCGTTTATTTCGGGCTGAAAAACACGTTTTGAAAACTGTGTTGTTCCTACCCTATAAGTTACATGGGGGGTACCAAAGTTGCCAAAACATGTTTATTTCTGCTGAAAAACACGTTTTGACAATTTCTGTACACTGGGGTTAAGGGCTGACTCAATGTGCTCTTCTGAGCCAGGCAGTTACACAGCGATTCTAAGGGCTGACAAAACGCGTTTATTTCGGGCTGAAAAACACGTTTTGAAAACTGTGCTGTTCCTGCCCTATAAGTTACATGGAGGTTACCAAAGTTGCCAAAACATGTTTATTTCTGCTGAAAAACACATTTTGACAATTTCTGTACACTGGGGTTAAGGGCTGACTCAATGTGCTCTTCTGAGCCAGGCAGTTACACAGCGATTCTAAGGGCTGACAAAACGCGTTTATTTCGGGCTGAAAAACACGTTTTGAAAACTGTGTTGTTCCTGCCCTAAAAGTTACATGGTGGTGACCAAAGTTGCCAAAACGTGTTTATTTCTGCTGAAAAACACGATTTGACAATTTCTGAGCACTGGGGTTAAGGGCTGACTCAATGTGCTCTTCTGAGCCAGGCAGTTACACTGCGAATCTAAGGGCTGAGAAAAAGCGTTTATTTCGGGCTGAAAAACACGTTTTGAAAACTGTGCTGTTCCTGCCCTATAAGTTACATGGTGGTGACCAAAGTTGCCAAAACATGTTTATTTCTGCTGAAAAACACGTTTTGACAATTTCTGAGCACTGGGGTTAAGGGCTGACTCAATGTGCTCTTCTGAGCCAGGCAGTTACACAGCGATTCTAAGGGCTGACAAAACGCGTTTATTTCGGGCTGAAAAACACGTTTTGAAAACTGTGTTGTTCCTGCCCTATAAGTTACATGGTGGTGACCAAAGTTGCCAAAACATGTTTATTTCTGCTGAAAAACACGTTTTGACAATTTCTGAGCACTGGGGTTAAGGGCTGACTCAGTGTGCTCTTCTGAGCCAGGCAGTTACACTGCGAATCTAAGGGCTGAGAAAAAGCGTTTATTTCGGGCTGAAAAACACGTTTTGAAAACTGTGTTGTTCCTACCCTATAAGTTACATGGGGGTTACCAAAGTTGCCAAAACATGTTTATTTCTGCTGAAAAACACGTTTTGACAATTTCTGTACACTGGGGTTAAGGGCTGACTCAATGTGCTCTTCTGAGCCAGGCAGTTACACTGCGATTCTAAGGGCTGACAAAACGCGTTTATTTCGGGCTGAAAAACACGTTTTGAAAACTGTGCTGTTCCTGCCCTATAAGTTACATGGTGGTGACCAAAGTTGCCAAAACATGTTTATTTCTGCTGAAAAACACGTTTTGACAATTTCTGAGCACTGGGGTTAAGGGCTGACTCAGTGTGCTCTTCTGAGCCAAGCAGTTACACTGCGAATCTAAGGGCTGAGAAAAAGCGTTTATTTCGGGCTGAAAAACACGTTTTGAAAACTGTGTTGTTCCTACCCTATAAGTTACATGGGGGTTACCAAAGTTGCCAAAACATGTTTATTTCTGCTGAAAAACACGTTTTGACAATTTCTGTACACTGGGGTTAAGGGCTGACTCAATGTGCTCTTCTGAGCCAGGCAGTTACACTGCGATTCTAAGGGCTGACAAAACGCGTTTATTTCGGGCTGAAAAACACATTTTGAAAACTGTGCTGTTCCTGCCCTATAAGTTACATGGTGGTGACCAAAGTTGCCAAAACGTCTTTATTTCTGCTGAAAAACACGTTTTGACAATTTCTGAGCACTGGGGTTAAGGGCTGACTCAATGTGCTCTTCTGAGCCAGGCAGTTACACTGCGAATCTAAGGGCTGAGAAAAAGCGTTTATTTCGGGCTGAAAAACACGTTTTGAAAACTGTGTTGTTCCTACCCTATAAGTTACATGGGGGTTACCAAAGTTGCCAAAACATGTTTATTTCAGCTGAAAAACACGTTTTGACAATTTCTGTACACTGGGGTTAAGGGCTGACTCAATGTGCTCTTCTGAGCCAGGCAGTTACACAGCGATTCTAAGGGCTGACAAAACGCGTTTATTTCGGGCCGAAAAACACGTTTTGAAAACTGTGTTGTTCCTGCCCTATAAGTTACATGGGGGTTACCAAAGTTGCCAAAACATGTTTATTTCTGCTGAAAAACACGTTTTGACAATTTCTGTACACTGGGGTTAAGGGCTGACTCAATGTGCTCTTCTGAGCCAGGCAGTTACACTGCGATTCTAAGGGCTGACAAAACGCGTTTATTTCGGGCTGAAAAACACGTTTTGAAAACTGTGCTTTTCCTGCCCTATAAGTTACATGGTGGTGACCAAAGTTGCCAAAACGTCTTTATTTCTGCTGAAAAACACGTTTTGACAATTTCTGAGCACTGGGGTTAAGGGCTGACTCAATGTGCTCTTCTGAGCCAGGCAGTTACACTGCGAATCTAAGGGCTGAGAAAAAGCGTTTATTTCGGGCTGAAAAACACGTTTTGAAAACTGTGCTGTTCCTGCCCTATAAGTTACATGGTGGTGACCAAAGTTGCCAAAACGTCTTTATTTCTGCTGAAAAACACGTTTTGACAATTTCTGAGCACTGGGGTTAAGGGCTGACTCAATGTGCTCTTCTGAGCCAGGCAGTTACACTGCGAATCTAAGGGCTGAGAAAAAGCGTTTATTTCGGGCTGAAAAACACGTTTTGAAATCTGTGCTGTTCCTGCCCTATAAGTTACATGGTGGTGACCAAAGTTGCCAAAACATGTTTATTTCTGCTGAAAAACACGTTTTGACAATTTCTGAGCACTGGGGTTAAGGGCTGACTCAGTGTGCTCTTCTGAGCCAGGCAGTTACACTGCGAATCTAAGGGCTGAGAAAAAGCGTTTATTTCGGGCTGAAAAACACGTTTTGAAAACTGTGTTGTTCCTACCCTATAAGTTACATGGGGGTTACCAAAGTTGCCAAAACATGTTTATTTCTGCTGAAAAACACGTTTTGACAATTTCTGTAAACTGGGGTTAAGGGCTGATTCAATGTGCTCTTCTGAGCCAGGCAGTTACACTGCGATTCTAAGGGCTGACAAAACGCGTTTATTTCGGGCTGAAAAACACGTTTTGAAAACTGTGCTGTTCCTGCCCTATAAGTTACATGGTGGTGACCAAAGTTGCCAAAACGTCTTTATTTCTGCTGAAAAACACGTTTTGACAATTTCTGAGCACTGGGGTTAAGGGCTGACTCAATGTGCTCTTCTGAGCCAGGCAGTTACACTGCGAATCTAAGGGCTGAGAAAAAGCGTTTATTTCGGGCTGAAAAACACGTTTTGAAAACTGTGCTGTTCCTGCCCTGTAAGTTACATGGTGGTGACCAAAGTTGCCAAAACGTCTTTATTTCTGCTGAAAAACACGTTTTGACAATTTCTGAGCACTGGGGTTAAGGGCTGACTCAATGTGCTCTTCTGAGCCAGGCAGTTACACTGCGAATCTAAGGGCTGAGAAAAAGCGTTTATTTCGGGCTGAAAAACACGTTTTGAAAACTGTGTTGTTCCTACCCTATAAGTTACATGGGGGTTACCAAAGTTGCCAAAACATGTTTATTTCTGCTGAAAAACACGTTTTGACAATTTCTGTACACTGGGGTTAAGGGCTGACTCAATGTGCTCTTCTGAGCCAGGCAGTTACACTGCGATTCTAAGGGCTGACAAAACGCGTTTATTTCGGGCTGAAAAACACGTTTTGAAAACTGTGCTGTTCCTGCCCTATAAGTTACATGGTGGTGACCAAAGTTGCCAAAACATGTTTATTTCTGCTGAAAAACACGTTTTGACAATTTCTGAGCACTGGGGTTAAGGGCTGACTCAGTGTGCTCTTCTGAGCCAGACAGTTACACTGCGAATCTAAGGGCTGAGAAAAAGCGTTTATTTCGGGCTGAAAAACATGTTTTGAAAACTGTGTTGTTCCTACCCTATAAGTTACATGGGGGTTACCAAAGTTGCCAAAACACGTTTATTTCTGCTGAAAAACACGTTTTGACAATTTCTGTACACTGGGGTTAAGGGCTGACTCAATGTGCTCTTCTGAGCCAGGCAGTTACACTGCGATTCTAAGGGCTGACAAAACGCGTTTATTTCGGGCTGAAAAACACGTTTTGAAAACTGTGCTGTTCCTGCCCTATAAGTTACATGGTGGTGACCAAAGTTGCCAAAACGTCTTTATTTCTGCTGAAAAACACGTTTTGACAATTTCTGAGCACTGGGGTTAAGGGCTGACTCAATGTGCTCTTCTGAGCCAGGCAGTTACACTGCGAATCTAAGGGCTGAGAAAAAGCGTTTATTTCGGGCTGAAAAACACGTTTTGAAAACTGTGTTGTTCCTGCCCTATAAGTTACATGGGGGTTACCAAAGTTGCCAAAACATGTTTATTTCTGCTGAAAAACACGTTTTGACAATTTCTGTACACTGGGGTTAAGGGCTGACTCAATGTGCTCTTCTGAGCCAGGCAGTTACACAGCGATTCTACGGGCTGACAAAACGCGTTTATTTCGGGCTGAAAAACACGTTTTGAAAACTGTGCTGTTCCTGCCCTATAAGTTACATGGTGGTGACCAAAGTTGCCAAAACGTCTTTATTTCTGCTGAAAAACACGTTTTGACAATTTCTGAGCACTGGGGTTAAGGGCTGACTCAATGTGCTCTTCTGTGCCAGGCAGTTACACTGCGAATCTAAGGGCTGAGAAAAAGCGTTTATTTCGGGCTGAAAAACACGTTTTGAAAACTGTGTTGTTCCTACCCTATAAGTTACATGGGGGTTACCAAAGTTGCCAAAACATGTTTATTTCTGCTGAAAAACACATTTTGACAATTTCTGTACACTGGGGTTAAGGGCTGACTCAATGTGCTCTTCTGAGCCAGGCAGTTACACAGCGATTCTAAGGGCTGACAAAACGCGTTTATTTCGGGCTGAAAAACACGTTTTGAAAACTGTGTTGTTCCTGCCCTAAAAGTTACATGGTGGTGACCAAAGTTGCCAAAACGTGTTTATTTCTGCTGAAAAACACGATTTGACAATTTCTGAGCACTGGGGTTAAGGGCTGACTCAATGTGCTCTTCTGAGCCAGGCAGTTACACTGCGAATCTAAGGGCTGAGAAAAAGCGTTTATTTCGGGCTGAAAAACACGTTTTGAAAACTGTGCTGTTCCTGCCCTATAAGTTACATGGTGGTGACCAAAGTTGCCAAAACGTCTTTATTTCTGCTGAAAAACACGTTTTGACAATTTCTGAGCACTGGGGTTAAGGGCTGACTCAATGTGCTCTTCTGAGCCAGACAGTTACACAGCGAATCTAAGGGCTGAGAAAAAGCGTTTATTTCGGGCTGAAAAACACGTTTTGAAAACTGTGTTGTTCCTGCCGTATAAGTTACACGGGGGTTACCAAAGTTGCCAAAACATGTTTATTTCTGCTGAAAAACACGTTTTGACAATTTCTGTACACTGGGGTTAAGGGCTGACTCAATGTGCTCTTCTGAGCCAGGCAGTTACACTGCGATTCTAAGGGCTGACAAAACGCGTTTATTTCGGGCTGAAAAACACGTTTTGAAAACTGTGCTGTTCCTGCCCTATAAGTTACATGGTGGTGACCAAAGTTGCCAAAACGTCTTTATTTCTGCTGAAAAACACGTTTTGACAATTTCTGAGCACTGGGGTTAAGGGCTGACTCAATGTGCTCTTCTGAGCCAGGCAGTTACACTGCGAATCTAAGGGCTGAGAAAAAGCGTTTATTTCGGGCTGAAAAACACGTTTTGAAAACTGTGTTGTTCCTACCCTATAAGTTACATGGGGGTTACCAAAGTTGCCAAAACATGTTTATTTCTGCTGAAAAACACGTTTTGACAATTTCTGTACACTGGGGTTAAGGGCTGACTCAATGTGCTCTTCTGAGCCAGGCAGTTACACTGCGATTCTAAGGGCTGACAAAACGCGTTTATTTCGGGCTGAAAAACACGTTTTGTAAACTGTGCTGTTCCTGCCCTATAAGTTACATGGTGGTGACCAAAGTTGCCAAAACGTCTTTATTTCTGCTGAAAAACACGTTTTGACAATTTCTGAGCACTGGGGTTAAGGGCTGACTCAATGTGCTCTTCTGAGCCAGGCAGTTACACTGCGAATCTAAGGGCTGAGAAAAAGCGTTTATTTCGGGCTGAAAAACACGTTTTGAAAACTGTGTTGTTCCTACCCTATAAGTTACATGGGGGATACCAAAGTTGCCAAAACATGTTTATTTCTGCTGAAAAACACGTTTTGACAATTTCTGAGCACTGGGGTTAAGGGCTGACTCAATGTGCTCTTCTGAGCCAGGCAGTTACACTGCGAATCTAAGGGCTGAGAAAAAGCGTTTATTTCGGGCTGAAAAACACGTTTTGAAAACTGTGTTGTTCCTGCCCTATAAGTTACACGGGGGTTACCAAAGTTGCCAAAACATGTTTATTTCTGCTGAAAAACACGTTTTGACAATTTCTGTACACTGGGGTTAAGGGCTGACTCAATGTGCTCTTCTGAGCCAGGCAGTTACACAGCAATTCTAAAGGCTGACAAAACGCGTTTATTTCGGGCTGAAAAACACGTTTTGAAAACTGTGTTGTTCCTGCCCTATAAGTTACATGGTGGTGACCAAAGTTGCCAAAACGTCTTTATTTCTGCTGAAAAACACTTTTTGACAATTTCTGAGCACTGGGGTTAAGGGCTGACTCAATCTGCTCTTCTGAGCCAGGCAGTTACACTGCGAATCTAAGGGCTGAGAAAAAGCGTTTATTTCGGGCTGAAAAACACGTTTTGAAAACTGTGTTGTTCCTACCCTATAAGTTACATGGGGGTTACCAAAGTTGCCAAAACATGTTTATTTCAGCTGAAAAACACGTTTTGACAATTTCTGTACACTGGGGTTAAGGGCTGACTCAATGTGCTCTTCTGAGCCAGGCAGTTACACAGCGATTCTAAGGGCTGACAAAACGCGTTTATTTCGGGCCGAAAAACACGTTTTGAAAACTGTGTTGTTCCTGCCCTATAAGTTACATGGGGGTTACCAAAGTTGCCAAAACATGTTTATTTCTGCTGAAAAACACGTTTTGACAATTTCTGTACACTGGGGTTAAGGGCTGACTCAATGTGCTCTTCTGAGCCAGGCAGTTACACTGCGATTCTAAGGGCTGACAAAACGCGTTTATTTCGGGCTGAAAAACACGTTTTGAAAACTGTGCTGTTCCTGCCCTATAAGTTACATGGTGGTGACCAAAGTTGCCAAAACGTCTTTATTTCTGCTGAAAAACACGTTTTGACAATTTCTGAGCACTGGGGTTAAGGGCTGACTCAATGTGCTCTTCTGAGCCAGGCAGTTACACTGCGAATCTAAGGGCTGAGAAAAAGCGTTTATTTCGGGCTGAAAAACACGTTTTGAAAACTGTGCTGTTCCTGCCCTATAAGTTACATGGTGGTGACCAAAGTTGCCAAAACATGTTTATTTCTGCTGAAAAACACGTTTTGACAATTTCTGAGCACTGGGGTTAAGGGCTGACTCAATGTGCTCTTCTGAGCCAGGCAGTTACACTGCGAATCTAAGGGCTGAGAAAAAGCGTTTATTTCGGGCTGAAAAACACGTTTTGAAAACTGTGCTGTTCCTGCCCTATAAGTTACATGGTGGTGACCAAAGTTGCCAAAACGTCTTTATTTCTGCTGAAAAACACGTTTTGACAATTTCTGAGCACTGGGGTTAAGGGCTGACTCAATGTGCTCTTCTGAGCCAGGCAGTTACACTGCGAATCTAAGGGCTGAGAAAAAGCGTTTATTTCGGGCTGAAAAACACGTTTTGAAAACTGTGCTGTTCCTGCCCTGTAAGTTACATGGTGGTGACCAAAGTTGCCAAAACGTGTTTATTTCTGCTGAAAAACACATTTTGACAATTTCTGTACACTGGGGTTAAGTGCTGACTCAATGTGCTCTTCTGAGCCAGGCAGTTACACAGCGATTCTAAGGGCTGACAAAACGCGTTTATTTCGGGCTGAAAAACACGTTTTGAAAACTGTGTTGTTCCTGCCCTATAAGTTACATGGGGGTTACCAAAGTTGCCAAAACATGTTTATTTCTGCTGAAAAACACGTTTTGACAATTTCTGTACACTGGGGTTAAGTGCTGACTCAATGTGCTCTTCTGAGCCAGGCAGTTACACAGCGATTCTAAGGGCTGACAAAACGCGTTTATTTCGGGCTGAAAAACACGTTTTGAAAACTGTGTTGTTCCTACCCTATAAGTTACATGGGGGTTACCAAAGTTGCCAAAACATGTTTATTTCTGCTGAAAAACACGTTTTGACAATTTCTGAGCACTGGGGTTAAGGGCTGACTCAGTGTGCTCTTCTGAGCCAGGCAGTTACACTGCGAATCTAAGGGCTGAGAAAAAGCGTTTATTTCGGGCTGAAAAACACGTTTTGAAAACTGTGTTGTTCCTACCCTATAAGTTACATGGGGGGTACCAAAGTTGCCAAAACATGTTTATTTCTGCTGAAAAACACGTTTTGACAATTTCTGTACACTGGGGTTAAGGGCTGACTCAATGTGCTCTTCTGAGCCAGGCAGTTACACAGCGATTCTAAGGGCTGACAAAACGCGTTTATTTCGGGCTGAAAAACACGTTTTGAAAACTGTGCTGTTCCTGCCCTATAAGTTACATGGAGGTTACCAAAGTTGCCAAAACATGTTTATTTCTGCTGAAAAACACATTTTGACAATTTCTGTACACTGGGGTTAAGGGCTGACTCAATGTGCTCTTCTGAGCCAGGCAGTTACACAGCGATTCTAAGGGCTGACAAAACGCGTTTATTTCGGGCTGAAAAACACGTTTTGAAAACTGTGTTGTTCCTGCCCTAAAAGTTACATGGTGGTGACCAAAGTTGCCAAAACGTGTTTATTTCTGCTGAAAAACACGATTTGACAATTTCTGAGCACTGGGGTTAAGGGCTGACTCAATGTGCTCTTCTGAGCCAGGCAGTTACACTGCGAATCTAAGGGCTGAGAAAAAGCGTTTATTTCGGGCTGAAAAACACGTTTTGAAAACTGTGCTGTTCCTGCCCTATAAGTTACATGGTGGTGACCAAAGTTGCCAAAACATGTTTATTTCTGCTGAAAAACACGTTTTGACAATTTCTGAGCACTGGGGTTAAGGGCTGACTCAATGTGCTCTTCTGAGCCAGGCAGTTACACAGCGATTCTAAGGGCTGACAAAACGCGTTTATTTCGGGCTGAAAAACACGTTTTGAAAACTGTGTTGTTCCTGCCCTATAAGTTACATGGTGGTGACCAAAGTTGCCAAAACATGTTTATTTCTGCTGAAAAACACGTTTTGACAATTTCTGAGCACTGGGGTTAAGGGCTGACTCAGTGTGCTCTTCTGAGCCAGGCAGTTACACTGCGAATCTAAGGGCTGAGAAAAAGCGTTTATTTCGGGCTGAAAAACACGTTTTGAAAACTGTGTTGTTCCTACCCTATAAGTTACATGGGGGTTACCAAAGTTGCCAAAACATGTTTATTTCTGCTGAAAAACACGTTTTGACAATTTCTGTACACTGGGGTTAAGGGCTGACTCAATGTGCTCTTCTGAGCCAGGCAGTTACACTGCGATTCTAAGGGCTGACAAAACGCGTTTATTTCGGGCTGAAAAACACGTTTTGAAAACTGTGCTGTTCCTGCCCTATAAGTTACATGGTGGTGACCAAAGTTGCCAAAACATGTTTATTTCTGCTGAAAAACACGTTTTGACAATTTCTGAGCACTGGGGTTAAGGGCTGACTCAGTGTGCTCTTCTGAGCCAAGCAGTTACACTGCGAATCTAAGGGCTGAGAAAAAGCGTTTATTTCGGGCTGAAAAACACGTTTTGAAAACTGTGTTGTTCCTACCCTATAAGTTACATGGGGGTTACCAAAGTTGCCAAAACATGTTTATTTCTGCTGAAAAACACGTTTTGACAATTTCTGTACACTGGGGTTAAGGGCTGACTCAATGTGCTCTTCTGAGCCAGGCAGTTACACTGCGATTCTAAGGGCTGACAAAACGCGTTTATTTCGGGCTGAAAAACACGTTTTGAAAACTGTGCTGTTCCTGCCCTATAAGTTACATGGTGGTGACCAAAGTTGCCAAAACGTCTTTATTTCTGCTGAAAAACACGTTTTGACAATTTCTGAGCACTGGGGTTAAGGGCTGACTCAATGTGCTCTTCTGAGCCAGGCAGTTACACTGCGAATCTAAGGGCTGAGAAAAAGCGTTTATTTCGGGCTGAAAAACACGTTTTGAAAACTGTGTTGTTCCTACCCTATAAGTTACATGGGGGTTACCAAAGTTGCCAAAACATGTTTATTTCAGCTGAAAAACACGTTTTGACAATTTCTGTACACTGGGGTTAAGGGCTGACTCAATGTGCTCTTCTGAGCCAGGCAGTTACACAGCGATTCTAAGGGCTGGCAAAACGCGTTTATTTCGGGCCGAAAAACACGTTTTGAAAACTGTGTTGTTCCTGCCCTATAAGTTACATGGGGGTTACCAAAGTTGCCAAAACATGTTTATTTCTGCTGAAAAACACGTTTTGACAATTTCTGTACACTGGGGTTAAGGGCTGACTCAATGTGCTCTTCTGAGCCAGGCAGTTACACTGCGATTCTAAGGGCTGACAAAACGCGTTTATTTCGGGCTGAAAAACACGTTTTGAAAACTGTGCTTTTCCTGCCCTATAAGTTACATGGTGGTGACCAAAGTTGCCAAAACGTCTTTATTTCTGCTGAAAAACACGTTTTGACAATTTCTGAGCACTGGGGTTAAGGGCTGACTCAATGTGCTCTTCTGAGCCAGGCAGTTACACTGCGAATCTAAGGGCTGAGAAAAAGCGTTTATTTCGGGCTGAAAAACACGTTTTGAAAACTGTGCTGTTCCTGCCCTATAAGTTACATGGTGGTGACCAAAGTTGCCAAAACGTCTTTATTTCTGCTGAAAAACACGTTTTGACAATTTCTGAGCACTGGGGTTAAGGGCTGACTCAATGTGCTCTTCTGAGCCAGGCAGTTACACTGCGAATCTAAGGGCTGAGAAAAAGCGTTTATTTCGGGCTGAAAAACACGTTTTGAAAACTGTGTTGTTCCTACCCTATAAGTTACATGGGGGTTACCAAAGTTGCCAAAACATGTTTATTTCTGCTGAAAAACACGTTTTGACAATTTCTGTACACTGGGGTTAAGGGCTGACTCAATGTGCTCTTCTGAGCCAGGCAGTTACACAGCGATTCTAAGGGCTGACAAAACGCGTTTATTTCGGGCTGAAAAACACGTTTTGAAAACTGTGTTGTTCCTGCCCTAAAAGTTACATGGTGGTGACCAAAGTTGCCAAAACGTGTTTATTTCTGCTGAAAAACACGATTTGACAATTTCTGAGCACTGGGGTTAAGGGCTGACTCAATGTGCTCTTCTGAGCCAGGCAGTTACACAGCGATTCTAAGGGCTGACAAAACGCGTTTATTTCGGGCTGAAAAACACGTTTTGAAAACTGTGTTGTTCCTGCCCTATAAGTTACATGGTGGTGACCAAAGTTGCCAAAACATGTTTATTTCTGCTGAAAAACACGTTTTGACAATTTCTGAGCACTGGGGTTAAGGGCTGACTCAGTGTGCTCTTCTGAGCCAGGCAGTTACACTGCGAATCTAAGGGCTGAGAAAAAGCGTTTATTTCGGGCTGAAAAACACGTTTTGAAAACTGTGTTGTTCCTACCCTATAAGTTACATGGGGGTTACCAAAGCTGCCAAAACATGTTTATTTCTGCTGAAAAACACGTTTTGACAATTTCTGTACACTGGGGTTAAGGGCTGACTCAATGTGCTCTTCTGAGCCAGGCAGTTACACTGCGATTCTAAGGGCTGACAAAACGCGTTTATTTCGGGCTGAAAAACACGTTTTGAAAACTGTGCTGTTCCTGCCCTATAAGTTACATGGTGGTGACCAAAGTTGCCAAAACATGTTTATTTCTGCTGAAAAACACGTTTTGACAATTTCTGAGCACTGGGGTTAAGGGCTGACTCAGTGTGCTCTTCTGAGCCAGGCAGTTACACTGCGAATCTAAGGGCTGAGAAAAAGCGTTTATTTCGGGCTGAAAAACACGTTTTGAAAACTGTGTTGTTCCTACCCTATAAGTTACATGGGGGTTACCAAAGTTGCCAAAACATGTTTATTTCTGCTGAAAAACACGTTTTGACAATTTCTGTAAACTGGGGTTAAGGGCTGATTCAATGTGCTCTTCTGAGCCAGGCAGTTACACTGCGATTCTAAGGGCTGACAAAACGCGTTTATTTCGGGCTGAAAAACACGTTTTGAAAACTGTGCTGTTCCTGCCCTATAAGTTACATGGTGGTGACCAAAGTTGCCAAAACGTCTTTATTTCTGCTGAAAAACACGTTTTGACAATTTCTGAGCACTGGGGTTAAGGGCTGACTCAATGTGCTCTTCTGAGCCAGGCAGTTACACTGCGAATCTAAGGGCTGAGAAAAAGCGTTTATTTCGGGCTGAAAAACACGTTTTGAAAACTGTGCTGTTCCTGCCCTGTAAGTTACATGGTGGTGACCAAAGTTGCCAAAACGTCTTTATTTCTGCTGAAAAACACGTTTTGACAATTTCTGAGCACTGGGGTTAAGGGCTGACTCAATGTGCTCTTCTGAGCCAGGCAGTTACACTGCGAATCTAAGGGCTGAGAAAAAGCGTTTATTTCGGGCTGAAAAACACGTTTTGAAAACTGTGTTGTTCCTACCCTATAAGTTACATGGGGGTTACCAAAGTTGCCAAAACATGTTTATTTCTGCTGAAAAACACGTTTTGACAATTTCTGTACACTGGGGTTAAGGGCTGACTCAATGTGCTCTTCTGAGCCAGGCAGTTACACTGCGATTCTAAGGGCTGACAAAACGCGTTTATTTCGGGCTGAAAAACACGTTTTGAAAACTGTGCTGTTCCTGCCCTATAAGTTACATGGTGGTGACCAAAGTTGCCAAAACGTCTTTATTTCTGCTGAAAAACACGTTTTGACAATTTCTGAGCACTGGGGTTAAGGGCTGACTCAATGTGCTCTTCTGAGCCAGGCAGTTACACTGCGAATCTAAGGGCTGAGAAAAAGCGTTTATTTCGGGCTGAAAAACACGTTTTGAAAACTGTGTTGTTCCTGCCCTATAAGTTACATGGGGGTTACCAAAGTTGCCAAAACATGTTTATTTCTGCTGAAAAACACGTTTTGACAATTTCTGTACACTGGGGTTAAGGGCTGACTCAATGTGCTCTTCTGAGCCAGGCAGTTACACAGCGATTCTAAGGGCTGACAAAACGCGTTTATTTCGGGCTGAAAAACACGTTTTGAAAACTGTGCTGTTCCTGCCCTATAAGTTACATGGTGGTGACCAAAGTTGCCAAAACGTCTTTATTTCTGCTGAAAAACACGTTTTGACAATTTCTGAGCACTGGGGTTAAGGGCTGACTCAATGTGCTCTTCTGTGCCAGGCAGTTACACTGCGAATCTAAGGGCTGAGAAAAAGCGTTTATTTCGGGCTGAAAAACACGTTTTGAAAACTGTGTTGTTCCTACCCTATAAGTTACATGGAGGTTACCAAAGTTGCCAAAACATGTTTATTTCTGCTGAAAAACACATTTTGACAATTTCTGTACACTGGGGTTAAGGGCTGACTCAATGTGCTCTTCTGAGCCAGGCAGTTACACAGCGATTCTAAGGGCTGACAAAACGCGTTTATTTCGGGCTGAAAAACACGTTTTGAAAACTGTGTTGTTCCTGCCCTAAAAGTTACATGGTGGTGACCAAAGTTGCCAAAACGTGTTTATTTCTGCTGAAAAACACGATTTGACAATTTCTGAGCACTGGGGTTAAGGGCTGACTCAATGTGCTCTTCTGAGCCAGGCAGTTACACAGCGATTCTAAGGGCTGACAAAACGCGTTTATTTCGGGCTGAAAAACACGTTTTGAAAACTGTGTTGTTCCTGCCCTATAAGTTACATGGTGGTGACCAAAGTTGCCAAAACATGTTTATTTCTGCTGAAAAACACGTTTTGACAATTTCTGAGCACTGGGGTTAAGGGCTGACTCAGTGTGCTCTTCTGAGCCAGGCAGTTACACTGCGAATCTAAGGGCTGAGAAAAAGCGTTTATTTCGGGCTGAAAAACACGTTTTGAAAACTGTGTTGTTCCTACCCTATAAGTTACATGGGGGTTACCAAAGTTGCCAAAACATGTTTATTTCTGCTGAAAAACACGTTTTGACAATTTCTGTACACTGGGGTTAAGGGCTGACTCAATGTGCTCTTCTGAGCCAGGCAGTTACACTGCGATTCTAAGGGCTGACAAAACGCGTTTATTTCGGGCTGAAAAACACGTTTTGAAATCTGTGCTGTTCCTGCCCTATAAGTTACATGGTGGTGACCAAAGTTGCCAAAACATGTTTATTTCTGCTGAAAAACACGTTTTGACAATTTCTGAGCACTGGGGTTAAGGGCTGACTCAGTGTGCTCTTCTGAGCCAGGCAGTTACACTGCGAATCTAAGGGCTGAGAAAAAGCGTTTATTTCGGGCTGAAAAACACGTTTTGAAAACTGTGTTGTTCCTACCCTATAAGTTACATGGGGGTTACCAAAGTTGCCAAAACATGTTTATTTCTGCTGAAAAACACGTTTTGACAATTTCTGTAAACTGGGGTTAAGGGCTGATTCAATGTGCTCTTCTGAGCCAGGCAGTTACACTGCGATTCTAAGGGCTGACAAAACGCGTTTATTTCGGGCTGAAAAACACGTTTTGAAAACTGTGCTGTTCCTGCCCTATAAGTTACATGGTGGTGACCAAAGTTGCCAAAACGTCTTTATTTCTGCTGAAAAACACGTTTTGACAATTTCTGAGCACTGGGGTTAAGGGCTGACTCAATGTGCTCTTCTGAGCCAGGCAGTTACACTGCGAATCTAAGGGCTGAGAAAAAGCGTTTATTTCGGGCTGAAAAACACGTTTTGAAAACTGTGCTGTTCCTGCCCTGTAAGTTACATGGTGGTGACCAAAGTTGCCAAAACGTCTTTATTTCTGCTGAAAAACACGTTTTGACAATTTCTGAGCACTGGGGTTAAGGGCTGACTCAATGTGCTCTTCTGAGCCAGGCAGTTACACTGCGAATCTAAGGGCTGAGAAAAAGCGTTTATTTCGGGCTGAAAAACACGTTTTGAAAACTGTGTTGTTCCTACCCTATAAGTTACATGGGGGTTACCAAAGTTGCCAAAACATGTTTATTTCTGCTGAAAAACACGTTTTGACAATTTCTGTACACTGGGGTTAAGGGCTGACTCAATGTGCTCTTCTGAGCCAGGCAGTTACACTGCGATTCTAAGGGCTGACAAAACGCGTTTATTTCGGGCTGAAAAACACGTTTTGAAAACTGTGCTGTTCCTGCCCTATAAGTTACATGGTGGTGACCAAAGTTGCCAAAACATGTTTATTTCTGCTGAAAAACACGTTTTGACAATTTCTGAGCACTGGGGTTAAGGGCTGACTCAGTGTGCTCTTCTGAGCCAGACAGTTACACTGCGAATCTAAGGGCTGAGAAAAAGCGTTTATTTCGGGCTGAAAAACATGTTTTGAAAACTGTGTTGTTCCTACCCTATAAGTTACATGGGGGTTACCAAAGTTGCCAAAACACGTTTATTTCTGCTGAAAAACACGTTTTGACAATTTCTGTACACTGGGGTTAAGGGCTGACTCAATGTGCTCTTCTGAGCCAGGCAGTTACACTGCGATTCTAAGGGCTGACAAAACGCGTTTATTTCGGGCTGAAAAACACGTTTTGAAAACTGTGCTGTTCCTGCCCTATAAGTTACATGGTGGTGACCAAAGTTGCCAAAACGTCTTTATTTCTGCTGAAAAACACGTTTTGACAATTTCTGAGCACTGGGGTTAAGGGCTGACTCAATGTGCTCTTCTGAGCCAGGCAGTTACACTGCGAATCTAAGGGCTGAGAAAAAGCGTTTATTTCGGGCTGAAAAACACGTTTTGAAAACTGTGTTGTTCCTGCCCTATAAGTTACATGGGGGTTACCAAAGTTGCCAAAACATGTTTATTTCTGCTGAAAAACACGTTTTGACAATTTCTGTACACTGGGGTTAAGGGCTGACTCAATGTGCTCTTCTGAGCCAGGCAGTTACACAGCGATTCTAAGGGCTGACAAAACGCGTTTATTTCGGGCTGAAAAACACGTTTTGAAAACTGTGCTGTTCCTGCCCTATAAGTTACATGGTGGTGACCAAAGTTGCCAAAACGTCTTTATTTCTGCTGAAAAACACGTTTTGACAATTTCTGAGCACTGGGGTTAAGGGCTGACTCAATGTGCTCTTCTGTGCCAGGCAGTTACACTGCGAATCTAAGGGCTGAGAAAAAGCGTTTATTTCGGGCTGAAAAACACGTTTTGAAAACTGTGTTGTTCCTACCCTATAAGTTACATGGGGGTTACCAAAGTTGCCAAAACATGTTTATTTCTGCTGAAAAACACATTTTGACAATTTCTGTACACTGGGGTTAAGGGCTGACTCAATGTGCTCTTCTGAGCCAGGCAGTTACACAGCGATTCTAAGGGCTGACAAAACGCGTTTATTTCGGGCTGAAAAACACGTTTTGAAAACTGTGTTGTTCCTGCCCTAAAAGTTACATGGTGGTGACCAAAGTTGCCAAAACGTGTTTATTTCTGCTGAAAAACACGATTTGACAATTTCTGAGCACTGGGGTTAAGGGCTGACTCAATGTGCTCTTCTGAGCCAGGCAGTTACACTGCGAATCTAAGGGCTGAGAAAAAGCGTTTATTTCGGGCTGAAAAACACGTTTTGAAAACTGTGCTGTTCCTGCCCTATAAGTTACATGGTGGTGACCAAAGTTGCCAAAACGTCTTTATTTCTGCTGAAAAACACGTTTTGACAATTTCTGAGCACTGGGGTTAAGGGCTGACTCAATGTGCTCTTCTGAGCCAGACAGTTACACAGCGAATCTAAGGGCTGAGAAAAAGCGTTTATTTCGGGCTGAAAAACACGTTTTGAAAACTGTGTTGTTCCTGCCGTATAAGTTACACGGGGGTTACCAAAGTTGCCAAAACATGTTTATTTCTGCTGAAAAACACGTTTTGACAATTTCTGTACACTGGGGTTAAGGGCTGACTCAATGTGCTCTTCTGAGCCAGGCAGTTACACTGCGATTCTAAGGGCTGACAAAACGCGTTTATTTCGGGCTGAAAAACACGTTTTGAAAACTGTGCTGTTCCTGCCCTATAAGTTACATGGTGGTGACCAAAGTTGCCAAAACGTCTTTATTTCTGCTGAAAAACACGTTTTGACAATTTCTGAGCACTGGGGTTAAGGGCTGACTCAATGTGCTCTTCTGAGCCAGGCAGTTACACTGCGAATCTAAGGGCTGAGAAAAAGCGTTTATTTCGGGCTGAAAAACACGTTTTGAAAACTGTGTTGTTCCTACCCTATAAGTTACATGGGGGTTACCAAAGTTGCCAAAACATGTTTATTTCTGCTGAAAAACACGTTTTGACAATTTCTGTACACTGGGGTTAAGGGCTGACTCAATGTGCTCTTCTGAGCCAGGCAGTTACACTGCGATTCTAAGGGCTGACAAAACGCGTTTATTTCGGGCTGAAAAACACGTTTTGAAAACTGTGCTGTTCCTGCCCTATAAGTTACATGGTGGTGACCAAAGTTGCCAAAACGTCTTTATTTCTGCTGAAAAACACGTTTTGACAATTTCTGAGCACTGGGGTTAAGGGCTGACTCAATGTGCTCTTCTGAGCCAGGCAGTTACACTGCGAATCTAAGGGCTGAGAAAAAGCGTTTATTTCGGGCTGAAAAACACGTTTTGAAAACTGTGTTGTTCCTACCCTATAAGTTACATGGGGGATACCAAAGTTGCCAAAACATGTTTATTTCTGCTGAAAAACACGTTTTGACAATTTCTGAGCACTGGGGTTAAGGGCTGACTCAATGTGCTCTTCTGAGCCAGGCAGTTACACTGCGAATCTAAGGGCTGAGAAAAAGCGTTTATTTCGGGCTGAAAAACACGTTTTGAAAACTGTGTTGTTCCTGCCCTATAAGTTACACGGGGGTTACCAAAGTTGCCAAAACATGTTTATTTCTGCTGAAAAACACGTTTTGACAATTTCTGTACACTGGGGTTAAGGGCTGACTCAATGTGCTCTTCTGAGCCAGGCAGTTACACAGCAATTCTAAAGGCTGACAAAACGCGTTTATTTCGGGCTGAAAAACACGTTTTGAAAACTGTGTTGTTCCTGCCCTATAAGTTACATGGTGGTGACCAAAGTTGCCAAAACGTCTTTATTTCTGCTGAAAAACACTTTTTGACAATTTCTGAGCACTGGGGTTAAGGGCTGACTCAATCTGCTCTTCTGAGCCAGGCAGTTACACTGCGAATCTAAGGGCTGAGAAAAAGCGTTTATTTCGGGCTGAAAAACACGTTTTGAAAACTGTGTTGTTCCTACCCTATAAGTTACATGGGGGTTACCAAAGTTGCCAAAACATGTTTATTTCAGCTGAAAAACACGTTTTGACAATTTCTGTACACTGGGGTTAAGGGCTGACTCAATGTGCTCTTCTGAGCCAGGCAGTTACACAGCGATTCTAAGGGCTGACAAAACGCGTTTATTTCGGGCCGAAAAACACGTTTTGAAAACTGTGTTGTTCCTGCCCTATAAGTTACATGGGGGTTACCAAAGTTGCCAAAACATGTTTATTTCTGCTGAAAAACACGTTTTGACAATTTCTGTACACTGGGGTTAAGGGCTGACTCAATGTGCTCTTCTGAGCCAGGCAGTTACACTGCGATTCTAAGGGCTGACAAAACGCGTTTATTTCGGGCTGAAAAACACGTTTTGAAAACTGTGCTGTTCCTGCCCTATAAGTTACATGGTGGTGACCAAAGTTGCCAAAACGTCTTTATTTCTGCTGAAAAACACGTTTTGACAATTTCTGAGCACTGGGGTTAAGGGCTGACTCAATGTGCTCTTCTGAGCCAGGCAGTTACACTGCGAATCTAAGGGCTGAGAAAAAGCGTTTATTTCGGGCTGAAAAACACGTTTTGAAAACTGTGCTGTTCCTGCCCTATAAGTTACATGGTGGTGACCAAAGTTGCCAAAACATGTTTATTTCTGCTGAAAAACACGTTTTGACAATTTCTGAGCACTGGGGTTAAGGGCTGACTCAATGTGCTCTTCTGAGCCAGGCAGTTACACTGCGAATCTAAGGGCTGAGAAAAAGCGTTTATTTCGGGCTGAAAAACACGTTTTGAAAACTGTGCTGTTCCTGCCCTATAAGTTACATGGTGGTGACCAAAGTTGCCAAAACGTCTTTATTTCTGCTGAAAAACACGTTTTGACAATTTCTGAGCACTGGGGTTAAGGGCTGACTCAATGTGCTCTTCTGAGCCAGGCAGTTACACTGCGAATCTAAGGGCTGAGAAAAAGCGTTTATTTCGGGCTGAAAAACACGTTTTGAAAACTGTGCTGTTCCTGCCCTGTAAGTTACATGGTGGTGACCAAAGTTGCCAAAACGTGTTTATTTCTGCTGAAAAACACATTTTGACAATTTCTGTACACTGGGGTTAAGTGCTGACTCAATGTGCTCTTCTGAGCCAGGCAGTTACACAGCGATTCTAAGGGCTGACAAAACGCGTTTATTTCGGGCTGAAAAACACGTTTTGAAAACTGTGTTGTTCCTGCCCTATAAGTTACATGGGGGTTACCAAAGTTGCCAAAACATGTTAATTTCTGCTGAAAAACACGTTTTGACAATTTCTGTACACTGGGGTTAAGGGCTGACTCAATGTGCTCTTCTGAGCCAGGCAGTTACACTGCGAATCTAAGGGCTGAGAAAAAGCGTTTATTTCGGGCTGAAAAACAAGTTTTGAAAACTGTGCTGTTCCTGCCCTGTAAGTTACATGGTGGTGACCAAAGTTGCCAAAACGTGTTTATTTCTGCTGAAAAACACATTTTGACAATTTCTGTACACTGGGGTTAAGTGCTGACTCAATGTGCTCTTCTGAGCCAGGCAGTTACACAGCGATTCTAAGGGCTGACAAAACGCGTTTATTTCGGGCTGAAAAACACGTTTTGAAAACTGTGTTGTTCCTACCCTATAAGTTACATGGGGGTTACCAAAGTTGCCAAAACATGTTTATTTCTGCTGAAAAACACGTTTTGACAATTTCTGAGCACTGGGGTTAAGGGCTGACTCAGTGTGCTCTTCTGAGCCAGGCAGTTACACTGCGAATCTAAGGGCTGAGAAAAAGCGTTTATTTCGGGCTGAAAAACACGTTTTGAAAACTGTGTTGTTCCTACCCTATAAGTTACATGGGGGGTACCAAAGTTGCCAAAACATGTTTATTTCTGCTGAAAAACACGTTTTGACAATTTCTGTACACTGGGGTTAAGGGCTGACTCAATGTGCTCTTCTGAGCCAGGCAGTTACACAGCGATTCTAAGGGCTGACAAAACGCGTTTATTTCGGGCTGAAAAACACGTTTTGAAAACTGTGCTGTTCCTGCCCTATAAGTTACATGGAGGTTACCAAAGTTGCCAAAACATGTTTATTTCTGCTGAAAAACACATTTTGACAATTTCTGTACACTGGGGTTAAGGGCTGACTCAATGTGCTCTTCTGAGCCAGGCAGTTACACAGCGATTCTAAGGGCTGACAAAACGCGTTTATTTCGGGCTGAAAAACACGTTTTGAAAACTGTGTTGTTCCTGCCCTAAAAGTTACATGGTGGTGACCAAAGTTGCCAAAACGTGTTTATTTCTGCTGAAAAACACGATTTGACAATTTCTGAGCACTGGGGTTAAGGGCTGACTCAATGTGCTCTTCTGAGCCAGGCAGTTACACTGCGAATCTAAGGGCTGAGAAAAAGCGTTTATTTCGGGCTGAAAAACACGTTTTGAAAACTGTGCTGTTCCTGCCCTATAAGTTACATGGTGGTGACCAAAGTTGCCAAAACATGTTTATTTCTGCTGAAAAACACGTTTTGACAATTTCTGAGCACTGGGGTTAAGGGCTGACTCAATGTGCTCTTCTGAGCCAGGCAGTTACACAGCGATTCTAAGGGCTGACAAAACGCGTTTATTTCGGGCTGAAAAACACGTTTTGAAAACTGTGTTGTTCCTGCCCTATAAGTTACATGGTGGTGACCAAAGTTGCCAAAACATGTTTATTTCTGCTGAAAAACACGTTTTGACAATTTCTGAGCACTGGGGTTAAGGGCTGACTCAGTGTGCTCTTCTGAGCCAGGCAGTTACACTGCGAATCTAAGGGCTGAGAAAAAGCGTTTATTTCGGGCTGAAAAACACGTTTTGAAAACTGTGTTGTTCCTACCCTATAAGTTACATGGGGGTTACCAAAGTTGCCAAAACATGTTTATTTCTGCTGAAAAACACGTTTTGACAATTTCTGTACACTGGGGTTAAGGGCTGACTCAATGTGCTCTTCTGAGCCAGGCAGTTACACTGCGATTCTAAGGGCTGACAAAACGCGTTTATTTCGGGCTGAAAAACACGTTTTGAAAACTGTGCTGTTCCTGCCCTATAAGTTACATGGTGGTGACCAAAGTTGCCAAAACATGTTTATTTCTGCTGAAAAACACGTTTTGACAATTTCTGAGCACTGGGGTTAAGGGCTGACTCAGTGTGCTCTTCTGAGCCAGGCAGTTACACTGCGAATCTAAGGGCTGAGAAAAAGCGTTTATTTCGGGCTGAAAAACACGTTTTGAAAACTGTGTTGTTCCTACCCTATAAGTTACATGGGGGTTACCAAAGTTGCCAAAACATGTTTATTTCTGCTGAAAAACACGTTTTGACAATTTCTGTACACTGGGGTTAAGGGCTGACTCAATGTGCTCTTCTGAGCCAGGCAGTTACACTGCGATTCTAAGGGCTGACAAAACGCGTTTATTTCGGGCTGAAAAACACGTTTTGAAAACTGTGCTGTTCCTGCCCTATAAGTTACATGGTGGTGACCAAAGTTGCCAAAACGTTCTTATTTCTGCTGAAAAACACGTTTTGACAATTTCTGAGCACTGGGGTTAAGGGCTGACTCAATGTGCTCTTCTGAGCCAGGCAGTTACACTGCGAATCTAAGGGCTGAGAAAAAGCGTTTATTTCGGGCTGAAAAACACGTTTTGAAAACTGTGTTGTTCCTACCCTATAAGTTACATGGGGGTTACCAAAGTTGCCAAAACATGTTTATTTCAGCTGAAAAACACGTTTTGACAATTTCTGTACACTGGGGTTAAGGGCTGACTCAATGTGCTCTTCTGAGCCAGGCAGTTACACAGCGATTCTAAGGGCTGACAAAACGCGTTTATTTCGGGCCGAAAAACACGTTTTGAAAACTGTGCTGTTCCTGCCCTATAAGTTACATGGTGGTGACCAAAGTTGCCAAAACGTCTTTATTTCTGCTGAAAAACACGTTTTGACAATTTCTGAGCACTGGGGTTAAGGGCTGACTCAATGTGCTCTTCTGAGCCAGGCAGTTACACTGCGAATCTAAGGGCTGAGAAAAAGCGTTTATTTCGGGCTGAAAAACACGTTTTGAAAACTGTGTTGTTCCTGCCCTAAAAGTTACATGGTGGTGACCAAAGTTGCCAAAACGTGTTTATTTCTGCTGAAAAACACGATTTGACAATTTCTGAGCACTGGGGTTAAGGGCTGACTCAATGTGCTCTTCTGAGCCAGGCAGTTACACTGCGAATCTAAGGGCTGAGAAAAAGCGTTTATTTCGGGCTGAAAAACACGTTTTGAAAACTGTGCTGTTCCTGCCCTATAAGTTACATGGTGGTGACCAAAGTTGCCAAAACATGTTTATTTCTGCTGAAAAACACGTTTTGACAATTTCTGAGCACTGGGGTTAAGGGCTGACTCAATGTGCTCTTCTGAGCCAGGCAGTTACACAGCGATTCTAAGGGCTGACAAAACGCGTTTATTTCGGGCTGAAAAACACGTTTTGAAAACTGTGTTGTTCCTGCCCTATAAGTTACATGGTGGTGACCAAAGTTGCCAAAACATGTTTATTTCTGCTGAAAAACACGTTTTGACAATTTCTGAGCACTGGGGTTAAGGGCTGACTCAGTGTGCTCTTCTGAGCCAGGCAGTTACACTGCGAATCTAAGGGCTGAGAAAAAGCGTTTATTTCGGGCTGAAAAACACGTTTTGAAAACTGTGTTGTTCCTACCCTATAAGTTACATGGGGGTTACCAAAGTTGCCAAAACATGTTTATTTCTGCTGAAAAACACGTTTTGACAATTTCTGTACACTGGGGTTAAGGGCTGACTCAATGTGCTCTTCTGAGCCAGGCAGTTACACTGCGATTCTAAGGGCTGACAAAACGCGTTTATTTCGGGCTGAAAAACACGTTTTGAAAACTGTGCTGTTCCTGCCCTATAAGTTACATGGTGGTGACCAAAGTTGCCAAAACATGTTTATTTCTGCTGAAAAACACGTTTTGACAATTTCTGAGCACTGGGGTTAAGGGCTGACTCAGTGTGCTCTTCTGAGCCAGGCAGTTACACTGCGAATCTAAGGGCTGAGAAAAAGCGTTTATTTCGGGCTGAAAAACACGTTTTGAAAACTGTGTTGTTCCTACCCTATAAGTTACATGGGGGTTACCAAAGTTGCCAAAACATGTTTATTTCTGCTGAAAAACACGTTTTGACAATTTCTGTACACTGGGGTTAAGGGCTGACTCAATGTGCTCTTCTGAGCCAGGCAGTTACACTGCGATTCTAAGGGCTGACAAAACGCGTTTATTTCGGGCTGAAAAACACGTTTTGAAAACTGTGCTGTTCCTGCCCTATAAGTTACATGGTGGTGACCAAAGTTGCCAAAACGTCTTTATTTCTGCTGAAAAACACGTTTTGACAATTTCTGAGCACTGGGGTTAAGGGCTGACTCAATGTGCTCTTCTGAGCCAGGCAGTTACACTGCGAATCTAAGGGCTGAGAAAAAGCGTTTATTTCGGGCTGAAAAACACGTTTTGAAAACTGTGTTGTTCCTACCCTATAAGTTACATGGGGGTTACCAAAGTTGCCAAAACATGTTTATTTCAGCTGAAAAACACGTTTTGACAATTTCTGTACACTGGGGTTAAGGGCTGACTCAATGTGCTCTTCTGAGCCAGGCAGTTACACAGCGATTCTAAGGGCTGACAAAACGCGTTTATTTCGGGCCGAAAAACACGTTTTGAAAACTGTGCTGTTCCTGCCCTATAAGTTACATGGTGGTGACCAAAGTTGCCAAAACGTCTTTATTTCTGCTGAAAAACACGTTTTGACAATTTCTGAGCACTGGGGTTAAGGGCTGACTCAATGTGCTCTTCTGAGCCAGGCAGTTACACTGCGAATCTAAGGGCTGAGAAAAAGCGTTTATTTCGGGCTGAAAAACACGTTTTGAAAACTGTGTTGTTCCTACCCTATAAGTTACATGGGGGTTACCAAAGTTGCCAAAACATGTTTATTTCTGCTGAAAAACACATTTTGACAATTTCTGTACACTGGGGTTAAGGGCTGACTCAATGTGCTCTTCTGAGCCAGGCAGTTACACAGCGATTCTAAGGGCTGACAAAACGCGTTTATTTCGGGCTGAAAAACACGTTTTGAAAACTGTGTTGTTCCTGCCCTAAAAGTTACATGGTGGTGACCAAAGTTGCCAAAACGTGTTTATTTCTGCTGAAAAACACGATTTGACAATTTCTGAGCACTGGGGTTAAGGGCTGACTCAATGTGCTCTTCTGAGCCAGGCAGTTACACTGCGAATCTAAGGGCTGAGAAAAAGCGTTTATTTCGGGCTGAAAAACACGTTTTGAAAACTGTGTTGTTCCTACCCTATAAGTTACATGGGGGTTACCAAAGTTGCCAAAACATGTTTATTTCTGCTGAAAAACACGTTTTGACAATTTCTGTACACTGGGGTTAAGGGCTGACTCAATGTGCTCTTCTGAGCCAGGCAGTTACACTGCGATTCTAAGGGCTGACAAAACGCGTTTATTTCGGGCTGAAAAACACGTTTTGAAAACTGTGCTGTTCCTGCCCTATAAGTTACATGGTGGTGACCAAAGTTGCCAAAACATGTTTATTTCTGCTGAAAAACACGTTTTGACAATTTCTGAGAACTGGGGTTAAGGGCTGACTCAGTGTGCTCTTCTGAGCCAGGCAGTTACACTGCGAATCTAAGGGCTGAGAAAAAGCGTTTATTTCGGGCTGAAAAACACGTTTTGAAAACTGTGTTGTTCCTACCCTATAAGTTACATGGGGGTTACCAAAGTTGCCAAAACATGTTTATTTCTGCTGAAAAACACGTTTTGACAATTTCTGTAAACTGGGGTTAAGGGCTGATTCAATGTGCTCTTCTGAGCCAGGCAGTTACACTGCGATTCTAAGGGCTGACAAAACGCGTTTATTTCGGGCTGAAAAACACGTTTTGAAAACTGTGCTGTTCCTGCCCTATAAGTTACATGGTGGTGACCAAAGTTGCCAAAACGTCTTTATTTCTGCTGAAAAACACGTTTTGACAATTTCTGAGCACTGGGGTTAAGGGCTGACTCAATGTGCTCTTCTGAGCCAGGCAGTTACACTGCGAATCTAAGGGCTGAGAAAAAGCGTTTATTTCGGGCTGAAAAACACGTTTTGAAAACTGTGCTGTTCCTGCCCTGTAAGTTACATGGTGGTGACCAAAGTTGCCAAAACGTCTTTATTTCTGCTGAAAAACACGTTTTGACAATTTCTGAGCACTGGGGTTAAGGGCTGACTCAATGTGCTCTTCTGAGCCAGGCAGTTACACTGCGAATCTAAGGGCTGAGAAAAAGCGTTTATTTCGGGCTGAAAAACACGTTTTGAAAACTGTGTTGTTCCTACCCTATAAGTTACATGGGGGTTACCAAAGTTGCCAAAACATGTTTATTTCTGCTGAAAAACACGTTTTGACAATTTCTGTACACTGGGGTTAAGGGCTGACTCAATGTGCTCTTCTGAGCCAGGCAGTTACACTGCGATTCTAAGGGCTGACAAAACGCGTTTATTTCGGGCTGAAAAACACGTTTTGAAAACTGTGCTGTTCCTGCCCTATAAGTTACATGGTGGTGACCAAAGTTGCCAAAACGATCTTATTTCTGCTGAAAAACACGTTTTGACAATTTCTGAGCACTGGGGATAAGGGCTGACTCAATGTGCTCTTCTGAGCCAGGCAGTTACACTGCGAATCTAAGGGCTGAGAAAAAGCGTTTATTTCGGGCTGAAAAACACGTTTTGAAAACTGTGTTGTTCCTACCCTATAAGTTACATGGGGGTTACCAAAGTTGCCAAAACATGTTTATTTCTGCTGAAAAACACGTTTTGACAATTTCTGTACACTGGGGTTAAGGGCTGACTCAATGTGCTCTTCTGAGCCAGGCAGTTACACAGCGATTCTAAGGGCTGACAAAACGCGTTTATTTCGGGCTGAAAAACACGTTTTGAAAACTGTGCTGTTCCTGCCCTATAAGTTACATGGTGGTGACCAAAGTTGCCAAAACGTCTTTATTTCTGCTGAAAAACACGTTTTGACAATTTCTGAGCACTGGGGTTAAGGGCTGACTCAATGTGCTCTTCTGTGCCAGGCAGTTACACTGCGAATCTAAGGGCTGAGAAAAAGCGTTTATTTCGGGCTGAAAAACACGTTTTGAAAACTGTGTTGTTCCTGCCCTAAAAGTTACATGGTGGTTACCAAAGTTGCCAAAACGTGTTTATTTCTGCTGAAAAACACGATTTGACAATTTCTGCACACTGGGGTTAAGGGCTGACTCAATGTGCTCTTCTGAGCCAGGCAGTTACACAGCGATTCTAAGGGCTGACAAAACGCGTTTATTTCGGGCTGAAAAACACGTTTTGAAAACTGTGTTGTTCCTGCCCTATAAGTTACATGGTGGTGACCAAAGTTGCCAAAACGTCTTTATTTCTGCTGAAAAACACGTTTTGACAATTTCTGAGCACTGGGGTTAAGGGCTGACTCAATGTGCTCTTCTGAGCCAGGCAGTTACACAGCGATTCTAAGGGCTGACAAAACGCGTTTATTTCGGGCTGAAAAACACGTTTTGAAAACTGTGTTGTTCCTGCCCTATAAGTTACATGGTGGTGACCAAAGTTGCCAAAACGTGTTTATTTCTGCTGAAAAACACGTTTTGACAATTTCTGAGCACTGGGGTTAAGGGCTGACTCAGTGTGCTCTTCTGAGCCAGGCAGTTACACTGCGAATCTAAGGGCTGAGAAAAAGCGTTTATTTCGGGCTGAAAAACACGTTTTGAAAACTGTGTTGTTCCTACCCTATAAGTTACATGGGGGTTACCAAAGTTGCCAAAACATGTTTATTTCTGCTGAAAAACACGTTTTGACAATTTCTGTACACTGGGGTTAAGGGCTGACTCAATGTGCTCTTCTGAGCCAGGCAGTTACACTGCGATTCTAAGGGCTGACAAAACGCGTTTATTTCGGGCTGAAAAACACGTTTTGAAAACTGTGCTGTTCCTGCCCTATAAGTTACATGGTGGTGACCAAAGTTGCCAAAACATGTTTATTTCTGCTGAAAAACACGTTTTGACAATTTCTGAGCACTGGGGTTAAGGGCTGACTCAGTGTGCTCTTCTGAGCCAGGCAGTTACACTGCGAATCTAAGGGCTGAGAAAAAGCGTTTATTTCGGGCTGAAAAACACGTTTTGAAAACTGTGTTGTTCCTACCCTATAAGTTACATGGGGGTTACCAAAGTTGCCAAAACATGTTTATTTCTGCTGAAAAACACGTTTTGACAATTTCTGTACACTGGGGTTAAGGGCTGACTCAATGTGCTCTTCTGAGCCAGGCAGTTACACTGCGATTCAAAGGGCTGACAAAACGCGTTTATTTCGGGCTGAAAAACACGTTTTGAAAACTGTGCTGTTCCTGCCCTATAAGTTACATGGTGGTGACCAAAGTTGCCAAAACGTCTTTATTTCTGCTGAAAAACACGTTTTGAAAATTTCTGAGCACTGGGGTTAAGGGCTGACTCAATGTGCTCTTCTGAGCCAGGCAGTTACACTGCGAATCTAAGGGCTGAGAAAAAGCGTTTATTTCGGGCTGAAAAACACGTTTTGAAAACTGTGTTGTTCCTACCCTATAAGTTACATGGAGGTTACCAAAGTTGCCAAAACATGTTTATTTCTGCTGAAAAACACATTTTGACAATTTCTGTACACTGGGGTTAAGGGCTGACTCAATGTGCTCTTCTGAGCCAGGCAGTTACACAGCGATTCTAAGGACTGACAAAACGCGTTTATTTCGGGCTGAAAAACACGTTTTGAAAACTGTGTTGTTCCTGCCCTAAAAGTTACATGGTGGTGACCAAAGTTGCCAAAACGTGTTTATTTCTGCTGAAAAACACGATTTGACAATTTCTGAGCACTGGGGTTAAGGGCTGACTCAATGTGCTCTTCTGAGCCAGGCAGTTACACAGCGATTCTAAGGGCTGACAAAACGCGTTTATTTCGGGCTGAAAAACACGTTTTGAAAACTGTGTTGTTCCTGCCCTATAAGTTACATGGTGGTGACCAAAGTTGCCAAAACATGTTTATTTCTGCTGAAAAACACGTTTTGACAATTTCTGAGCACTGGGGTTAAGGGCTGACTCAGTGTGCTCTTCTGAGCCAGGCAGTTACACTGCGAATCTAAGGGCTGATTAAAAGCGTTTATTTCGGGCTGAAAAACACGTTTTGAAAACTGTGTTGTTCCTACCCTATAAGTTACATGGGGGTTACCAAAGTTGCCAAAACATGTTTATTTCTGCTGAAAAACACGTTTTGACAATTTCTGTACACTGGGGTTAAGGGCTGACTCAATGTGCTCTTCTGAGCCAGGCAGTTACACTGCGATTCTAAGGGCTGACAAAACGCGTTTATTTCGGGCTGAAAAACACGTTTTGAAAACTGTGTTGTTCCTGCCCTATAAGTTACATGGTGGTGACCAAAGTTGCCAAAACGTCTTTATTTCTGCTGAAAAACACGTTTTGACAATTTCTGAGCACTGGGGTTAAGGGCTGACTCAATGTGCTCTTCTGAGCCAGGCAGTTACACTGCGAATCTAAGGGCTGAGAAAAAGCGTTTATTTCGGGCTGAAAAACACGTTTTGAAAACTGTGCTGTTCCTGCCCTATAAGTTACATGGTGGTGACCAAAGTTGCCAAAACATGTTTATTTCTGCTGAAAAACACGTTTTGACAATTTCTGAGCACTGGGGTTAAGGGCTGACTCAATGTGCTCTTCTGAGCCAGGCAGTTACACAGCGATTCTAAGGGCTGACAAAACGCGTTTATTTCGGGCTGAAAAACACGTTTTGAAAACTGTGTTGTTCCTGCCCTATAAGTTACATGGTGGTGACCAAAGTTGCCAAAACATGTTTATTTCTGCTGAAAAACACGTTTTGACAATTTCTGAGCACTGGGGTTAAGGGCTGACTCAGTGTGCTCTTCTGAGCCAGGCAGTTACACTGCGAATCTAAGGGCTGAGAAAAAGCGTTTATTTCGGGCTGAAAAACACGTTTTGAAAACTGTGTTGTTCCTACCCTATAAGTTACATGGGGGTTACCAAAGTTGCCAAAACATGTTTATTTCTGCTGAAAAACACGTTTTGACAATTTCTGTACACTGGGGTTAAGGGCTGACTCAATGTGCTCTTCTGAGCCAGGCAGTTACACTGCGATTCTAAGGGCTGACAAAACGCGTTTATTTCGGGCTGAAAAACACGTTTTGAAAACTGTGCTGTTCCTGCCCTATAAGTTACATGGTGGTGACCAAAGTTGCCAAAACGTCTTTATTTCTGCTGAAAAACACGTTTTGACAATTTCTGAGCACTGGGGTTAAGGGCTGACTCAATGTGCTCTTCTGAGCCAGGCAGTTACACTGCGAATCTAAGGGCTGAGAAAAAGCGTTTATTTCGGGCTGAAAAACACGTTTTGAAAACTGTGTTGTTCCTACCCTATAAGTTACATGGGGGTTACCAAAGTTGCCAAAACATGTTTATTTCAGCTGAAAAACACGTTTTGACAATTTCTGTACACTGGGGTTAAGGGCTGACTCAATGTGCTCTTCTGAGCCAGGCAGTTACACAGCGATTCTAAGGGCTGACAAAACGCGTTTATTTCGGGCCGAAAAACACGTTTTGAAAACTGTGCTGTTCCTGCCCTATAAGTTACATGGTGGTGACCAAAGTTGCCAAAACGTCTTTATTTCTGCTGAAAAACACGTTTTGACAATTTCTGAGCACTGGGGTTAAGGGCTGACTCAATGTGCTCTTCTGAGCCAGGCAGTTACACTGCGAATCTAAGGGCTGAGAAAAAGCGTTTATTTCGGGCTGAAAAACACGTTTTGAAAACTGTGTTGTTCCTACCCTATAAGTTACATGGGGGTTACCAAAGTTGCCAAAACATGTTTATTTCTGCTGAAAAACACATTTTGACAATTTCTGTACACTGGGGTTAAGGGCTGACTCAATGTGCTCTTCTGAGCCAGGCAGTTACACAGCGATTCTAAGGGCTGACAAAACGCGTTTATTTCGGGCTGAAAAACACGTTTTGAAAACTGTGTTGTTCCTGCCCTAAAAGTTACATGGTGGTGACCAAAGTTGCCAAAACGTGTTTATTTCTGCTGAAAAACACGATTTGACAATTTCTGAGCACTGGGGTTAAGGGCTGACTCAATGTGCTCTTCTGAGCCAGGCAGTTACACTGCGAATCTAAGGGCTGAGAAAAAGCGTTTATTTCGGGCTGAAAAACACGTTTTGAAAACTGTGTTGTTCCTACCCTATAAGTTACATGGGGGTTACCAAAGTTGCCAAAACATGTTTATTTCTGCTGAAAAACACGTTTTGACAATTTCTGTACACTGGGGTTAAGGGCTGACTCAATGTGCTCTTCTGAGCCAGGCAGTTACACTGCGATTCTAAGGGCTGACAAAACGCGTTTATTTCGGGCTGAAAAACACGTTTTGAAAACTGTGCTGTTCCTGCCCTATAAGTTACATGGTGGTGACCAAAGTTGCCAAAACATGTTTATTTCTGCTGAAAAACACGTTTTGACAATTTCTGAGAACTGGGGTTAAGGGCTGACTCAGTGTGCTCTTCTGAGCCAGGCAGTTACACTGCGAATCTAAGGGCTGAGAAAAAGCGTTTATTTCGGGCTGAAAAACACGTTTTGAAAACTGTGTTGTTCCTACCCTATAAGTTACATGGGGGTTACCAAAGTTGCCAAAACATGTTTATTTCTGCTGAAAAACACGTTTTGACAATTTCTGTAAACTGGGGTTAAGGGCTGATTCAATGTGCTCTTCTGAGCCAGGCAGTTACACTGCGATTCTAAGGGCTGACAAAACGCGTTTATTTCGGGCTGAAAAACACGTTTTGAAAACTGTGCTGTTCCTGCCCTATAAGTTACATGGTGGTGACCAAAGTTGCCAAAACGTCTTTATTTCTGCTGAAAAACACGTTTTGACAATTTCTGAGCACTGGGGTTAAGGGCTGACTCAATGTGCTCTTCTGAGCCAGGCAGTTACACTGCGAATCTAAGGGCTGAGAAAAAGCGTTTATTTCGGGCTGAAAAACACGTTTTGAAAACTGTGCTGTTCCTGCCCTGTAAGTTACATGGTGGTGACCAAAGTTGCCAAAACGTCTTTATTTCTGCTGAAAAACACGTTTTGACAATTTCTGAGCACTGGGGTTAAGGGCTGACTCAATGTGCTCTTCTGAGCCAGGCAGTTACACTGCGAATCTAAGGGCTGAGAAAAAGCGTTTATTTCGGGCTGAAAAACACGTTTTGAAAACTGTGTTGTTCCTACCCTATAAGTTACATGGGGGTTACCAAAGTTGCCAAAACATGTTTATTTCTGCTGAAAAACACGTTTTGACAATTTCTGTACACTGGGGTTAAGGGCTGACTCAATGTGCTCTTCTGAGCCAGGCAGTTACACTGCGATTCTAAGGGCTGACAAAACGCGTTTATTTCGGGCTGAAAAACACGTTTTGAAAACTGTGCTGTTCCTGCCCTATAAGTTACATGGTGGTGACCAAAGTTGCCAAAACGATCTTATTTCTGCTGAAAAACACGTTTTGACAATTTCTGAGCACTGGGGATAAGGGCTGACTCAATGTGCTCTTCTGAGCCAGGCAGTTACACTGCGAATCTAAGGGCTGAGAAAAAGCGTTTATTTCGGGCTGAAAAACACGTTTTGAAAACTGTGTTGTTCCTACCCTATAAGTTACATGGGGGTTACCAAAGTTGCCAAAACATGTTTATTTCTGCTGAAAAACACGTTTTGACAATTTCTGTACACTGGGGTTAAGGGCTGACTCAATGTGCTCTTCTGAGCCAGGCAGTTACACAGCGATTCTAAGGGCTGACAAAACGCGTTTATTTCGGGCTGAAAAACACGTTTTGAAAACTGTGCTGTTCCTGCCCTATAAGTTACATGGTGGTGACCAAAGTTGCCAAAACGTCTTTATTTCTGCTGAAAAACACGTTTTGACAATTTCTGAGCACTGGGGTTAAGGGCTGACTCAATGTGCTCTTCTGTGCCAGGCAGTTACACTGCGAATCTAAGGGCTGAGAAAAAGCGTTTATTTCGGGCTGAAAAACACGTTTTGAAAACTGTGTTGTTCCTGCCCTAAAAGTTACATGGTGGTTACCAAAGTTGCCAAAACGTGTTTATTTCTGCTGAAAAACACGATTTGACAATTTCTGCACACTGGGGTTAAGGGCTGACTCAATGTGCTCTTCTGAGCCAGGCAGTTACACAGCGATTCTAAGGGCTGACAAAACGCGTTTATTTCGGGCTGAAAAACACGTTTTGAAAACTGTGTTGTTCCTGCCCTATAAGTTACATGGTGGTGACCAAAGTTGCCAAAACGTCTTTATTTCTGCTGAAAAACACGTTTTGACAATTTCTGAGCACTGGGGTTAAGGGCTGACTCAATGTGCTCTTCTGAGCCAGGCAGTTACACAGCGATTCTAAGGGCTGACAAAACGCGTTTATTTCGGGCTGAAAAACACGTTTTGAAAACTGTGTTGTTCCTGCCCTATAAGTTACATGGTGGTGACCAAAGTTGCCAAAACGTGTTTATTTCTGCTGAAAAACACGTTTTGACAATTTCTGAGCACTGGGGTTAAGGGCTGACTCAGTGTGCTCTTCTGAGCCAGGCAGTTACACTGCGAATCTAAGGGCTGAGAAAAAGCGTTTATTTCGGGCTGAAAAACACGTTTTGAAAACTGTGTTGTTCCTACCCTATAAGTTACATGGGGGTTACCAAAGTTGCCAAAACATGTTTATTTCTGCTGAAAAACACGTTTTGACAATTTCTGTACACTGGGGTTAAGGGCTGACTCAATGTGCTCTTCTGAGCCAGGCAGTTACACTGCGATTCTAAGGGCTGACAAAACGCGTTTATTTCGGGCTGAAAAACACGTTTTGAAAACTGTGCTGTTCCTGCCCTATAAGTTACATGGTGGTGACCAAAGTTGCCAAAACATGTTTATTTCTGCTGAAAAACACGTTTTGACAATTTCTGAGCACTGGGGTTAAGGGCTGACTCAGTGTGCTCTTCTGAGCCAGGCAGTTACACTGCGAATCTAAGGGCTGAGAAAAAGCGTTTATTTCGGGCTGAAAAACACGTTTTGAAAACTGTGTTGTTCCTACCCTATAAGTTACATGGGGGTTACCAAAGTTGCCAAAACATGTTTATTTCTGCTGAAAAACACGTTTTGACAATTTCTGTACACTGGGGTTAAGGGCTGACTCAATGTGCTCTTCTGAGCCAGGCAGTTACACTGCGATTCAAAGGGCTGACAAAACGCGTTTATTTCGGGCTGAAAAACACGTTTTGAAAACTGTGCTGTTCCTGCCCTATAAGTTACATGGTGGTGACCAAAGTTGCCAAAACGTCTTTATTTCTGCTGAAAAACACGTTTTGAAAATTTCTGAGCACTGGGGTTAAGGGCTGACTCAATGTGCTCTTCTGAGCCAGGCAGTTACACTGCGAATCTAAGGGCTGAGAAAAAGCGTTTATTTCGGGCTGAAAAACACGTTTTGAAAACTGTGTTGTTCCTACCCTATAAGTTACATGGAGGTTACCAAAGTTGCCAAAACATGTTTATTTCTGCTGAAAAACACATTTTGACAATTTCTGTACACTGGGGTTAAGGGCTGACTCAATGTGCTCTTCTGAGCCAGGCAGTTACACAGCGATTCTAAGGACTGACAAAACGCGTTTATTTCGGGCTGAAAAACACGTTTTGAAAACTGTGTTGTTCCTGCCCTAAAAGTTACATGGTGGTGACCAAAGTTGCCAAAACGTGTTTATTTCTGCTGAAAAACACGATTTGACAATTTCTGAGCACTGGGGTTAAGGGCTGACTCAATGTGCTCTTCTGAGCCAGGCAGTTACACAGCGATTCTAAGGGCTGACAAAACGCGTTTATTTCGGGCTGAAAAACACGTTTTGAAAACTGTGTTGTTCCTGCCCTATAAGTTACATGGTGGTGACCAAAGTTGCCAAAACATGTTTATTTCTGCTGAAAAACACGTTTTGACAATTTCTGAGCACTGGGGTTAAGGGCTGACTCAGTGTGCTCTTCTGAGCCAGGCAGTTACACTGCGAATCTAAGGGCTGATTAAAAGCGTTTATTTCGGGCTGAAAAACACGTTTTGAAAACTGTGTTGTTCCTACCCTATAAGTTACATGGGGGTTACCAAAGTTGCCAAAACATGTTTATTTCTGCTGAAAAACACGTTTTGACAATTTCTGTACACTGGGGTTAAGGGCTGACTCAATGTGCTCTTCTGAGCCAGGCAGTTACACTGCGATTCTAAGGGCTGACAAAACGCGTTTATTTCGGGCTGAAAAACACGTTTTGAAAACTGTGCTGTTCCTGCCCTATAAGTTACATGGTGGTGACCAAAGTTGCCAAAACGATCTTATTTCTGCTGAAAAACACGTTTTGACAATTTCTGAGCACTGGGGTTAAGGGCTGACTCAATGTGCTCTTCTGAGCCAGGCAGTTACACTGCGAATCTAAGGGCTGAGAAAAAGCGTTTATTTCGGGCTGAAAAACACGTTTTGAAAACTGTGTTGTTCCTACCCTATAAGTTACATGGGGGTTACCAAAGTTGCCAAAACATGTTTATTTCTGCTGAAAAACACGTTTTGACAATTTCTGTACACTGGGGTTAAGGGCTGACTCAATGTGCTCTTCTGAGCCAGGCAGTTACACAGCGATTCTAAGGGCTGACAAAACGCGTTTATTTCGGGCTGAAAAACACGTTTTGAAAACTGTGCTGTTCCTGCCCTATAAGTTACATGGTGGTGACCAAAGTTGCCAAAACGTCTTTATTTCTGCTGAAAAACACGTTTTGACAATTTCTGAGCACTGGGGTTAAGGGCTGACTCAATGTGCTCTTCTGTGCCAGGCAGTTACACTGCGAATCTAAGGGCTGAGAAAAAGCGTTTATTTCGGGCTGAAAAACACGTTTTGAAAACTGTGTTGTTCCTACCCTATAAGTTACATGGGGGTTACCAAAGTTGCCAAAACATGTTTATTTCTGCTGAAAAACACATTTTGACAATTTCTGTACACTGGGGTTAAGGGCTGACTCAATGTGCTCTTCTGAGCCAGGCAGTTACACAGCGATTCTAAGGGCTGACAAAACGCGTTTATTTCGGGCTGAAAAACACGTTTTGAAAACTGTGTTGTTCCTGCCCTAAAAGTTACATGGTGGTGACCAAAGTTGCCAAAACGTGTTTATTTCTGCTGAAAAACACGATTTGACAATTTCTGAGCACTGGGGTTAAGGGCTGACTCAATGTGCTCTTCTGAGCCAGGCAGTTACACTGCGAATCTAAGGGCTGAGAAAAAGCGTTTATTTCGGGCTGAAAAACACGTTTTGAAAACTGTGCTGTTCCTGCCCTATAAGTTACATGGTGGTGACCAAAGTTGCCAAAACGTCTTTATTTCTGCTGAAAAACACGTTTTGACAATTTCTGTACACTGGGGTTAAGGGCTGACTCAATGTGCTCTTCTGAGCCAGGCAGTTACACTGCGAATCTAAGGGCTGAGAAAAAGCGTTTATTTCGGGCTGAAAAACACGTTTTGAAAACTGTGTTGTTCCTGCCCTATAAGTTACACGGGGGTTACCAAAGTTGCCAAAACATGTTTATTTCTGCTGAAAAACACGTTTTGACAATTTCTGTACACTGGGGTTAAGGGCTGACTCAATGTGCTCTTCTGAGCCAGGCAGTTACACAGCAATTCTAAAGGCTGACAAAACGCGTTTATTTCGGGCTGAAAAACACGTTTTGAAAACTGTGTTGTTCCTGCCCTATAAGTTACATGGTGGTGACCAAAGTTGCCAAAACGTCTTTATTTCTGCTGAAAAACACGTTTTGACAATTTCTGAGCACTGGGGTTAAGGGCTGACTCAATCTGCTCTTCTGAGCCAGGCAGTTACACTGCGAATCTAAGGGCTGAGAAAAAGCGTTTATTTCGGGCTGAAAAACACGTTTTGAAAACTGTGTTGTTCCTACCCTATAAGTTACATGGGGGTTACCAAAGTTGCCAAAACATGTTTATTTCAGCTGAAAAACACGTTTTGACAATTTCTGTACACTGGGGTTAAGGGCTGACTCAATGTGCTCTTCTGAGCCAGGCAGTTACACAGCGATTCTAAGGGCTGACAAAACGCGTTTATTTCGGGCCGAAAAACACGTTTTGAAAACTGTGTTGTTCCTGCCCTATAAGTTACATGGTGGTGACCAAAGTTGCCAAAACGTCTTTATTTCTGCTGAAAAACACGTTTTGACAATTTCTGAGCACTGGGGTTAAGGGCTGACTCAATGTGCTCTTCTGAGCCAGGCAGTTACACTGCGAATCTTAGGGCTGAGAAAAAGCGTTTATTTCGGGCTGAAAAACACGTTTTGAAAACTGTGCTGTTCCTGCCCTATAAGTTACATGGTGGTGACCAAAGTTGCCAAAACATGTTTATTTCTGCTGAAAAACACGTTTTGACAATTTCTGAGCACTGGGGTTAAGGGCTGACTCAGTGTGCTCTTCTGAGCCAGGCAGTTACACTGCGAATCTAAGGGCTGAGAAAAAGCGTTTATTTCGGGCTGAAAAACACGTTTTGAAAACTGTGTTGTTCCTACCCTATAAGTTACATGGGGGTTACCAAAGTTGCCAAAACATGTTTATTTCTGCTGAAAAACACGTTTTGACAATTTCTGTACACTGGGGTTAAGGGCTGACTCAATGTGCTCTTCTGAGCCAGGCAGTTACACTGCGATTCTAAGGGCTGACAAAACGCGTTTATTTCGGGCTGAAAAACACGTTTTGAAAACTGTGCTGTTCCTGCCCTATAAGTTACATGGTGGTGACCAAAGTTGCCAAAACGTCTTTATTTCTGCTGAAAAACACGTTTTGACAATTTCTGCACACTGGGGTTAAGGGCTGACTCAATGTGCTCTTCTGAGCCAGGCAGTTACACAGCGATTCTAAGGGCTGACAAAACGCGTTTATTTCGGGCTGAAAAACACGTTTTGAAAACTGTGTTGTTCCTGCCCTAAAAGTTACATGGTGGTTACCAAAGTTGCCAAAACGTGTTTATTTCTGCTGAAAAACACGATTTGACAATTTCTGCACACTGGGGTTAAGGGCTGACTCAATGTGCTCTTCTGAGCCAGGCAGTTACACAGCGATTCTAAGGGCTGACAAAACGCGTTTATTTCGGGCTGAAAAACACGTTTTGAAAACTGTGCTGTTCCTGCCCTATAAGTTACATGGTGGTGACCAAAGTTGCCAAAACGTCTTTATTTCTGCTGAAAAACACGTTTTGACAATTTCTGAGCACTGGGGTTAAGGGCTGACTCAATGTGCTCTTCTGAGCCAGGCAGTTACACAGCGATTCTAAGGGCTGACAAAACGCGTTTATTTCGGGCTGAAAAACACGTTTTGAAAACTGTGTTGTTCCTGCCCTATAAGTTACATGGTGGTGACCAAAGTTGCCAAAACGTGTTTATTTCTGCTGAAAAACACGTTTTGACAATTTCTGAGCACTGGGGTTAAGGGCTGACTCAGTGTGCTCTTCTGAGCCAGGCAGTTACACTGCGAATCTAAGGGCTGAGAAAAAGCGTTTATTTCGGGCTGAAAAACACGTTTTGAAAACTGTGTTGTTCCTACCCTATAAGTTACATGGGGGTTACCAAAGTTGCCAAAACATGTTTATTTCTGCTGAAAAACACGTTTTGACAATTTCTGTACACTGGGGTTAAGGGCTGACTCAATGTGCTCTTCTGAGCCAGGCAGTTACACTGCGAATCTAAGGGCTGAGAAAAAGCGTTTATTTCGGGCTGAAAAACACGTTTTGAAAACTGTGCTGTTCCTGCCCTATAAATTACATGGTGGTGACCAAAGTTGCCAAAACGTCTTTATTTCTGCTGAAAAACACGTTTTGACAATTTCTGAGCACTGGGGTTAAGGGCTGACTCAATGTGCTCTTCTGAGCCAGGCAGTTACACTGCGAATCTAAGGGCTGAGAAAAAGCGTTTATTTCGGGCTGAAAAACACGTTTTGAAAACTGTGTTGTTCCTGCCCTATAAGTTACACGGGGGTTACCAAAGTTGCCAAAACATGTTTATTTCTGCTGAAAAACACGTTTTGACAATTTCTGTACACTGGGGTTAAGGGCTGACTCAATGTGCTCTTCTGAGCCAGGCAGTTACACAGCAATTCTAAAGGCTGACAAAACGCGTTTATTTCGGGCTGAAAAACACGTTTTGAAAACTGTGTTGTTCCTGCCCTATAAGTTACATGGTGGTGACCAAAGTTGCCAAAACGTCTTTATTTCTGCTGAAAAACACGTTTTGACAATTTCTGAGCACTGGGGGTTAAGGGCTGACTCAATCTGCTCTTCTGAGCCAGGCAGTTACACTGCGAATCTAAGGGCTGAGAAAAAGCGTTTATTTCGGGCTGAAAAACACGTTTTGAAAACTGTGTTGTTCCTGCCCTATAAGTTACATGGGGGTTACCAAAGTTGCCAAAACATGTTTATTTCTGCTGAAAAACACGTTTTGACAATTTCTGTACACTGGGGTTAAGGGCTGACTCAATGTGCTCTTCTGAGCCAGGCAGTTACACTGCGATTCTAAGGGCTGACAAAACGCGTTTATTTCGGGCTGAAAAACACGTTTTGAAAACTGTGCTGTTCCTGCCCTATAAGTTACATGGTGGTGACCAAAGTTGCCAAAACGTCTTTATTTCTGCTGAAAAACACGTTTTGACAATTTCTGAGCACTGGGGTTAAGGGCTGACTCAATGTGCTCTTCTGAGCCAGGCAGTTACACTGCGAATCTAAGGGCTGAGAAAAAGCGTTTATTTCGGGCTGAAAAACACGTTTTGAAAACTGTGCTGTTCCTGCCCTATAAGTTACATGGTGGTGACCAAAGTTGCCAAAACGTGTTTATTTCTGCTGAAAAACACGTTTTGACAATTTCTGAGCACTGGGGTTAAGGGCTGACTCAGTGTGCTCTTCTGAGCCAGGCAGTTACACTGCGAATCTAAGGGCTGAGAAAAAGCGTTTATTTCGGGCTGAAAAACACGTTTTGAAAACTGTGTTGTTCCTACCCTATAAGTTACATGGGGGTTACCAAAGTTGCCAAAACATGTTTATTTCTGCTGAAAAACACGTTTTGACAATTTCTGTACACTGGGGTTAAGGGCTGACTCAATGTGCTCTTCTGAGCCAGGCAGTTACACTGCGATTCTAAGGGCTGACAAAACGCGTTTATTTCGGGCTGAAAAACACGTTTTGAAAACTGTGCTGTTCCTGCCCTATAAGTTACATGGTGGTGACCAAAGTTGCCAAAACGTCTTTATTTCTGCTGAAAAACACGTTTTGACAATTTCTGCACACTGGGGTTAAGGGCTGACTCAATGTGCTCTTCTGAGCCAGGCAGTTACACAGCGATTCTAAGGGCTGACAAAACGCGTTTATTTCGGGCTGAAAAACACGTTTTGAAAACTGTGTTGTTCCTGCCCTAAAAGTTACATGGTGGTTACCAAAGTTGCCAAAACGTGTTTATTTCTGCTGAAAAACACGATTTGACAATTTCTGCACACTGGGGTTAAGGGCTGACTCAATGTGCTCTTCTGAGCCAGGCAGTTACACAGCGATTCTAAGGGCTGACAAAACGCGTTTATTTCGGGCTGAAAAACACGTTTTGAAAACTGTGCTGTTCCTGCCCTATAAGTTACATGGTGGTGACCAAAGTTGCCAAAACGTCTTTATTTCTGCTGAAAAACACGTTTTGACAATTTCTGAGCACTGGGGTTAAGGGCTGACTCAATGTGCTCTTCTGAGCCAGGCAGTTACACAGCGATTCTAAGGGCTGACAAAACGCGTTTATTTCGGGCTGAAAAACACGTTTTGAAAACTGTGTTGTTCCTGCCCTATAAGTTACATGGTGGTGACCAAAGTTGCCAAAACGTGTTTATTTCTGCTGAAAAACACGTTTTGACAATTTCTGAGCACTGGGGTTAAGGGCTGACTCAGTGTGCTCTTCTGAGCCAGGCAGTTACACAGCGATTCTAAGGGCTGACAAAACGCGTTTATTCGGGCTGAAAAACACGTTTTGAAAACTGTGTTGTTCCTGCCCTATAAGTTACATGGTGGTGACCAAAGTTACCAAAACGTGTTTATTTCTGCTGAAAAACACGTTTTGACAATTTCTGAGCACTGGGGTTAAGGGCTGACTCAGTGTGCTCTTCTGAGCCAGGCAGTTACACTGCGATTCTAAGGGCTGACAAAACGCGTTTATTTCGGGCTGAAAAACACGTTTTGAAAACTGTGCTGTTCCTGCCCTATAAGTTACATGGTGGTGACCAAAGTTGCCAAAACATGTTTATTTCTGCTGAAAAACACGTTTTGACAATTTCTGAGCACTGGGGTTAAGGGCTGACTCAGTGTGCTCTTCTGAGCCAGGCAGTTACACTGCGAATCTAAGGGCTGAGAAAAAGCGTTTATTTCGGGCTGAAAAACACGTTTTGAAAACTGTGTTGTTCCTACCCTATAAGTTACATGGGGGTTACCAATGTTGCCAAAACATGTTTATTTCTGCTGAAAAACACGTTTTGACAATTTCTGTACACTGGGGTTAAGGGCTGACTCAATGTGCTCTTCTGAGCCAGGCAGTTACACTGCGATTCTAAGGGCTGACAAAACGCGTTTATTTCGGGCTGAAAAACACGTTTTGAAAACTGTGCTGTTCCTGCCCTATAAGTTACATGGTGGTGACCAAAGTTGCCAAAACGTCTTTATTTCTGCTTAAAAACACGTTTTGACAATTTCTGAGCACTGGGGTTAAGGGCTGACTCAATGTGCTCTTCTGAGCCAGGCAGTTACACTGCGAATCTAAGGGCTGAGAAAAAGCGTTTATTTCGGGCTGAAAAACACGTTTTGAAAACTGTGTTGTTCCTGCCCTATAAGTTACACGGGGGTTACCAAAGTTGCCAAAACATGTTTATTTCTGCTGAAAAACACGTTTTGACAATTTCTGTACACTGGGGTTAAGGGCTGACTCAATGTGCTCTTCTGAGCCAGGCAGTTACACAGCGATTCTAAGGGCTGACAAAACGCGTTTATTTCGGGCTGAAAAACACGTTTTGAAAACTGTGCTGTTCCTGCCCTATAAGTTACATGGTGGTGACCAAAGTTGCCAAAACGTCTTTATTTCTGCTGAAAAACACGTTTTGACAATTTCTGAGCACTGGGGTTAAGGGCTGACTCAATGTGCTCTTCTGTGCCAGGCAGTTACACTGCGAATCTAAGGGCTGAGAAAAAGCGTTTATTTCGGGCTGAAAAACACGTTTTGAAAACTGTGTTGTTCCTACCCTATAAGTTACATGGAGGTTACCAAAGTTGCCAAAACATGTTTATTTCTGCTGAAAAACACATTTTGACAATTTCTGTACACTGGGGTTAAGGGCTGACTCAATGTGCTCTTCTGAGCCAGGCAGTTACACAGCGATTCTAAGGGCTGAGAAAAAGCGTTTATTTCGGGCTGAAAAACACGTTTTGAAAACTGTGTTGTTCCTACCCTATAAGTTACATGGGGGTTACCAAAGTTGCCAAAACATGTTTATTTCTGCTGAAAAACACATTTTGACAATTTCTGTACACTGGGGTTAAGGGCTGACTCAATGTGCTCTTCTGAGCCAGGCAGTTACACAGCGATTCTAAGGGCTGACAAAACGCGTTTATTTCGGGCTGAAAAACACGTTTTGAAAACTGTGTTGTTCCTGCCCTAAAAGTTACATGGTGGTGACCAAAGTTGCCAAAACGTGTTTATTTCTGCTGAAAAACACGATTTGACAATTTCTGAGCACTGGGGTTAAGGGCTGACTCAATGTGCTCTTCTGAGCCAGGCAGTTACACTGCGAATCTAAGGGCTGAGAAAAAGCGTTTATTTCGGGCTGAAAAACACGTTTTGAAAACTGTGCTGTTCCTGCCCTATAAGTTACATGGTGGTGACCAAAGTTGCCAAAACGTCTTTATTTCTGCTGAAAAACACGTTTTGACAATTTCTGAGCACTGGGGTTAAGGGCTGACTCAATGTGCTCTTCTGAGCCAGGCAGTTACACTGCGAATCTAAGGGCTGAGAAAAAGCGTTTATTTCGGGCTGAAAAACACGTTTTGAAAACTGTGTTGTTCCTGCCCTATAAGTTACACGGGGGTTACCAAAGTTGCCAAAACATGTTTATTTCTGCTGAAAAACACGTTTTGACAATTTCTGTACACTGGGGTTAAGGGCTGACTCAATGTGCTCTTCTGAGCCAGGCAGTTACACAGCGATTCTAAGGGCTGACAAAACGCGTTTATTTCGGGCTGAAAAACACGTTTTGAAAACTGTGCTGTTCCTGCCCTATAAGTTACATGGTGGTGACCAAAGTTGCCAAAACGTCTTTATTTCTGCTGAAAAACACGTTTTGACAATTTCTGAGCACTGGGGTTAAGGGCTGACTCAATGTGCTCTTCTGAGCCAGGCAGTTACACTGCGAATCTAAGGGCTGAGAAAAAGCGTTTATTTCGGGCTGAAAAACACGTTTTGAAAACTGTGTTGTTCCTACCCTATAAGTTACATGGGGGTTACCAAAGTTGCCAAAACATGTTTATTTCTGCTGAAAAACACGTTTTGACAATTTCTGTACACTGGGGTTAAGGGCTGACTCAATGTGCTCTTCTGAGCCAGGCAGTTACACTGCGATTCTAAGGGCTGACAAAACGCGTTTATTTCGGGCTGAAAAACACGTTTTGTAAACTGTGCTGTTCCTGCCCTATAAGTTACATGGTGGTGACCAAAGTTGCCAAAACGTCTTTATTTCTGCTGAAAAACACGTTTTGACAATTTCTGAGCACTGGGGTTAAGGGCTGACTCAATGTGCTCTTCTGAGCCAGGCAGTTACACTGCGAATCTAAGGGCTGAGAAAAAGCGTTTATTTCGGGCTGAAAAACACGTTTTGAAAACTGTGTTGTTCCTACCCTATAAGTTACATGGGGGATACCAAAGTTGCCAAAACATGTTTATTTCTGCTGAAAAACACGTTTTGACAATTTCTGAGCACTGGGGTTAAGGGCTGACTCAATGTGCTCTTCTGAGCCAGGCAGTTACACTGCGAATCTAAGGGCTGAGAAAAAGCGTTTATTTCGGGCTGAAAAACACGTTTTGAAAACTGTGTTGTTCCTGCCCTATAAGTTACACGGGGGTTACCAAAGTTGCCAAAACATGTTTATTTCTGCTGAAAAACACGTTTTGACAATTTCTGTACACTGGGGTTAAGGGCTGACTCAATGTGCTCTTCTGAGCCAGGCAGTTACACAGCAATTCTAAAGGCTGACAAAACGCGTTTATTTCGGGCTGAAAAACACGTTTTGAAAACTGTGTTGTTCCTGCCCTATAAGTTACATGGTGGTGACCAAAGTTGCCAAAACGTCTTTATTTCTGCTGAAAAACACTTTTTGACAATTTCTGAGCACTGGGGTTAAGGGCTGACTCAATCTGCTCTTCTGAGCCAGGCAGTTACACTGCGAATCTAAGGGCTGAGAAAAAGCGTTTATTTCGGGCTGAAAAACACGTTTTGAAAACTGTGTTGTTCCTACCCTATAAGTTACATGGGGGTTACCAAAGTTGCCAAAACATGTTTATTTCAGCTGAAAAACACGTTTTGACAATTTCTGTACACTGGGGTTAAGGGCTGACTCAATGTGCTCTTCTGAGCCAGGCAGTTACACAGCGATTCTAAGGGCTGACAAAACGCGTTTATTTCGGGCCGAAAAACACGTTTTGAAAACTGTGTTGTTCCTGCCCTATAAGTTACATGGGGGTTACCAAAGTTGCCAAAACATGTTTATTTCTGCTGAAAAACACGTTTTGACAATTTCTGTACACTGGGGTTAAGGGCTGACTCAATGTGCTCTTCTGAGCCAGGCAGTTACACTGCGATTCTAAGGGCTGACAAAACGCGTTTATTTCGGGCTGAAAAACACGTTTTGAAAACTGTGCTGTTCCTGCCCTATAAGTTACATGGTGGTGACCAAAGTTGCCAAAACGTCTTTATTTCTGCTGAAAAACACGTTTTGACAATTTCTGAGCACTGGGGTTAAGGGCTGACTCAATGTGCTCTTCTGAGCCAGGCAGTTACACTGCGAATCTAAGGGCTGAGAAAAAGCGTTTATTTCGGGCTGAAAAACACGTTTTGAAAACTGTGCTGTTCCTGCCCTATAAGTTACATGGTGGTGACCAAAGTTGCCAAAACATGTTTATTTCTGCTGAAAAACACGTTTTGACAATTTCTGAGCACTGGGGTTAAGGGCTGACTCAATGTGCTCTTCTGAGCCAGGCAGTTACACTGCGAATCTAAGGGCTGAGAAAAAGCGTTTATTTCGGGCTGAAAAACACGTTTTGAAAACTGTGCTGTTCCTGCCCTATAAGTTACATGGTGGTGACCAAAGTTGCCAAAACGTCTTTATTTCTGCTGAAAAACACGTTTTGACAATTTCTGAGCACTGGGGTTAAGGGCTGACTCAATGTGCTCTTCTGAGCCAGGCAGTTACACTGCGAATCTAAGGGCTGAGAAAAAGCGTTTATTTCGGGCTGAAAAACACGTTTTGAAAACTGTGCTGTTCCTGCCCTGTAAGTTACATGGTGGTGACCAAAGTTGCCAAAACGTGTTTATTTCTGCTGAAAAACACATTTTGACAATTTCTGTACACTGGGGTTAAGTGCTGACTCAATGTGCTCTTCTGAGCCAGGCAGTTACACAGCGATTCTAAGGGCTGACAAAACGCGTTTATTTCGGGCTGAAAAACACGTTTTGAAAACTGTGTTGTTCCTGCCCTATAAGTTACATGGGGGTTACCAAAGTTGCCAAAACATGTTTATTTCTGCTGAAAAACACGTTTTGACAATTTCTGTACACTGGGGTTAAGTGCTGACTCAATGTGCTCTTCTGAGCCAGGCAGTTACACAGCGATTCTAAGGGCTGACAAAACGCGTTTATTTCGGGCTGAAAAACACGTTTTGAAAACTGTGTTGTTCCTACCCTATAAGTTACATGGGGGTTACCAAAGTTGCCAAAACATGTTTATTTCTGCTGAAAAACACGTTTTGACAATTTCTGAGCACTGGGGTTAAGGGCTGACTCAGTGTGCTCTTCTGAGCCAGGCAGTTACACTGCGAATCTAAGGGCTGAGAAAAAGCGTTTATTTCGGGCTGAAAAACACGTTTTGAAAACTGTGTTGTTCCTACCCTATAAGTTACATGGGGGGTACCAAAGTTGCCAAAACATGTTTATTTCTGCTGAAAAACACGTTTTGACAATTTCTGTACACTGGGGTTAAGGGCTGACTCAATGTGCTCTTCTGAGCCAGGCAGTTACACAGCGATTCTAAGGGCTGACAAAACGCGTTTATTTCGGGCTGAAAAACACGTTTTGAAAACTGTGCTGTTCCTGCCCTATAAGTTACATGGAGGTTACCAAAGTTGCCAAAACATGTTTATTTCTGCTGAAAAACACATTTTGACAATTTCTGTACACTGGGGTTAAGGGCTGACTCAATGTGCTCTTCTGAGCCAGGCAGTTACACAGCGATTCTAAGGGCTGACAAAACGCGTTTATTTCGGGCTGAAAAACACGTTTTGAAAACTGTGTTGTTCCTGCCCTAAAAGTTACATGGTGGTGACCAAAGTTGCCAAAACGTGTTTATTTCTGCTGAAAAACACGATTTGACAATTTCTGAGCACTGGGGTTAAGGGCTGACTCAATGTGCTCTTCTGAGCCAGGCAGTTACACTGCGAATCTAAGGGCTGAGAAAAAGCGTTTATTTCGGGCTGAAAAACACGTTTTGAAAACTGTGCTGTTCCTGCCCTATAAGTTACATGGTGGTGACCAAAGTTGCCAAAACATGTTTATTTCTGCTGAAAAACACGTTTTGACAATTTCTGAGCACTGGGGTTAAGGGCTGACTCAATGTGCTCTTCTGAGCCAGGCAGTTACACAGCGATTCTAAGGGCTGACAAAACGCGTTTATTTCGGGCTGAAAAACACGTTTTGAAAACTGTGTTGTTCCTGCCCTATAAGTTACATGGTGGTGACCAAAGTTGCCAAAACATGTTTATTTCTGCTGAAAAACACGTTTTGACAATTTCTGAGCACTGGGGTTAAGGGCTGACTCAGTGTGCTCTTCTGAGCCAGGCAGTTACACTGCGAATCTAAGGGCTGAGAAAAAGCGTTTATTTCGGGCTGAAAAACACGTTTTGAAAACTGTGTTGTTCCTACCCTATAAGTTACATGGGGGTTACCAAAGTTGCCAAAACATGTTTATTTCTGCTGAAAAACACGTTTTGACAATTTCTGTACACTGGGGTTAAGGGCTGACTCAATGTGCTCTTCTGAGCCAGGCAGTTACACTGCGATTCTAAGGGCTGACAAAACGCGTTTATTTCGGGCTGAAAAACACGTTTTGAAAACTGTGCTGTTCCTGCCCTATAAGTTACATGGTGGTGACCAAAGTTGCCAAAACATGTTTATTTCTGCTGAAAAACACGTTTTGACAATTTCTGAGCACTGGGGTTAAGGGCTGACTCAGTGTGCTCTTCTGAGCCAAGCAGTTACACTGCGAATCTAAGGGCTGAGAAAAAGCGTTTATTTCGGGCTGAAAAACACGTTTTGAAAACTGTGTTGTTCCTACCCTATAAGTTACATGGGGGTTACCAAAGTTGCCAAAACATGTTTATTTCTGCTGAAAAACACGTTTTGACAATTTCTGTACACTGGGGTTAAGGGCTGACTCAATGTGCTCTTCTGAGCCAGGCAGTTACACTGCGATTCTAAGGGCTGACAAAACGCGTTTATTTCGGGCTGAAAAACACGTTTTGAAAACTGTGCTGTTCCTGCCCTATAAGTTACATGGTGGTGACCAAAGTTGCCAAAACGTCTTTATTTCTGCTGAAAAACACGTTTTGACAATTTCTGAGCACTGGGGTTAAGGGCTGACTCAATGTGCTCTTCTGAGCCAGGCAGTTACACTGCGAATCTAAGGGCTGAGAAAAAGCGTTTATTTCGGGCTGAAAAACACGTTTTGAAAACTGTGTTGTTCCTACCCTATAAGTTACATGGGGGTTACCAAAGTTGCCAAAACATGTTTATTTCAGCTGAAAAACACGTTTTGACAATTTCTGTACACTGGGGTTAAGGGCTGACTCAATGTGCTCTTCTGAGCCAGGCAGTTACACAGCGATTCTAAGGGCTGACAAAACGCGTTTATTTCGGGCCGAAAAACACGTTTTGAAAACTGTGTTGTTCCTGCCCTATAAGTTACATGGGGGTTACCAAAGTTGCCAAAACATGTTTATTTCTGCTGAAAAACACGTTTTGACAATTTCTGTACACTGGGGTTAAGGGCTGACTCAATGTGCTCTTCTGAGCCAGGCAGTTACACTGCGATTCTAAGGGCTGACAAAACGCGTTTATTTCGGGCTGAAAAACACGTTTTGAAAACTGTGCTTTTCCTGCCCTATAAGTTACATGGTGGTGACCAAAGTTGCCAAAACGTCTTTATTTCTGCTGAAAAACACGTTTTGACAATTTCTGAGCACTGGGGTTAAGGGCTGACTCAATGTGCTCTTCTGAGCCAGGCAGTTACACTGCGAATCTAAGGGCTGAGAAAAAGCGTTTATTTCGGGCTGAAAAACACGTTTTGAAAACTGTGCTGTTCCTGCCCTATAAGTTACATGGTGGTGACCAAAGTTGCCAAAACGTCTTTATTTCTGCTGAAAAACACGTTTTGACAATTTCTGAGCACTGGGGTTAAGGGCTGACTCAATGTGCTCTTCTGAGCCAGGCAGTTACACTGCGAATCTAAGGGCTGAGAAAAAGCGTTTATTTCGGGCTGAAAAACACGTTTTGAAAACTGTGTTGTTCCTACCCTATAAGTTACATGGGGGTTACCAAAGTTGCCAAAACATGTTTATTTCTGCTGAAAAACACGTTTTGACAATTTCTGTACACTGGGGTTAAGGGCTGACTCAATGTGCTCTTCTGAGCCAGGCAGTTACACAGCGATTCTAAGGGCTGACAAAACGCGTTTATTTCGGGCTGAAAAACACGTTTTGAAAACTGTGTTGTTCCTGCCCTAAAAGTTACATGGTGGTGACCAAAGTTGCCAAAACGTGTTTATTTCTGCTGAAAAACACGATTTGACAATTTCTGAGCACTGGGGTTAAGGGCTGACTCAATGTGCTCTTCTGAGCCAGGCAGTTACACAGCGATTCTAAGGGCTGACAAAACGCGTTTATTTCGGGCTGAAAAACACGTTTTGAAAACTGTGTTGTTCCTGCCCTATAAGTTACATGGTGGTGACCAAAGTTGCCAAAACATGTTTATTTCTGCTGAAAAACACGTTTTGACAATTTCTGAGCACTGGGGTTAAGGGCTGACTCAGTGTGCTCTTCTGAGCCAGGCAGTTACACTGCGAATCTAAGGGCTGAGAAAAAGCGTTTATTTCGGGCTGAAAAACACGTTTTGAAAACTGTGTTGTTCCTACCCTATAAGTTACATGGGGGTTACCAAAGCTGCCAAAACATGTTTATTTCTGCTGAAAAACACGTTTTGACAATTTCTGTACACTGGGGTTAAGGGCTGACTCAATGTGCTCTTCTGAGCCAGGCAGTTACACTGCGATTCTAAGGGCTGACAAAACGCGTTTATTTCGGGCTGAAAAACACGTTTTGAAAACTGTGCTGTTCCTGCCCTATAAGTTACATGGTGGTGACCAAAGTTGCCAAAACATGTTTATTTCTGCTGAAAAACACGTTTTGACAATTTCTGAGCACTGGGGTTAAGGGCTGACTCAGTGTGCTCTTCTGAGCCAGGCAGTTACACTGCGAATCTAAGGGCTGAGAAAAAGCGTTTATTTCGGGCTGAAAAACACGTTTTGAAAACTGTGTTGTTCCTACCCTATAAGTTACATGGGGGTTACCAAAGTTGCCAAAACATGTTTATTTCTGCTGAAAAACACGTTTTGACAATTTCTGTAAACTGGGGTTAAGGGCTGATTCAATGTGCTCTTCTGAGCCAGGCAGTTACACTGCGATTCTAAGGGCTGACAAAACGCGTTTATTTCGGGCTGAAAAACACGTTTTGAAAACTGTGCTGTTCCTGCCCTATAAGTTACATGGTGGTGACCAAAGTTGCCAAAACGTCTTTATTTCTGCTGAAAAACACGTTTTGACAATTTCTGAGCACTGGGGTTAAGGGCTGACTCAATGTGCTCTTCTGAGCCAGGCAGTTACACTGCGAATCTAAGGGCTGAGAAAAAGCGTTTATTTCGGGCTGAAAAACACGTTTTGAAAACTGTGCTGTTCCTGCCCTGTAAGTTACATGGTGGTGACCAAAGTTGCCAAAACGTCTTTATTTCTGCTGAAAAACACGTTTTGACAATTTCTGAGCACTGGGGTTAAGGGCTGACTCAATGTGCTCTTCTGAGCCAGGCAGTTACACTGCGAATCTAAGGGCTGAGAAAAAGCGTTTATTTCGGGCTGAAAAACACGTTTTGAAAACTGTGTTGTTCCTACCCTATAAGTTACATGGGGGTTACCAAAGTTGCCAAAACATGTTTATTTCTGCTGAAAAACACGTTTTGACAATTTCTGTACACTGGGGTTAAGGGCTGACTCAATGTGCTCTTCTGAGCCAGGCAGTTACACTGCGATTCTAAGGGCTGACAAAACGCGTTTATTTCGGGCTGAAAAACACGTTTTGAAAACTGTGCTGTTCCTGCCCTATAAGTTACATGGTGGTGACCAAAGTTGCCAAAACGTCTTTATTTCTGCTGAAAAACACGTTTTGACAATTTCTGAGCACTGGGGTTAAGGGCTGACTCAATGTGCTCTTCTGAGCCAGGCAGTTACACTGCGAATCTAAGGGCTGAGAAAAAGCGTTTATTTCGGGCTGAAAAACACGTTTTGAAAACTGTGTTGTTCCTGCCCTATAAGTTACATGGGGGTTACCAAAGTTGCCAAAACATGTTTATTTCTGCTGAAAAACACGTTTTGACAATTTCTGTACACTGGGGTTAAGGGCTGACTCAATGTGCTCTTCTGAGCCAGGCAGTTACACAGCGATTCTAAGGGCTGACAAAACGCGTTTATTTCGGGCTGAAAAACACGTTTTGAAAACTGTGCTGTTCCTGCCCTATAAGTTACATGGTGGTGACCAAAGTTGCCAAAACGTCTTTATTTCTGCTGAAAAACACGTTTTGACAATTTCTGAGCACTGGGGTTAAGGGCTGACTCAATGTGCTCTTCTGTGCCAGGCAGTTACACTGCGAATCTAAGGGCTGAGAAAAAGCGTTTATTTCGGGCTGAAAAACACGTTTTGAAAACTGTGTTGTTCCTACCCTATAAGTTACATGGAGGTTACCAAAGTTGCCAAAACATGTTTATTTCTGCTGAAAAACACATTTTGACAATTTCTGTACACTGGGGTTAAGGGCTGACTCAATGTGCTCTTCTGAGCCAGGCAGTTACACAGCGATTCTAAGGGCTGACAAAACGCGTTTATTTCGGGCTGAAAAACACGTTTTGAAAACTGTGTTGTTCCTGCCCTAAAAGTTACATGGTGGTGACCAAAGTTGCCAAAACGTGTTTATTTCTGCTGAAAAACACGATTTGACAATTTCTGAGCACTGGGGTTAAGGGCTGACTCAATGTGCTCTTCTGAGCCAGGCAGTTACACAGCGATTCTAAGGGCTGACAAAACGCGTTTATTTCGGGCTGAAAAACACGTTTTGAAAACTGTGTTGTTCCTGCCCTATAAGTTACATGGTGGTGACCAAAGTTGCCAAAACATGTTTATTTCTGCTGAAAAACACGTTTTGACAATTTCTGAGCACTGGGGTTAAGGGCTGACTCAGTGTGCTCTTCTGAGCCAGGCAGTTACACTGCGAATCTAAGGGCTGAGAAAAAGCGTTTATTTCGGGCTGAAAAACACGTTTTGAAAACTGTGTTGTTCCTACCCTATAAGTTACATGGGGGTTACCAAAGTTGCCAAAACATGTTTATTTCTGCTGAAAAACACGTTTTGACAATTTCTGTACACTGGGGTTAAGGGCTGACTCAATGTGCTCTTCTGAGCCAGGCAGTTACACTGCGATTCTAAGGGCTGACAAAACGCGTTTATTTCGGGCTGAAAAACACGTTTTGAAATCTGTGCTGTTCCTGCCCTATAAGTTACATGGTGGTGACCAAAGTTGCCAAAACATGTTTATTTCTGCTGAAAAACACGTTTTGACAATTTCTGAGCACTGGGGTTAAGGGCTGACTCAGTGTGCTCTTCTGAGCCAGGCAGTTACACTGCGAATCTAAGGGCTGAGAAAAAGCGTTTATTTCGGGCTGAAAAACACGTTTTGAAAACTGTGTTGTTCCTACCCTATAAGTTACATGGGGGTTACCAAAGTTGCCAAAACATGTTTATTTCTGCTGAAAAACACGTTTTGACAATTTCTGTAAACTGGGGTTAAGGGCTGATTCAATGTGCTCTTCTGAGCCAGGCAGTTACACTGCGATTCTAAGGGCTGACAAAACGCGTTTATTTCGGGCTGAAAAACACGTTTTGAAAACTGTGCTGTTCCTGCCCTATAAGTTACATGGTGGTGACCAAAGTTGCCAAAACGTCTTTATTTCTGCTGAAAAACACGTTTTGACAATTTCTGAGCACTGGGGTTAAGGGCTGACTCAATGTGCTCTTCTGAGCCAGGCAGTTACACTGCGAATCTAAGGGCTGAGAAAAAGCGTTTATTTCGGGCTGAAAAACACGTTTTGAAAACTGTGCTGTTCCTGCCCTGTAAGTTACATGGTGGTGACCAAAGTTGCCAAAACGTCTTTATTTCTGCTGAAAAACACGTTTTGACAATTTCTGAGCACTGGGGTTAAGGGCTGACTCAATGTGCTCTTCTGAGCCAGGCAGTTACACTGCGAATCTAAGGGCTGAGAAAAAGCGTTTATTTCGGGCTGAAAAACACGTTTTGAAAACTGTGTTGTTCCTACCCTATAAGTTACATGGGGGTTACCAAAGTTGCCAAAACATGTTTATTTCTGCTGAAAAACACGTTTTGACAATTTCTGTACACTGGGGTTAAGGGCTGACTCAATGTGCTCTTCTGAGCCAGGCAGTTACACTGCGATTCTAAGGGCTGACAAAACGCGTTTATTTCGGGCTGAAAAACACGTTTTGAAAACTGTGCTGTTCCTGCCCTATAAGTTACATGGTGGTGACCAAAGTTGCCAAAACATGTTTATTTCTGCTGAAAAACACGTTTTGACAATTTCTGAGCACTGGGGTTAAGGGCTGACTCAGTGTGCTCTTCTGAGCCAGACAGTTACACTGCGAATCTAAGGGCTGAGAAAAAGCGTTTATTTCGGGCTGAAAAACATGTTTTGAAAACTGTGTTGTTCCTACCCTATAAGTTACATGGGGGTTACCAAAGTTGCCAAAACACGTTTATTTCTGCTGAAAAACACGTTTTGACAATTTCTGTACACTGGGGTTAAGGGCTGACTCAATGTGCTCTTCTGAGCCAGGCAGTTACACTGCGATTCTAAGGGCTGACAAAACGCGTTTATTTCGGGCTGAAAAACACGTTTTGAAAACTGTGCTGTTCCTGCCCTATAAGTTACATGGTGGTGACCAAAGTTGCCAAAACGTCTTTATTTCTGCTGAAAAACACGTTTTGACAATTTCTGAGCACTGGGGTTAAGGGCTGACTCAATGTGCTCTTCTGAGCCAGGCAGTTACACTGCGAATCTAAGGGCTGAGAAAAAGCGTTTATTTCGGGCTGAAAAACACGTTTTGAAAACTGTGTTGTTCCTGCCCTATAAGTTACATGGGGGTTACCAAAGTTGCCAAAACATGTTTATTTCTGCTGAAAAACACGTTTTGACAATTTCTGTACACTGGGGTTAAGGGCTGACTCAATGTGCTCTTCTGAGCCAGGCAGTTACACAGCGATTCTAAGGGCTGACAAAACGCGTTTATTTCGGGCTGAAAAACACGTTTTGAAAACTGTGCTGTTCCTGCCCTATAAGTTACATGGTGGTGACCAAAGTTGCCAAAACGTCTTTATTTCTGCTGAAAAACACGTTTTGACAATTTCTGAGCACTGGGGTTAAGGGCTGACTCAATGTGCTCTTCTGTGCCAGGCAGTTACACTGCGAATCTAAGGGCTGAGAAAAAGCGTTTATTTCGGGCTGAAAAACACGTTTTGAAAACTGTGTTGTTCCTACCCTATAAGTTACATGGGGGTTACCAAAGTTGCCAAAACATGTTTATTTCTGCTGAAAAACACATTTTGACAATTTCTGTACACTGGGGTTAAGGGCTGACTCAATGTGCTCTTCTGAGCCAGGCAGTTACACAGCGATTCTAAGGGCTGACAAAACGCGTTTATTTCGGGCTGAAAAACACGTTTTGAAAACTGTGTTGTTCCTGCCCTAAAAGTTACATGGTGGTGACCAAAGTTGCCAAAACGTGTTTATTTCTGCTGAAAAACACGATTTGACAATTTCTGAGCACTGGGGTTAAGGGCTGACTCAATGTGCTCTTCTGAGCCAGGCAGTTACACTGCGAATCTAAGGGCTGAGAAAAAGCGTTTATTTCGGGCTGAAAAACACGTTTTGAAAACTGTGCTGTTCCTGCCCTATAAGTTACATGGTGGTGACCAAAGTTGCCAAAACGTCTTTATTTCTGCTGAAAAACACGTTTTGACAATTTCTGAGCACTGGGGTTAAGGGCTGACTCAATGTGCTCTTCTGAGCCAGACAGTTACACAGCGAATCTAAGGGCTGAGAAAAAGCGTTTATTTCGGGCTGAAAAACACGTTTTGAAAACTGTGTTGTTCCTGCCGTATAAGTTACACGGGGGTTACCAAAGTTGCCAAAACATGTTTATTTCTGCTGAAAAACACGTTTTGACAATTTCTGTACACTGGGGTTAAGGGCTGACTCAATGTGCTCTTCTGAGCCAGGCAGTTACACTGCGATTCTAAGGGCTGACAAAACGCGTTTATTTCGGGCTGAAAAACACGTTTTGAAAACTGTGCTGTTCCTGCCCTATAAGTTACATGGTGGTGACCAAAGTTGCCAAAACGTCTTTATTTCTGCTGAAAAACACGTTTTGACAATTTCTGAGCACTGGGGTTAAGGGCTGACTCAATGTGCTCTTCTGAGCCAGGCAGTTACACTGCGAATCTAAGGGCTGAGAAAAAGCGTTTATTTCGGGCTGAAAAACACGTTTTGAAAACTGTGTTGTTCCTACCCTATAAGTTACATGGGGGTTACCAAAGTTGCCAAAACATGTTTATTTCTGCTGAAAAACACGTTTTGACAATTTCTGTACACTGGGGTTAAGGGCTGACTCAATGTGCTCTTCTGAGCCAGGCAGTTACACTGCGATTCTAAGGGCTGACAAAACGCGTTTATTTCGGGCTGAAAAACACGTTTTGAAAACTGTGCTGTTCCTGCCCTATAAGTTACATGGTGGTGACCAAAGTTGCCAAAACGTCTTTATTTCTGCTGAAAAACACGTTTTGACAATTTCTGAGCACTGGGGTTAAGGGCTGACTCAATGTGCTCTTCTGAGCCAGGCAGTTACACTGCGAATCTAAGGGCTGAGAAAAAGCGTTTATTTCGGGCTGAAAAACACGTTTTGAAAACTGTGTTGTTCCTACCCTATAAGTTACATGGGGGATACCAAAGTTGCCAAAACATGTTTATTTCTGCTGAAAAACACGTTTTGACAATTTCTGAGCACTGGGGTTAAGGGCTGACTCAATGTGCTCTTCTGAGCCAGGCAGTTACACTGCGAATCTAAGGGCTGAGAAAAAGCGTTTATTTCGGGCTGAAAAACACGTTTTGAAAACTGTGTTGTTCCTGCCCTATAAGTTACACGGGGGTTACCAAAGTTGCCAAAACATGTTTATTTCTGCTGAAAAACACGTTTTGACAATTTCTGTACACTGGGGTTAAGGGCTGACTCAATGTGCTCTTCTGAGCCAGGCAGTTACACAGCAATTCTAAAGGCTGACAAAACGCGTTTATTTCGGGCTGAAAAACACGTTTTGAAAACTGTGTTGTTCCTGCCCTATAAGTTACATGGTGGTGACCAAAGTTGCCAAAACGTCTTTATTTCTGCTGAAAAACACTTTTTGACAATTTCTGAGCACTGGGGTTAAGGGCTGACTCAATCTGCTCTTCTGAGCCAGGCAGTTACACTGCGAATCTAAGGGCTGAGAAAAAGCGTTTATTTCGGGCTGAAAAACACGTTTTGAAAACTGTGTTGTTCCTACCCTATAAGTTACATGGGGGTTACCAAAGTTGCCAAAACATGTTTATTTCAGCTGAAAAACACGTTTTGACAATTTCTGTACACTGGGGTTAAGGGCTGACTCAATGTGCTCTTCTGAGCCAGGCAGTTACACAGCGATTCTAAGGGCTGACAAAACGCGTTTATTTCGGGCCGAAAAACACGTTTTGAAAACTGTGTTGTTCCTGCCCTATAAGTTACATGGGGGTTACCAAAGTTGCCAAAACATGTTTATTTCTGCTGAAAAACACGTTTTGACAATTTCTGTACACTGGGGTTAAGGGCTGACTCAATGTGCTCTTCTGAGCCAGGCAGTTACACTGCGATTCTAAGGGCTGACAAAACGCGTTTATTTCGGGCTGAAAAACACGTTTTGAAAACTGTGCTGTTCCTGCCCTATAAGTTACATGGTGGTGACCAAAGTTGCCAAAACGTCTTTATTTCTGCTGAAAAACACGTTTTGACAATTTCTGAGCACTGGGGTTAAGGGCTGACTCAATGTGCTCTTCTGAGCCAGGCAGTTACACTGCGAATCTAAGGGCTGAGAAAAAGCGTTTATTTCGGGCTGAAAAACACGTTTTGAAAACTGTGCTGTTCCTGCCCTATAAGTTACATGGTGGTGACCAAAGTTGCCAAAACATGTTTATTTCTGCTGAAAAACACGTTTTGACAATTTCTGAGCACTGGGGTTAAGGGCTGACTCAATGTGCTCTTCTGAGCCAGGCAGTTACACTGCGAATCTAAGGGCTGAGAAAAAGCGTTTATTTCGGGCTGAAAAACACGTTTTGAAAACTGTGCTGTTCCTGCCCTATAAGTTACATGGTGGTGACCAAAGTTGCCAAAACGTCTTTATTTCTGCTGAAAAACACGTTTTGACAATTTCTGAGCACTGGGGTTAAGGGCTGACTCAATGTGCTCTTCTGAGCCAGGCAGTTACACTGCGAATCTAAGGGCTGAGAAAAAGCGTTTATTTCGGGCTGAAAAACACGTTTTGAAAACTGTGCTGTTCCTGCCCTGTAAGTTACATGGTGGTGACCAAAGTTGCCAAAACGTGTTTATTTCTGCTGAAAAACACATTTTGACAATTTCTGTACACTGGGGTTAAGTGCTGACTCAATGTGCTCTTCTGAGCCAGGCAGTTACACAGCGATTCTAAGGGCTGACAAAACGCGTTTATTTCGGGCTGAAAAACACGTTTTGAAAACTGTGTTGTTCCTGCCCTATAAGTTACATGGGGGTTACCAAAGTTGCCAAAACATGTTAATTTCTGCTGAAAAACACGTTTTGACAATTTCTGTACACTGGGGTTAAGGGCTGACTCAATGTGCTCTTCTGAGCCAGGCAGTTACACTGCGAATCTAAGGGCTGAGAAAAAGCGTTTATTTCGGGCTGAAAAACAAGTTTTGAAAACTGTGCTGTTCCTGCCCTGTAAGTTACATGGTGGTGACCAAAGTTGCCAAAACGTGTTTATTTCTGCTGAAAAACACATTTTGACAATTTCTGTACACTGGGGTTAAGTGCTGACTCAATGTGCTCTTCTGAGCCAGGCAGTTACACAGCGATTCTAAGGGCTGACAAAACGCGTTTATTTCGGGCTGAAAAACACGTTTTGAAAACTGTGTTGTTCCTACCCTATAAGTTACATGGGGGTTACCAAAGTTGCCAAAACATGTTTATTTCTGCTGAAAAACACGTTTTGACAATTTCTGAGCACTGGGGTTAAGGGCTGACTCAGTGTGCTCTTCTGAGCCAGGCAGTTACACTGCGAATCTAAGGGCTGAGAAAAAGCGTTTATTTCGGGCTGAAAAACACGTTTTGAAAACTGTGTTGTTCCTACCCTATAAGTTACATGGGGGGTACCAAAGTTGCCAAAACATGTTTATTTCTGCTGAAAAACACGTTTTGACAATTTCTGTACACTGGGGTTAAGGGCTGACTCAATGTGCTCTTCTGAGCCAGGCAGTTACACAGCGATTCTAAGGGCTGACAAAACGCGTTTATTTCGGGCTGAAAATCACGTTTTGAAAACTGTGCTGTTCCTGCCCTATAAGTTACATGGAGGTTACCAAAGTTGCCAAAACATGTTTATTTCTGCTGAAAAACACATTTTGACAATTTCTGTACACTGGGGTTAAGGGCTGACTCAATGTGCTCTTCTGAGCCAGGCAGTTACACAGCGATTCTAAGGGCTGACAAAACGCGTTTATTTCGGGCTGAAAAACACGTTTTGAAAACTGTGTTGTTCCTGCCCTATAAGTTACATGGTGGTGACCAAAGTTGCCAAAACGTGTTTATTTCTGCTGAAAAACACGATTTGACAATTTCTGAGCACTGGGGTTAAGGGCTGACTCAATGTGCTCTTCTGAGCCAGGCAGTTACACTGCGAATCTAAGGGCTGAGAAAAAGCGTTTATTTCGGGCTGAAAAACACGTTTTGAAAACTGTGCTGTTCCTGCCCTATAAGTTACATGGTGGTGACCAAAGTTGCCAAAACATGTTTATTTCTGCTGAAAAACACGTTTTGACAATTTCTGAGCACTGGGGTTAAGGGCTGACTCAATGTGCTCTTCTGAGCCAGGCAGTTACACAGCGATTCTAAGGGCTGACAAAACGCGTTTATTTCGGGCTGAAAAACACGTTTTGAAAACTGTGTTGTTCCTGCCCTATAAGTTACATGGTGGTGACCAAAGTTGCCAAAACATGTTTATTTCTGCTGAAAAACACGTTTTGACAATTTCTGAGCACTGGGGTTAAGGGCTGACTCAGTGTGCTCTTCTGAGCCAGGCAGTTACACTGCGAATCTAAGGGCTGAGAAAAAGCGTTTATTTCGGGCTGAAAAACACGTTTTGAAAACTGTGTTGTTCCTACCCTATAAGTTACATGGGGGTTACCAAAGTTGCCAAAACATGTTTATTTCTGCTGAAAAACACGTTTTGACAATTTCTGTACACTGGGGTTAAGGGCTGACTCAATGTGCTCTTCTGAGCCAGGCAGTTACACTGCGATTCTAAGGGCTGACAAAACGCGTTTATTTCGGGCTGAAAAACACGTTTTGAAAACTGTGCTGTTCCTGCCCTATAAGTTACATGGTGGTGACCAAAGTTGCCAAAACATGTTTATTTCTGCTGAAAAACACGTTTTGACAATTTCTGAGCACTGGGGTTAAGGGCTGACTCAGTGTGCTCTTCTGAGCCAGGCAGTTACACTGCGAATCTAAGGGCTGAGAAAAAGCGTTTATTTCGGGCTGAAAAACACGTTTTGAAAACTGTGTTGTTCCTACCCTATAAGTTACATGGGGGTTACCAAAGTTGCCAAAACATGTTTATTTCTGCTGAAAAACACGTTTTGACAATTTCTGTACACTGGGGTTAAGGGCTGACTCAATGTGCTCTTCTGAGCCAGGCAGTTACACTGCGATTCTAAGGGCTGACAAAACGCGTTTATTTCGGGCTGAAAAACACGTTTTGAAAACTGTGCTGTTCCTGCCCTATAAGTTACATGGTGGTGACCAAAGTTGCCAAAACGTCTTTATTTCTGCTGAAAAACACGTTTTGACAATTTCTGAGCACTGGGGTTAAGGGCTGACTCAATGTGCTCTTCTGAGCCAGGCAGTTACACTGCGAATCTAAGGGCTGAGAAAAAGCGTTTATTTCGGGCTGAAAAACACGTTTTGAAAACTGTGTTGTTCCTACCCTATAAGTTACATGGGGGTTACCAAAGTTGCCAAAACATGTTTATTTCAGCTGAAAAACACGTTTTGACAATTTCTGTACACTGGGGTTAAGGGCTGACTCAATGTGCTCTTCTGAGCCAGGCAGTTACACAGCGATTCTAAGGGCTGACAAAACGCGTTTATTTCGGGCCGAAAAACACGTTTTGAAAACTGTGCTGTTCCTGCCCTATAAGTTACATGGTGGTGACCAAAGTTGCCAAAACGTCTTTATTTCTGCTGAAAAACACGTTTTGACAATTTCTGAGCACTGGGGTTAAGGGCTGACTCAATGTGCTCTTCTGAGCCAGGCAGTTACACTGCGAATCTAAGGGCTGAGAAAAAGCGTTTATTTCGGGCTGAAAAACACGTTTTGAAAACTGTGTTGTTCCTACCCTATAAGTTACATGGGGGTTACCAAAGTTGCCAAAACATGTTTATTTCTGCTGAAAAACACATTTTGACAATTTCTGTACACTGGGGTTAAGGGCTGACTCAATGTGCTCTTCTGAGCCAGGCAGTTACACAGCGATTCTAAGGGCTGACAAAACGCGTTTATTTCGGGCTGAAAAACACGTTTTGAAAACTGTGTTGTTCCTGCCCTAAAAGTTACATGGTGGTGACCAAAGTTGCCAAAACGTGTTTATTTCTGCTGAAAAACACGATTTGACAATTTCTGAGCACTGGGGTTAAGGGCTGACTCAATGTGCTCTTCTGAGCCAGGCAGTTACACTGCGAATCTAAGGGCTGAGAAAAAGCGTTTATTTCGGGCTGAAAAACACGTTTTGAAAACTGTGTTGTTCCTACCCTATAAGTTACATGGGGGTTACCAAAGTTGCCAAAACATGTTTATTTCTGCTGAAAAACACGTTTTGACAATTTCTGTACACTGGGGTTAAGGGCTGACTCAATGTGCTCTTCTGAGCCAGGCAGTTACACTGCGATTCTAAGGGCTGACAAAACGCGTTTATTTCGGGCTGAAAAACACGTTTTGAAAACTGTGCTGTTCCTGCCCTATAAGTTACATGGTGGTGACCAAAGTTGCCAAAACATGTTTATTTCTGCTGAAAAACACGTTTTGACAATTTCTGAGAACTGGGGTTAAGGGCTGACTCAGTGTGCTCTTCTGAGCCAGGCAGTTACACTGCGAATCTAAGGGCTGAGAAAAAGCGTTTATTTCGGGCTGAAAAACACGTTTGAAAACTGTGTTGTTCCTACCCTATAAGTTACATGGGGGTTACCAAAGTTGCCAAAACATGTTTATTTCTGCTGAAAAACACGTTTTGACAATTTCTGTAAACTGGGGTTAAGGGCTGATTCAATGTGCTCTTCTGAGCCAGGCAGTTACACTGCGATTCTAAGGGCTGACAAAACGCGTTTATTTCGGGCTGAAAAACACGTTTTGAAAACTGTGCTGTTCCTGCCCTATAAGTTACATGGTGGTGACCAAAGTTGCCAAAACGTCTTTATTTCTGCTGAAAAACACGTTTTGACAATTTCTGAGCACTGGGGTTAAGGGCTGACTCAATGTGCTCTTCTGAGCCAGGCAGTTACACTGCGAATCTAAGGGCTGAGAAAAAGCGTTTATTTCGGGCTGAAAAACACGTTTTGAAAACTGTGCTGTTCCTGCCCTGTAAGTTACATGGTGGTGACCAAAGTTGCCAAAACGTCTTTATTTCTGCTGAAAAACACGTTTTGACAATTTCTGAGCACTGGGGTTAAGGGCTGACTCAATGTGCTCTTCTGAGCCAGGCAGTTACACTGCGAATCTAAGGGCTGAGAAAAAGCGTTTATTTCGGGCTGAAAAACACGTTTTGAAAACTGTGTTGTTCCTACCCTATAAGTTACATGGGGGTTACCAAAGTTGCCAAAACATGTTTATTTCTGCTGAAAAACACGTTTTGACAATTTCTGTACACTGGGGTTAAGGGCTGACTCAATGTGCTCTTCTGAGCCAGGCAGTTACACTGCGATTCTAAGGGCTGACAAAACGCGTTTATTTCGGGCTGAAAAACACGTTTTGAAAACTGTGCTGTTCCTGCCCTATAAGTTACATGGTGGTGACCAAAGTTGCCAAAACGATCTTATTTCTGCTGAAAAACACGTTTTGACAATTTCTGAGCACTGGGGATAAGGGCTGACTCAATGTGCTCTTCTGAGCCAGGCAGTTACACTGCGAATCTAAGGGCTGAGAAAAAGCGTTTATTTCGGGCTGAAAAACACGTTTTGAAAACTGTGTTGTTCCTACCCTATAAGTTACATGGGGGTTACCAAAGTTGCCAAAACATGTTTATTTCTGCTGAAAAACACGTTTTGACAATTTCTGTACACTGGGGTTAAGGGCTGACTCAATGTGCTCTTCTGAGCCAGGCAGTTACACAGCGATTCTAAGGGCTGACAAAACGCGTTTATTTCGGGCTGAAAAACACGTTTTGAAAACTGTGCTGTTCCTGCCCTATAAGTTACATGGTGGTGACCAAAGTTGCCAAAACGTCTTTATTTCTGCTGAAAAACACGTTTTGACAATTTCTGAGCACTGGGGTTAAGGGCTGACTCAATGTGCTCTTCTGTGCCAGGCAGTTACACTGCGAATCTAAGGGCTGAGAAAAAGCGTTTATTTCGGGCTGAAAAACACGTTTTGAAAACTGTGTTGTTCCTGCCCTAAAAGTTACATGGTGGTTACCAAAGTTGCCAAAACGTGTTTATTTCTGCTGAAAAACACGATTTGACAATTTCTGCACACTGGGGTTAAGGGCTGACTCAATGTGCTCTTCTGAGCCAGGCAGTTACACAGCGATTCTAAGGGCTGACAAAACGCGTTTATTTCGGGCTGAAAAACACGTTTTGAAAACTGTGTTGTTCCTGCCCTATAAGTTACATGGTGGTGACCAAAGTTGCCAAAACGTCTTTATTTCTGCTGAAAAACACGTTTTGACAATTTCTGAGCACTGGGGTTAAGGGCTGACTCAATGTGCTCTTCTGAGCCAGGCAGTTACACAGCGATTCTAAGGGCTGACAAAACGCGTTTATTTCGGGCTGAAAAACACGTTTTGAAAACTGTGTTGTTCCTGCCCTATAAGTTACATGGTGGTGACCAAAGTTGCCAAAACGTGTTTATTTCTGCTGAAAAACACGTTTTGACAATTTCTGAGCACTGGGGTTAAGGGCTGACTCAGTGTGCTCTTCTGAGCCAGGCAGTTACACTGCGAATCTAAGGGCTGAGAAAAAGCGTTTATTTCGGGCTGAAAAACACGTTTTGAAAACTGTGTTGTTCCTACCCTATAAGTTACATGGGGGTTACCAAAGTTGCCAAAACATGTTTATTTCTGCTGAAAAACACGTTTTGACAATTTCTGTACACTGGGGTTAAGGGCTGACTCAATGTGCTCTTCTGAGCCAGGCAGTTACACTGCGATTCTAAGGGCTGACAAAACGCGTTTATTTCGGGCTGAAAAACACGTTTTGAAAACTGTGCTGTTCCTGCCCTATAAGTTACATGGTGGTGACCAAAGTTGCCAAAACATGTTTATTTCTGCTGAAAAACACGTTTTGACAATTTCTGAGCACTGGGGTTAAGGGCTGACTCAGTGTGCTCTTCTGAGCCAGGCAGTTACACTGCGAATCTAAGGGCTGAGAAAAAGCGTTTATTTCGGGCTGAAAAACACGTTTTGAAAACTGTGTTGTTCCTACCCTATAAGTTACATGGGGGTTACCAAAGTTGCCAAAACATGTTTATTTCTGCTGAAAAACACGTTTTGACAATTTCTGTACACTGGGGTTAAGGGCTGACTCAATGTGCTCTTCTGAGCCAGGCAGTTACACTGCGATTCAAAGGGCTGACAAAACGCGTTTATTTCGGGCTGAAAAACACGTTTTGAAAACTGTGCTGTTCCTGCCCTATAAGTTACATGGTGGTGACCAAAGTTGCCAAAACGTCTTTATTTCTGCTGAAAAACACGTTTTGAAAATTTCTGAGCACTGGGGTTAAGGGCTGACTCAATGTGCTCTTCTGAGCCAGGCAGTTACACTGCGAATCTAAGGGCTGAGAAAAAGCGTTTATTTCGGGCTGAAAAACACGTTTTGAAAACTGTGTTGTTCCTACCCTATAAGTTACATGGAGGTTACCAAAGTTGCCAAAACATGTTTATTTCTGCTGAAAAACACATTTTGACAATTTCTGTACACTGGGGTTAAGGGCTGACTCAATGTGCTCTTCTGAGCCAGGCAGTTACACAGCGATTCTAAGGACTGACAAAACGCGTTTATTTCGGGCTGAAAAACACGTTTTGAAAACTGTGTTGTTCCTGCCCTAAAAGTTACATGGTGGTGACCAAAGTTGCCAAAACGTGTTTATTTCTGCTGAAAAACACGATTTGACAATTTCTGAGCACTGGGGTTAAGGGCTGACTCAATGTGCTCTTCTGAGCCAGGCAGTTACACAGCGATTCTAAGGGCTGACAAAACGCGTTTATTTCGGGCTGAAAAACACGTTTTGAAAACTGTGTTGTTCCTGCCCTATAAGTTACATGGTGGTGACCAAAGTTGCCAAAACATGTTTATTTCTGCTGAAAAACACGTTTTGACAATTTCTGAGCACTGGGGTTAAGGGCTGACTCAGTGTGCTCTTCTGAGCCAGGCAGTTACACTGCGAATCTAAGGGCTGATTAAAAGCGTTTATTTCGGGCTGAAAAACACGTTTTGAAAACTGTGTTGTTCCTACCCTATAAGTTACATGGGGGTTACCAAAGTTGCCAAAACATGTTTATTTCTGCTGAAAAACACGTTTTGACAATTTCTGTACACTGGGGTTAAGGGCTGACTCAATGTGCTCTTCTGAGCCAGGCAGTTACACTGCGATTCTAAGGGCTGACAAAACGCGTTTATTTCGGGCTGAAAAACACGTTTTGAAAACTGTGTTGTTCCTGCCCTATAAGTTACATGGTGGTGACCAAAGTTGCCAAAACGTCTTTATTTCTGCTGAAAAACACGTTTTGACAATTTCTGAGCACTGGGGTTAAGGGCTGACTCAATGTGCTCTTCTGAGCCAGGCAGTTACACTGCGAATCTAAGGGCTGAGAAAAAGCGTTTATTTCGGGCTGAAAAACACGTTTTGAAAACTGTGCTGTTCCTGCCCTATAAGTTACATGGTGGTGACCAAAGTTGCCAAAACATGTTTATTTCTGCTGAAAAACACGTTTTGACAATTTCTGAGCACTGGGGTTAAGGGCTGACTCAATGTGCTCTTCTGAGCCAGGCAGTTACACAGCGATTCTAAGGGCTGACAAAACGCGTTTATTTCGGGCTGAAAAACACGTTTTGAAAACTGTGTTGTTCCTGCCCTATAAGTTACATGGTGGTGACCAAAGTTGCCAAAACATGTTTATTTCTGCTGAAAAACACGTTTTGACAATTTCTGAGCACTGGGGTTAAGGGCTGACTCAGTGTGCTCTTCTGAGCCAGGCAGTTACACTGCGAATCTAAGGGCTGAGAAAAAGCGTTTATTTCGGGCTGAAAAACACGTTTTGAAAACTGTGTTGTTCCTACCCTATAAGTTACATGGGGGTTACCAAAGTTGCCAAAACATGTTTATTTCTGCTGAAAAACACGTTTTGACAATTTCTGTACACTGGGGTTAAGGGCTGACTCAATGTGCTCTTCTGAGCCAGGCAGTTACACTGCGATTCTAAGGGCTGACAAAACGCGTTTATTTCGGGCTGAAAAACACGTTTTGAAAACTGTGCTGTTCCTGCCCTATAAGTTACATGGTGGTGACCAAAGTTGCCAAAACGTCTTTATTTCTGCTGAAAAACACGTTTTGACAATTTCTGAGCACTGGGGTTAAGGGCTGACTCAATGTGCTCTTCTGAGCCAGGCAGTTACACTGCGAATCTAAGGGCTGAGAAAAAGCGTTTATTTCGGGCTGAAAAACACGTTTTGAAAACTGTGTTGTTCCTACCCTATAAGTTACATGGGGGTTACCAAAGTTGCCAAAACATGTTTATTTCAGCTGAAAAACACGTTTTGACAATTTCTGTACACTGGGGTTAAGGGCTGACTCAATGTGCTCTTCTGAGCCAGGCAGTTACACAGCGATTCTAAGGGCTGACAAAACGCGTTTATTTCGGGCCGAAAAACACGTTTTGAAAACTGTGCTGTTCCTGCCCTATAAGTTACATGGTGGTGACCAAAGTTGCCAAAACGTCTTTATTTCTGCTGAAAAACACGTTTTGACAATTTCTGAGCACTGGGGTTAAGGGCTGACTCAATGTGCTCTTCTGAGCCAGGCAGTTACACTGCGAATCTAAGGGCTGAGAAAAAGCGTTTATTTCGGGCTGAAAAACACGTTTTGAAAACTGTGTTGTTCCTACCCTATAAGTTACATGGGGGTTACCAAAGTTGCCAAAACATGTTTATTTCTGCTGAAAAACACATTTTGACAATTTCTGTACACTGGGGTTAAGGGCTGACTCAATGTGCTCTTCTGAGCCAGGCAGTTACACAGCGATTCTAAGGGCTGACAAAACGCGTTTATTTCGGGCTGAAAAACACGTTTTGAAAACTGTGTTGTTCCTGCCCTAAAAGTTACATGGTGGTGACCAAAGTTGCCAAAACGTGTTTATTTCTGCTGAAAAACACGATTTGACAATTTCTGAGCACTGGGGTTAAGGGCTGACTCAATGTGCTCTTCTGAGCCAGGCAGTTACACTGCGAATCTAAGGGCTGAGAAAAAGCGTTTATTTCGGGCTGAAAAACACGTTTTGAAAACTGTGTTGTTCCTACCCTATAAGTTACATGGGGGTTACCAAAGTTGCCAAAACATGTTTATTTCTGCTGAAAAACACGTTTTGACAATTTCTGTACACTGGGGTTAAGGGCTGACTCAATGTGCTCTTCTGAGCCAGGCAGTTACACTGCGATTCTAAGGGCTGACAAAACGCGTTTATTTCGGGCTGAAAAACACGTTTTGAAAACTGTGCTGTTCCTGCCCTATAAGTTACATGGTGGTGACCAAAGTTGCCAAAACATGTTTATTTCTGCTGAAAAACACGTTTTGACAATTTCTGAGAACTGGGGTTAAGGGCTGACTCAGTGTGCTCTTCTGAGCCAGGCAGTTACACTGCGAATCTAAGGGCTGAGAAAAAGCGTTTATTTCGGGCTGAAAAACACGTTTTGAAAACTGTGTTGTTCCTACCCTATAAGTTACATGGGGGTTACCAAAGTTGCCAAAACATGTTTATTTCTGCTGAAAAACACGTTTTGACAATTTCTGTAAACTGGGGTTAAGGGCTGATTCAATGTGCTCTTCTGAGCCAGGCAGTTACACTGCGATTCTAAGGGCTGACAAAACGCGTTTATTTCGGGCTGAAAAACACGTTTTGAAAACTGTGCTGTTCCTGCCCTATAAGTTACATGGTGGTGACCAAAGTTGCCAAAACGTCTTTATTTCTGCTGAAAAACACGTTTTGACAATTTCTGAGCACTGGGGTTAAGGGCTGACTCAATGTGCTCTTCTGAGCCAGACAGTTACACTGCGAATCTAAGGGCTGAGAAAAAGCGTTTATTTCGGGCTGAAAAACACGTTTTGAAAACTGTGCTGTTCCTGCCCTGTAAGTTACATGGTGGTGACCAAAGTTGCCAAAACGTCTTTATTTCTGCTGAAAAACACGTTTTGACAATTTCTGAGCACTGGGGTTAAGGGCTGACTCAATGTGCTCTTCTGAGCCAGGCAGTTACACTGCGAATCTAAGGGCTGAGAAAAAGCGTTTATTTCGGGCTGAAAAACACGTTTTGAAAACTGTGTTGTTCCTACCCTATAAGTTACATGGGGGTTACCAAAGTTGCCAAAACATGTTTATTTCTGCTGAAAAACACGTTTTGACAATTTCTGTACACTGGGGTTAAGGGCTGACTCAATGTGCTCTTCTGAGCCAGGCAGTTACACTGCGATTCTAAGGGCTGACAAAACGCGTTTATTTCGGGCTGAAAAACACGTTTTGAAAACTGTGCTGTTCCTGCCCTATAAGTTACATGGTGGTGACCAAAGTTGCCAAAACGATCTTATTTCTGCTGAAAAACACGTTTTGACAATTTCTGAGCACTGGGGATAAGGGCTGACTCAATGTGCTCTTCTGAGCCAGGCAGTTACACTGCGAATCTAAGGGCTGAGAAAAAGCGTTTATTTCGGGCTGAAAAACACGTTTTGAAAACTGTGTTGTTCCTACCCTATAAGTTACATGGGGGTTACCAAAGTTGCCAAAACATGTTTATTTCTGCTGAAAAACACGTTTTGACAATTTCTGTACACTGGGGTTAAGGGCTGACTCAATGTGCTCTTCTGAGCCAGGCAGTTACACAGCGATTCTAAGGGCTGACAAAACGCGTTTATTTCGGGCTGAAAAACACGTTTTGAAAACTGTGCTGTTCCTGCCCTATAAGTTACATGGTGGTGACCAAAGTTGCCAAAACGTCTTTATTTCTGCTGAAAAACACGTTTTGACAATTTCTGAGCACTGGGGTTAAGGGCTGACTCAATGTGCTCTTCTGTGCCAGGCAGTTACACTGCGAATCTAAGGGCTGAGAAAAAGCGTTTATTTCGGGCTGAAAAACACGTTTTGAAAACTGTGTTGTTCCTGCCCTAAAAGTTACATGGTGGTTACCAAAGTTGCCAAAACGTGTTTATTTCTGCTGAAAAACACGATTTGACAATTTCTGCACACTGGGGTTAAGGGCTGACTCAATGTGCTCTTCTGAGCCAGGCAGTTACACAGCGATTCTAAGGGCTGACAAAACGCGTTTATTTCGGGCTGAAAAACACGTTTTGAAAACTGTGTTGTTCCTGCCCTATAAGTTACATGGTGGTGACCAAAGTTGCCAAAACGTCTTTATTTCTGCTGAAAAACACGTTTTGACAATTTCTGAGCACTGGGGTTAAGGGCTGACTCAATGTGCTCTTCTGAGCCAGGCAGTTACACAGCGATTCTAAGGGCTGACAAAACGCGTTTATTTCGGGCTGAAAAACACGTTTTGAAAACTGTGTTGTTCCTGCCCTATAAGTTACATGGTGGTGACCAAAGTTGCCAAAACGTGTTTATTTCTGCTGAAAAACACGTTTTGACAATTTCTGAGCACTGGGGTTAAGGGCTGACTCAGTGTGCTCTTCTGAGCCAGGCAGTTACACTGCGAATCTAAGGGCTGAGAAAAAGCGTTTATTTCGGGCTGAAAAACACGTTTTGAAAACTGTGTTGTTCCTACCCTATAAGTTACATGGGGGTTACCAAAGTTGCCAAAACATGTTTATTTCTGCTGAAAAACACGTTTTGACAATTTCTGTACACTGGGGTTAAGGGCTGACTCAATGTGCTCTTCTGAGCCAGGCAGTTACACTGCGATTCTAAGGGCTGACAAAACGCGTTTATTTCGGGCTGAAAAACACGTTTTGAAAACTGTGCTGTTCCTGCCCTATAAGTTACATGGTGGTGACCAAAGTTGCCAAAACATGTTTATTTCTGCTGAAAAACACGTTTTGACAATTTCTGAGCACTGGGGTTAAGGGCTGACTCAGTGTGCTCTTCTGAGCCAGGCAGTTACACTGCGAATCTAAGGGCTGAGAAAAAGCGTTTATTTCGGGCTGAAAAACACGTTTTGAAAACTGTGTTGTTCCTACCCTATAAGTTACATGGGGGTTACCAAAGTTGCCAAAACATGTTTATTTCTGCTGAAAAACACGTTTTGACAATTTCTGTACACTGGGGTTAAGGGCTGACTCAATGTGCTCTTCTGAGCCAGGCAGTTACACTGCGATTCAAAGGGCTGACAAAACGCGTTTATTTCGGGCTGAAAAACACGTTTTGAAAACTGTGCTGTTCCTGCCCTATAAGTTACATGGTGGTGACCAAAGTTGCCAAAACGTCTTTATTTCTGCTGAAAAACACGTTTTGAAAATTTCTGAGCACTGGGGTTAAGGGCTGACTCAATGTGCTCTTCTGAGCCAGGCAGTTACACTGCGAATCTAAGGGCTGAGAAAAAGCGTTTATTTCGGGCTGAAAAACACGTTTTGAAAACTGTGTTGTTCCTACCCTATAAGTTACATGGAGGTTACCAAAGTTGCCAAAACATGTTTATTTCTGCTGAAAAACACATTTTGACAATTTCTGTACACTGGGGTTAAGGGCTGACTCAATGTGCTCTTCTGAGCCAGGCAGTTACACAGCGATTCTAAGGACTGACAAAACGCGTTTATTTCGGGCTGAAAAACACGTTTTGAAAACTGTGTTGTTCCTGCCCTAAAAGTTACATGGTGGTGACCAAAGTTGCCAAAACGTGTTTATTTCTGCTGAAAAACACGATTTGACAATTTCTGAGCACTGGGGTTAAGGGCTGACTCAATGTGCTCTTCTGAGCCAGGCAGTTACACAGCGATTCTAAGGGCTGACAAAACGCGTTTATTTCGGGCTGAAAAACACGTTTTGAAAACTGTGTTGTTCCTGCCCTATAAGTTACATGGTGGTGACCAAAGTTGCCAAAACATGTTTATTTCTGCTGAAAAACACGTTTTGACAATTTCTGAGCACTGGGGTTAAGGGCTGACTCAGTGTGCTCTTCTGAGCCAGGCAGTTACACTGCGAATCTAAGGGCTGATTAAAAGCGTTTATTTCGGGCTGAAAAACACGTTTTGAAAACTGTGTTGTTCCTACCCTATAAGTTACATGGGGGTTACCAAAGTTGCCAAAACATGTTTATTTCTGCTGAAAAACACGTTTTGACAATTTCTGTACACTGGGGTTAAGGGCTGACTCAATGTGCTCTTCTGAGCCAGGCAGTTACACTGCGATTCTAAGGGCTGACAAAACGCGTTTATTTCGGGCTGAAAAACACGTTTTGAAAACTGTGCTGTTCCTGCCCTATAAGTTACATGGTGGTGACCAAAGTTGCCAAAACGATCTTATTTCTGCTGAAAAACACGTTTTGACAATTTCTGAGCACTGGGGTTAAGGGCTGACTCAATGTGCTCTTCTGAGCCAGGCAGTTACACTGCGAATCTAAGGGCTGAGAAAAAGCGTTTATTTCGGGCTGAAAAACACGTTTTGAAAACTGTGTTGTTCCTACCCTATAAGTTACATGGGGGTTACCAAAGTTGCCAAAACATGTTTATTTCTGCTGAAAAACACGTTTTGACAATTTCTGTACACTGGGGTTAAGGGCTGACTCAATGTGCTCTTCTGAGCCAGGCAGTTACACAGCGATTCTAAGGGCTGACAAAACGCGTTTATTTCGGGCTGAAAAACACGTTTTGAAAACTGTGCTGTTCCTGCCCTATAAGTTACATGGTGGTGACCAAAGTTGCCAAAACGTCTTTATTTCTGCTGAAAAACACGTTTTGACAATTTCTGAGCACTGGGGTTAAGGGCTGACTCAATGTGCTCTTCTGTGCCAGGCAGTTACACTGCGAATCTAAGGGCTGAGAAAAAGCGTTTATTTCGGGCTGAAAAACACGTTTTGAAAACTGTGTTGTTCCTACCCTATAAGTTACATGGGGGTTACCAAAGTTGCCAAAACATGTTTATTTCTGCTGAAAAACACATTTTGACAATTTCTGTACACTGGGGTTAAGGGCTGACTCAATGTGCTCTTCTGAGCCAGGCAGTTACACAGCGATTCTAAGGGCTGACAAAACGCGTTTATTTCGGGCTGAAAAACACGTTTTGAAAACTGTGTTGTTCCTGCCCTAAAAGTTACATGGTGGTGACCAAAGTTGCCAAAACGTGTTTATTTCTGCTGAAAAACACGATTTGACAATTTCTGAGCACTGGGGTTAAGGGCTGACTCAATGTGCTCTTCTGAGCCAGGCAGTTACACTGCGAATCTAAGGGCTGAGAAAAAGCGTTTATTTCGGGCTGAAAAACACGTTTTGAAAACTGTGCTGTTCCTGCCCTATAAGTTACATGGTGGTGACCAAAGTTGCCAAAACGTCTTTATTTCTGCTGAAAAACACGTTTTGACAATTTCTGTACACTGGGGTTAAGGGCTGACTCAATGTGCTCTTCTGAGCCAGGCAGTTACACTGCGAATCTAAGGGCTGAGAAAAAGCGTTTATTTCGGGCTGAAAAACACGTTTTGAAAACTGTGTTGTTCCTGCCCTATAAGTTACACGGGGGTTACCAAAGTTGCCAAAACATGTTTATTTCTGCTGAAAAACACGTTTTGACAATTTCTGTACACTGGGGTTAAGGGCTGACTCAATGTGCTCTTCTGAGCCAGGCAGTTACACAGCAATTCTAAAGGCTGACAAAACGCGTTTATTTCGGGCTGAAAAACACGTTTTGAAAACTGTGTTGTTCCTGCCCTATAAGTTACATGGTGGTGACCAAAGTTGCCAAAACGTCTTTATTTCTGCTGAAAAACACGTTTTGACAATTTCTGAGCACTGGGGTTAAGGGCTGACTCAATCTGCTCTTCTGAGCCAGGCAGTTACACTGCGAATCTAAGGGCTGAGAAAAAGCGTTTATTTCGGGCTGAAAAACACGTTTTGAAAACTGTGTTGTTCCTACCCTATAAGTTACATGGGGGTTACCAAAGTTGCCAAAACATGTTTATTTCAGCTGAAAAACACGTTTTGACAATTTCTGTACACTGGGGTTAAGGGCTGACTCAATGTGCTCTTCTGAGCCAGGCAGTTACACAGCGATTCTAAGGGCTGACAAAACGCGTTTATTTCGGGCCGAAAAACACGTTTTGAAAACTGTGTTGTTCCTGCCCTATAAGTTACATGGTGGTGACCAAAGTTGCCAAAACGTCTTTATTTCTGCTGAAAAACACGTTTTGACAATTTCTGAGCACTGGGGTTAAGGGCTGACTCAATGTGCTCTTCTGAGCCAGGCAGTTACACTGCGAATCTTAGGGCTGAGAAAAAGCGTTTATTTCGGGCTGAAAAACACGTTTTGAAAACTGTGCTGTTCCTGCCCTATAAGTTACATGGTGGTGACCAAAGTTGCCAAAACATGTTTATTTCTGCTGAAAAACACGTTTTGACAATTTCTGAGCACTGGGGTTAAGGGCTGACTCAGTGTGCTCTTCTGAGCCAGGCAGTTACACTGCGAATCTAAGGGCTGAGAAAAAGCGTTTATTTCGGGCTGAAAAACACGTTTTGAAAACTGTGTTGTTCCTACCCTATAAGTTACATGGGGGTTACCAAAGTTGCCAAAACATGTTTATTTCTGCTGAAAAACACGTTTTGACAATTTCTGTACACTGGGGTTAAGGGCTGACTCAATGTGCTCTTCTGAGCCAGGCAGTTACACTGCGATTCTAAGGGCTGACAAAACGCGTTTATTTCGGGCTGAAAAACACGTTTTGAAAACTGTGCTGTTCCTGCCCTATAAGTTACATGGTGGTGACCAAAGTTGCCAAAACGTCTTTATTTCTGCTGAAAAACACGTTTTGACAATTTCTGCACACTGGGGTTAAGGGCTGACTCAATGTGCTCTTCTGAGCCAGGCAGTTACACAGCGATTCTAAGGGCTGACAAAACGCGTTTATTTCGGGCTGAAAAACACGTTTTGAAAACTGTGTTGTTCCTGCCCTAAAAGTTACATGGTGGTTACCAAAGTTGCCAAAACGTGTTTATTTCTGCTGAAAAACACGATTTGACAATTTCTGCACACTGGGGTTAAGGGCTGACTCAATGTGCTCTTCTGAGCCAGGCAGTTACACAGCGATTCTAAGGGCTGACAAAACGCGTTTATTTCGGGCTGAAAAACACGTTTTGAAAACTGTGCTGTTCCTGCCCTATAAGTTACATGGTGGTGACCAAAGTTGCCAAAACGTCTTTATTTCTGCTGAAAAACACGTTTTGACAATTTCTGAGCACTGGGGTTAAGGGCTGACTCAATGTGCTCTTCTGAGCCAGGCAGTTACACAGCGATTCTAAGGGCTGACAAAACGCGTTTATTTCGGGCTGAAAAACACGTTTTGAAAACTGTGTTGTTCCTGCCCTATAAGTTACATGGTGGTGACCAAAGTTGCCAAAACGTGTTTATTTCTGCTGAAAAACACGTTTTGACAATTTCTGAGCACTGGGGTTAAGGGCTGACTCAGTGTGCTCTTCTGAGCCAGGCAGTTACACTGCGAATCTAAGGGCTGAGAAAAAGCGTTTATTTCGGGCTGAAAAACACGTTTTGAAAACTGTGTTGTTCCTACCCTATAAGTTACATGGGGGTTACCAAAGTTGCCAAAACATGTTTATTTCTGCTGAAAAACACGTTTTGACAATTTCTGTACACTGGGGTTAAGGGCTGACTCAATGTGCTCTTCTGAGCCAGGCAGTTACACTGCGAATCTAAGGGCTGAGAAAAAGCGTTTATTTCGGGCTGAAAAACACGTTTTGAAAACTGTGCTGTTCCTGCCCTATAAATTACATGGTGGTGACCAAAGTTGCCAAAACGTCTTTATTTCTGCTGAAAAACACGTTTTGACAATTTCTGAGCACTGGGGTTAAGGGCTGACTCAATGTGCTCTTCTGAGCCAGGCAGTTACACTGCGAATCTAAGGGCTGAGAAAAAGCGTTTATTTCGGGCTGAAAAACACGTTTTGAAAACTGTGTTGTTCCTGCCCTATAAGTTACACGGGGGTTACCAAAGTTGCCAAAACATGTTTATTTCTGCTGAAAAACACGTTTTGACAATTTCTGTACACTGGGGTTAAGGGCTGACTCAATGTGCTCTTCTGAGCCAGGCAGTTACACAGCAATTCTAAAGGCTGACAAAACGCGTTTATTTCGGGCTGAAAAACACGTTTTGAAAACTGTGTTGTTCCTGCCCTATAAGTTACATGGTGGTGACCAAAGTTGCCAAAACGTCTTTATTTCTGCTGAAAAACACGTTTTGACAATTTCTGAGCACTGGGGGTTAAGGGCTGACTCAATCTGCTCTTCTGAGCCAGGCAGTTACACTGCGAATCTAAGGGCTGAGAAAAAGCGTTTATTTCGGGCTGAAAAACACGTTTTGAAAACTGTGTTGTTCCTGCCCTATAAGTTACATGGGGGTTACCAAAGTTGCCAAAACATGTTTATTTCTGCTGAAAAACACGTTTTGACAATTTCTGTACACTGGGGTTAAGGGCTGACTCAATGTGCTCTTCTGAGCCAGGCAGTTACACTGCGATTCTAAGGGCTGACAAAACGCGTTTATTTCGGGCTGAAAAACACGTTTTGAAAACTGTGCTGTTCCTGCCCTATAAGTTACATGGTGGTGACCAAAGTTGCCAAAACGTCTTTATTTCTGCTGAAAAACACGTTTTGACAATTTCTGAGCACTGGGGTTAAGGGCTGACTCAATGTGCTCTTCTGAGCCAGGCAGTTACACTGCGAATCTAAGGGCTGAGAAAAAGCGTTTATTTCGGGCTGAAAAACACGTTTTGAAAACTGTGCTGTTCCTGCCCTATAAGTTACATGGTGGTGACCAAAGTTGCCAAAACGTGTTTATTTCTGCTGAAAAACACGTTTTGACAATTTCTGAGCACTGGGGTTAAGGGCTGACTCAGTGTGCTCTTCTGAGCCAGGCAGTTACACTGCGAATCTAAGGGCTGAGAAAAAGCGTTTATTTCGGGCTGAAAAACACGTTTTGAAAACTGTGTTGTTCCTACCCTATAAGTTACATGGGGGTTACCAAAGTTGCCAAAACATGTTTATTTCTGCTGAAAAACACGTTTTGACAATTTCTGTACACTGGGGTTAAGGGCTGACTCAATGTGCTCTTCTGAGCCAGGCAGTTACACTGCGATTCTAAGGGCTGACAAAACGCGTTTATTTCGGGCTGAAAAACACGTTTTGAAAACTGTGCTGTTCCTGCCCTATAAGTTACATGGTGGTGACCAAAGTTGCCAAAACGTCTTTATTTCTGCTGAAAAACACGTTTTGACAATTTCTGCACACTGGGGTTAAGGGCTGACTCAATGTGCTCTTCTGAGCCAGGCAGTTACACAGCGATTCTAAGGGCTGACAAAACGCGTTTATTTCGGGCTGAAAAACACGTTTTGAAAACTGTGTTGTTCCTGCCCTAAAAGTTACATGGTGGTTACCAAAGTTGCCAAAACGTGTTTATTTCTGCTGAAAAACACGATTTGACAATTTCTGCACACTGGGGTTAAGGGCTGACTCAATGTGCTCTTCTGAGCCAGGCAGTTACACAGCGATTCTAAGGGCTGACAAAACGCGTTTATTTCGGGCTGAAAAACACGTTTTGAAAACTGTGCTGTTCCTGCCCTATAAGTTACATGGTGGTGACCAAAGTTGCCAAAACGTCTTTATTTCTGCTGAAAAACACGTTTTGACAATTTCTGAGCACTGGGGTTAAGGGCTGACTCAATGTGCTCTTCTGAGCCAGGCAGTTACACAGCGATTCTAAGGGCTGACAAAACGCGTTTATTTCGGGCTGAAAAACACGTTTTGAAAACTGTGTTGTTCCTGCCCTATAAGTTACATGGTGGTGACCAAAGTTGCCAAAACGTGTTTATTTCTGCTGAAAAACACGTTTTGACAATTTCTGAGCACTGGGGTTAAGGGCTGACTCAGTGTGCTCTTCTGAGCCAGGCAGTTACACAGCGATTCTAAGGGCTGACAAAACGCGTTTATTCGGGCTGAAAAACACGTTTTGAAAACTGTGTTGTTCCTGCCCTATAAGTTACATGGTGGTGACCAAAGTTACCAAAACGTGTTTATTTCTGCTGAAAAACACGTTTTGACAATTTCTGAGCACTGGGGTTAAGGGCTGACTCAGTGTGCTCTTCTGAGCCAGGCAGTTACACTGCGATTCTAAGGGCTGACAAAACGCGTTTATTTCGGGCTGAAAAACACGTTTTGAAAACTGTGCTGTTCCTGCCCTATAAGTTACATGGTGGTGACCAAAGTTGCCAAAACATGTTTATTTCTGCTGAAAAACACGTTTTGACAATTTCTGAGCACTGGGGTTAAGGGCTGACTCAGTGTGCTCTTCTGAGCCAGGCAGTTACACTGCGAATCTAAGGGCTGAGAAAAAGCGTTTATTTCGGGCTGAAAAACACGTTTTGAAAACTGTGTTGTTCCTACCCTATAAGTTACATGGGGGTTACCAATGTTGCCAAAACATGTTTATTTCTGCTGAAAAACACGTTTTGACAATTTCTGTACACTGGGGTTAAGGGCTGACTCAATGTGCTCTTCTGAGCCAGGCAGTTACACTGCGATTCTAAGGGCTGACAAAACGCGTTTATTTCGGGCTGAAAAACACGTTTTGAAAACTGTGCTGTTCCTGCCCTATAAGTTACATGGTGGTGACCAAAGTTGCCAAAACGTCTTTATTTCTGCTTAAAAACACGTTTTGACAATTTCTGAGCACTGGGGTTAAGGGCTGACTCAATGTGCTCTTCTGAGCCAGGCAGTTACACTGCGAATCTAAGGGCTGAGAAAAAGCGTTTATTTCGGGCTGAAAAACACGTTTTGAAAACTGTGTTGTTCCTGCCCTATAAGTTACACGGGGGTTACCAAAGTTGCCAAAACATGTTTATTTCTGCTGAAAAACACGTTTTGACAATTTCTGTACACTGGGGTTAAGGGCTGACTCAATGTGCTCTTCTGAGCCAGGCAGTTACACAGCGATTCTAAGGGCTGACAAAACGCGTTTATTTCGGGCTGAAAAACACGTTTTGAAAACTGTGCTGTTCCTGCCCTATAAGTTACATGGTGGTGACCAAAGTTGCCAAAACGTCTTTATTTCTGCTGAAAAACACGTTTTGACAATTTCTGAGCACTGGGGTTAAGGGCTGACTCAATGTGCTCTTCTGTGCCAGGCAGTTACACTGCGAATCTAAGGGCTGAGAAAAAGCGTTTATTTCGGGCTGAAAAACACGTTTTGAAAACTGTGTTGTTCCTACCCTATAAGTTACATGGAGGTTACCAAAGTTGCCAAAACATGTTTATTTCTGCTGAAAAACACATTTTGACAATTTCTGTACACTGGGGTTAAGGGCTGACTCAATGTGCTCTTCTGAGCCAGGCAGTTACACAGCGATTCTAAGGGCTGAGAAAAAGCGTTTATTTCGGGCTGAAAAACACGTTTTGAAAACTGTGTTGTTCCTACCCTATAAGTTACATGGGGGTTACCAAAGTTGCCAAAACATGTTTATTTCTGCTGAAAAACACATTTTGACAATTTCTGTACACTGGGGTTAAGGGCTGACTCAATGTGCTCTTCTGAGCCAGGCAGTTACACAGCGATTCTAAGGGCTGACAAAACGCGTTTATTTCGGGCTGAAAAACACGTTTTGAAAACTGTGTTGTTCCTGCCCTAAAAGTTACATGGTGGTGACCAAAGTTGCCAAAACGTGTTTATTTCTGCTGAAAAACACGATTTGACAATTTCTGAGCACTGGGGTTAAGGGCTGACTCAATGTGCTCTTCTGAGCCAGGCAGTTACACTGCGAATCTAAGGGCTGAGAAAAAGCGTTTATTTCGGGCTGAAAAACACGTTTTGAAAACTGTGCTGTTCCTGCCCTATAAGTTACATGGTGGTGACCAAAGTTGCCAAAACGTCTTTATTTCTGCTGAAAAACACGTTTTGACAATTTCTGAGCACTGGGGTTAAGGGCTGACTCAATGTGCTCTTCTGAGCCAGGCAGTTACACTGCGAATCTAAGGGCTGAGAAAAAGCGTTTATTTCGGGCTGAAAAACACGTTTTGAAAACTGTGTTGTTCCTGCCCTATAAGTTACACGGGGGTTACCAAAGTTGCCAAAACATGTTTATTTCTGCTGAAAAACACGTTTTGACAATTTCTGTACACTGGGGTTAAGGGCTGACTCAATGTGCTCTTCTGAGCCAGGCAGTTACACAGCGATTCTAAGGGCTGACAAAACGCGTTTATTTCGGGCTGAAAAACACGTTTTGAAAACTGTGCTGTTCCTGCCCTATAAGTTACATGGTGGTGACCAAAGTTGCCAAAACGTCTTTATTTCTGCTGAAAAACACGTTTTGACAATTTCTGAGCACTGGGGTTAAGGGCTGACTCAATGTGCTCTTCTGTGCCAGGCAGTTACACTGCGAATCTAAGGGCTGAGAAAAAGCGTTTATTTCGGGCTGAAAAACACGTTTTGAAAACTGTGTTGTTCCTACCCTATAAGTTACATGGAGGTTACCAAAGTTGCCAAAACATGTTTATTTCTGCTGAAAAACACATTTTGACAATTTCTGTACACTGGGGTTAAGGGCTGACTCAATGTGCTCTTCTGAGCCAGGCAGTTACACAGCGATTCTAAGGGCTGACAAAACGCGTTTATTTCGGGCTGAAAAACACGTTTTGAAAACTGTGTTGTTCCTGCCCTAAAAGTTACATGGTGGTGATCAAAGTTGCCAAAACGTGTTTATTTCTGCTGAAAAACACGATTTGACAATTTCTGAGCACTGGGGTTAAGGGCTGACTCAGTGTGCTCTTCTGAGCCAGGCAGTTACACAGCGATTCTAAGGGCTGACAAAACGCGTTTATTTCGGGCTGAAAAACACGTTTTGAAAACTGTGCTGTTCCTGCCCTATAAGTTACATGGAGGTTACCAAAGTTGCCAAAACATGTTTATTTCTGCTGAAAAACACATTTTGACAATTTCTGTACACTGGGGTTAAGGGCTGACTCAATGTGCTCTTCTGAGCCAGGCAGTTACACAGCGATTCTAAGGGCTGACAAAACGCGTTTATTTCGGGCTGAAAAACACGTTTTGAAAACTGTGTTGTTCCTGCCCTAAAAGTTACATGGTGGTGACCAAAGTTGCCAAAACGTGTTTATTTCTGCTGAAAAACACGATTTGACAATTTCTGAGCACTGGGGTTAAGGGCTGACTCAGTGTGCTCTTCTGAGCCAGGCAGTTACACAGCGATTCTAAGGGCTGACAAAACGCGTTTATTTCGGGCTGAAAAACACGTTTTGAAAACTGTGCTGTTCCTGCCCTATAAGTTACATGGAGGTTACCAAAGTTGCCAAAACATGTTTATTTCTGCTGAAAAACACATTTTGACAATTTCTGTACACTGGGGTTAAGGGCTGACTCAATGTGCTCTTCTGAGCCAGGCAGTTACACAGCGATTCTAAGGGCTGACAAAACGCGTTTATTTCGGGCTGAAAAACACGTTTTGAAAACTGTGTTGTTCCTGCCCTAAAAGTTACATGGTGGTGACCAAAGTTGCCAAAACGTGTTTATTTCTGCTGAAAAACACGATTTGACAATTTCTGAGCACTGGGGTTAAGGGCTGACTCAATGTGCTCTTCTGAGCCAGGCAGTTACACTGCGAATCTAAGGGCTGAGAAAAAGCGTTTATTTCGGGCTGAAAAACACGTTTTGAAAACTGTGCTGTTCCTGCCCTATAAGTTACATGGTGGTGACCAAAGTTGCCAAAACATGTTTATTTCTGCTGAAAAACACGTTTTGACAATTTCTGAGCACTGGGGTTAAGGGCTGACTCAATGTGCTCTTCTGAGCCAGGCAGTTACACAGCGATTCTAAGGGCTGACAAAACGCGTTTATTTCGGGCTGAAAAACACGTTTTGAAAACTGTGTTGTTCCTGCCCTATAAGTTACATGGTGGTGACCAAAGTTGCCAAAACATGTTTATTTCTGCTGAAAAACACGTTTTGACAATTTCTGAGCACTGGGGTTAAGGGCTGACTCAGTGTGCTCTTCTGAGCCAGGCAGTTACACTGCGAATCTAAGGGCTGAGAAAAAGCGTTTATTTCGGGCTGAAAAACACGTTTTGAAAACTGTGTTGTTCCTACCCTATAAGTTACATGGGGGTTACCAAAGTTGCCAAAACATGTTTATTTCTGCTGAAAAACACGTTTTGACAATTTCTGTACACTGGGGTTAAGGGCTGACTCAATGTGCTCTTCTGAGCCAGGCAGTTACACTGCGATTCTAAGGGCTGACAAAACGCGTTTATTTCGGGCTGAAAAACACGTTTTGAAAACTGTGCTGTTCCTGCCCTATAAGTTACATGGTGGTGACCAAAGTTGCCAAAACGATCTTATTTCTGCTGAAAAACACGTTTTGACAATTTCTGAGCACTGGGGTTAAGGGCTGACTCAATGTGCTCTTCTGAGCCAGGCAGTTACACTGCGAATCTAAGGGCTGAGAAAAAGCGTTTATTTCGGGCTGAAAAACACGTTTTGAAAACTGTGTTGTTCCTACCCTATAAGTTACATGGGGGTTACCAAAGTTGCCAAAACATGTTTATTTCTGCTGAAAAACACGTTTTGACAATTTCTGTACACTGGGGTTAAGGGCTGACTCAATGTGCTCTTCTGAGCCAGGCAGTTACACAGCGATTCTAAGGGCTGACAAAACGCGTTTATTTCGGGCTGAAAAACACGTTTTGAAAACTGTGCTGTTCCTGCCCTATAAGTTACATGGTGGTGACCAAAGTTGCCAAAACGTCTTTATTTCTGCTGAAAAACACGTTTTGACAATTTCTGAGCACTGGGGTTAAGGGCTGACTCAATGTGCTCTTCTGTGCCAGGCAGTTACACTGCGAATCTAAGGGCTGAGAAAAAGCGTTTATTTCGGGCTGAAAAACACGTTTTGAAAACTGTGTTGTTCCTACCCTATAAGTTACATGGGGGTTACCAAAGTTGCCAAAACATGTTTATTTCTGCTGAAAAACACATTTTGACAATTTCTGTACACTGGGGTTAAGGGCTGACTCAATGTGCTCTTCTGAGCCAGGCAGTTACACAGCGATTCTAAGGGCTGACAAAACGCGTTTATTTCGGGCTGAAAAACACGTTTTGAAAACTGTGTTGTTCCTGCCCTAAAAGTTACATGGTGGTGACCAAAGTTGCCAAAACGTGTTTATTTCTGCTGAAAAACACGATTTGACAATTTCTGAGCACTGGGGTTAAGGGCTGACTCAATGTGCTCTTCTGAGCCAGGCAGTTACACTGCGAATCTAAGGGCTGAGAAAAAGCGTTTATTTCGGGCTGAAAAACACGTTTTGAAAACTGTGCTGTTCCTGCCCTATAAGTTACATGGTGGTGACCAAAGTTGCCAAAACGTCTTTATTTCTGCTGAAAAACACGTTTTGACATTTCTGAGCACTGGGGTTAAGGGCTGACTCAATGTGCTCTTCTGAGCCAGGCAGTTACACTGCGAATCTAAGGGCTGAGAAAAAGCGTTTATTTCGGGCTGAAAAACACGTTTTGAAAACTGTGTTGTTCCTGCCCTATAAGTTACACGGGGGTTACCAAAGTTGCCAAAACATGTTCATTTCTGCTGAAAAACACGTTTTGACAATTTCTGTACACTGGGGTTAAGGGCTGACTCAATGTGCTCTTCTGAGCCAGGCAGTTACACAGCGATTCTAAGGGCTGACAAAACGCGTTTATTTCGGGCTGAAAAACACGTTTTGAAAACTGTGCTGTTCCTGCCCTATAAGTTACATGGTGGTGACCAAAGTTGCCAAAACGTCTTTATTTCTGCTGAAAAACACGTTTTGACAATTTCTGAGCACTGGGGTTAAGGGCTGACTCAATGTGCTCTTCTGTGCCAGGCAGTTACACTGCGAATCTAAGGGCTGAGAAAAAGCGTTTATTTCGGGCTGAAAAACACGTTTTGAAAACTGTGTTGTTCCTACCCTATAAGTTACATGGAGGTTACCAAAGTTGCCAAAACATGTTTATTTCTGCTGAAAAACACATTTTGACAATTTCTGTACACTGGGGTTAAGGGCTGACTCAATGTGCTCTTCTGAGCCAGGCAGTTACACAGCGATTCTAAGGGCTGACAAAACGCGTTTATTTCGGGCTGAAAAACACGTTTTGAAAACTGTGTTGTTCCTGCCCTAAAAGTTACATGGTGGTGACCAAAGTTGCCAAAACGTGTTTATTTCTGCTGAAAAACACGATTTGACAATTTCTGAGCACTGGGGTTAAGGGCTGACTCAGTGTGCTCTTCTGAGCCAGGCAGTTACACAGCGATTCTAAGGGCTGACAAAACGCGTTTATTTCGGGCTGAAAAACACGTTTTGAAAACTGTGCTGTTCCTGCCCTATAAGTTACATGGAGGTTACCAAAGTTGCCAAAACATGTTTATTTCTGCTGAAAAACACATTTTGACAATTTCTGTACACTGGGGTTAAGGGCTGACTCAATGTGCTCTTCTGAGCCAGGCAGTTACACAGCGATTCTAAGGGCTGACAAAACGCGTTTATTTCGGGCTGAAAAACACGTTTTGAAAACTGTGTTGTTCCTGCCCTAAAAGTTACATGGTGGTGACCAAAGTTGCCAAAACGTGTTTATTTCTGCTGAAAAACACGATTTGACAATTTCTGAGCACTGGGGTTAAGGGCTGACTCAATGTGCTCTTCTGAGCCAGGCAGTTACACTGCGAATCTAAGGGCTGAGAAAAAGCGTTTATTTCGGGCTGAAAAACACGTTTTGAAAACTGTGCTGTTCCTGCCCTATAAGTTACATGGTGGTGACCAAAGTTGCCAAAACATGTTTATTTCTGCTGAAAAACACGTTTTGACAATTTCTGAGCACTGGGGTTAAGGGCTGACTCAATGTGCTCTTCTGAGCCAGGCAGTTACACAGCGATTCTAAGGGCTGACAAAACGCGTTTATTTCGGGCTGAAAAACACGTTTTGAAAACTGTGTTGTTCCTGCCCTATAAGTTACATGGTGGTGACCAAAGTTGCCAAAACATGTTTATTTCTGCTGAAAAACACGTTTTGACAATTTCTGAGCACTGGGGTTAAGGGCTGACTCAGTGTGCTCTTCTGAGCCAGGCAGTTACACTGCGAATCTAAGGGCTGAGAAAAAGCGTTTATTTCGGGCTGAAAAACACGTTTTGAAAACTGTGTTGTTCCTACCCTATAAGTTACATGGGGGTTACCAAAGTTGCCAAAACATGTTTATTTCTGCTGAAAAACACGTTTTGACAATTTCTGTACACTGGGGTTAAGGGCTGACTCAATGTGCTCTTCTGAGCCAGGCAGTTACACTGCGATTCTAAGGGCTGACGAAACGCGTTTATTTCGGGCTGAAAAACACGTTTTGAAAACTGTGCTGTTCCTGCCCTATAAGTTACATGGTGGTGACCAAAGTTGCCAAAACGATCTTATTTCTGCTGAAAAACACGTTTTGACAATTTCTGAGCACTGGGGTTAAGGGCTGACTCAATGTGCTCTTCTGAGCCAGGCAGTTACACTGCGAATCTAAGGGCTGAGAAAAAGCGTTTATTTCGGGCTGAAAAACACGTTTTGAAAACTGTGTTGTTCCTACCCTATAAGTTACATGGGGGTTACCAAAGTTGCCAAAACATGTTTATTTCTGCTGAAAAACACGTTTTGACAATTTCTGTACACTGGGGTTAAGGGCTGACTCAATGTGCTCTTCTGAGCCAGGCAGTTACACTGCGATTCTAAGGGCTGACAAAACGCGTTTATTTCGGGCTGAAAAACACGTTTTGAAAACTGTGCTGTTCCTGCCCTATAAGTTACATGGTGGTGACCAAAGTTGCCAAAACGATCTTATTTCTGCTGAAAAACACGTTTTGACAATTTCTGAGCACTGGGGTTAAGGGCTGACTCAATGTGCTCTTCTGAGCCAGGCAGTTACACTGCGAATCTAAGGGCTGAGAAAAAGCGTTTATTTCGGGCTGAAAAACACGTTTTGAAAACTGTGTTGTTCCTACCCTATAAGTTACATGGGGGTTACCAAAGTTGCCAAAACATGTTTATTTCTGCTGAAAAACACGTTTTGACAATTTCTGTACACTGGGGTTAAGGGCTGACTCAATGTGCTCTTCTGAGCCAGGCAGTTACACAGCGATTCTAAGGGCTGACAAAACGCGTTTATTTCGGGCTGAAAAACACGTTTTGAAAACTGTGCTGTTCCTGCCCTATAAGTTACATGGTGGTGACCAAAGTTGCCAAAACGTCTTTATTTCTGCTGAAAAACACGTTTTGACAATTTCTGAGCACTGGGGTTAAGGGCTGACTCAATGTGCTCTTCTGTGCCAGGCAGTTACACTGCGAATCTAAGGGCTGAGAAAAAGCGTTTATTTCGGGCTGAAAAACACGTTTTGAAAACTGTGTTGTTCCTACCCTATAAGTTACATGGGGGTTACCAAAGTTGCCAAAACATGTTTATTTCTGCTGAAAAACACATTTTGACAATTTCTGTACACTGGGGTTAAGGGCTGACTCAATGTGCTCTTCTGAGCCAGGCAGTTACACAGCGATTCTAAGGGCTGACAAAACGCGTTTATTTCGGGCTGAAAAACACGTTTTGAAAACTGTGTTGTTCCTGCCCTAAAAGTTACATGGTGGTGACCAAAGTTGCCAAAACGTGTTTATTTCTGCTGAAAAACACGATTTGACAATTTCTGAGCACTGGGGTTAAGGGCTGACTCAATGTGCTCTTCTGAGCCAGGCAGTTACACTGCGAATCTAAGGGCTGAGAAAAAGCGTTTATTTCGGGCTGAAAAACACGTTTTGAAAACTGTGCTGTTCCTGCCCTATAAGTTACATGGTGGTGACCAAAGTTGCCAAAACGTCTTTATTTCTGCTGAAAAACACGTTTTGACAATTTCTGTACACTGGGGTTAAGGGCTGACTCAATGTGCTCTTCTGAGCCAGGCAGTTACACTGCGAATCTAAGGGCTGAGAAAAAGCGTTTATTTCGGGCTGAAAAACACGTTTTGAAAACTGTGTTGTTCCTGCCCTATAAGTTACACGGGGGTTACCAAAGTTGCCAAAACATGTTTATTTCTGCTGAAAAACACGTTTTGACAATTTCTGTACACTGGGGTTAAGGGCTGACTCAATGTGCTCTTCTGAGCCAGGCAGTTACACAGCAATTCTAAAGGCTGACAAAACGCGTTTATTTCGGGCTGAAAAACACGTTTTGAAAACTGTGTTGTTCCTGCCCTATAAGTTACATGGTGGTGACCAAAGTTGCCAAAACGTCTTTATTTCTGCTGAAAAACACGTTTTGACAATTTCTGAGCACTGGGGTTAAGGGCTGACTCAATCTGCTCTTCTGAGCCAGGCAGTTACACTGCGAATCTAAGGGCTGAGAAAAAGCGTTTATTTCGGGCTGAAAAACACGTTTTGAAAACTGTGTTGTTCCTACCCTATAAGTTACATGGGGGTTACCAAAGTTGCCAAAACATGTTTATTTCAGCTGAAAAACACGTTTTGACAATTTCTGTACACTGGGGTTAAGGGCTGACTCAATGTGCTCTTCTGAGCCAGGCAGTTACACAGCGATTCTAAGGGCTGACAAAACGCGTTTATTTCGGGCCGAAAAACACGTTTTGAAAACTGTGTTGTTCCTGCCCTATAAGTTACATGGTGGTGACCAAAGTTGCCAAAACGTCTTTATTTCTGCTGAAAAACACGTTTTGACAATTTCTGAGCACTGGGGTTAAGGGCTGACTCAATGTGCTCTTCTGAGCCAGGCAGTTACACTGCGAATCTTAGGGCTGAGAAAAAGCGTTTATTTCGGGCTGAAAAACACGTTTTGAAAACTGTGCTGTTCCTGCCCTATAAGTTACATGGTGGTGACCAAAGTTGCCAAAACATGTTTATTTCTGCTGAAAAACACGTTTTGACAATTTCTGAGCACTGGGGTTAAGGGCTGACTCAGTGTGCTCTTCTGAGCCAGGCAGTTACACTGCGAATCTAAGGGCTGAGAAAAAGCGTTTATTTCGGGCTGAAAAACACGTTTTGAAAACTGTGTTGTTCCTACCCTATAAGTTACATGGGGGTTACCAAAGTTGCCAAAACATGTTTATTTCTGCTGAAAAACACGTTTTGACAATTTCTGTACACTGGGGTTAAGGGCTGACTCAATGTGCTCTTCTGAGCCAGGCAGTTACACTGCGATTCTAAGGGCTGACAAAACGCGTTTATTTCGGGCTGAAAAACACGTTTTGAAAACTGTGCTGTTCCTGCCCTATAAGTTACATGGTGGTGACCAAAGTTGCCAAAACGTCTTTATTTCTGCTGAAAAACACGTTTTGACAATTTCTGCACACTGGGGTTAAGGGCTGACTCAATGTGCTCTTCTGAGCCAGGCAGTTACACAGCGATTCTAAGGGCTGACAAAACGCGTTTATTTCGGGCTGAAAAACACGTTTTGAAAACTGTGTTGTTCCTGCCCTAAAAGTTACATGGTGGTTACCAAAGTTGCCAAAACGTGTTTATTTCTGCTGAAAAACACGATTTGACAATTTCTGCACACTGGGGTTAAGGGCTGACTCAATGTGCTCTTCTGAGCCAGGCAGTTACACAGCGATTCTAAGGGCTGACAAAACGCGTTTATTTCGGGCTGAAAAACACGTTTTGAAAACTGTGCTGTTCCTGCCCTATAAGTTACATGGTGGTGACCAAAGTTGCCAAAACGTCTTTATTTCTGCTGAAAAACACGTTTTGACAATTTCTGAGCACTGGGGTTAAGGGCTGACTCAATGTGCTCTTCTGAGCCAGGCAGTTACACAGCGATTCTAAGGGCTGACAAAACGCGTTTATTTCGGGCTGAAAAACACGTTTTGAAAACTGTGTTGTTCCTGCCCTATAAGTTACATGGTGGTGACCAAAGTTGCCAAAACGTGTTTATTTCTGCTGAAAAACACGTTTTGACAATTTCTGAGCACTGGGGTTAAGGGCTGACTCAGTGTGCTCTTCTGAGCCAGGCAGTTACACTGCGAATCTAAGGGCTGAGAAAAAGCGTTTATTTCGGGCTGAAAAACACGTTTTGAAAACTGTGTTGTTCCTACCCTATAAGTTACATGGGGGTTACCAAAGTTGCCAAAACATGTTTATTTCTGCTGAAAAACACGTTTTGACAATTTCTGTACACTGGGGTTAAGGGCTGACTCAATGTGCTCTTCTGAGCCAGGCAGTTACACTGCGAATCTAAGGGCTGAGAAAAAGCGTTTATTTCGGGCTGAAAAACACGTTTTGAAAACTGTGCTGTTCCTGCCCTATAAATTACATGGTGGTGACCAAAGTTGCCAAAACGTCTTTATTTCTGCTGAAAAACACGTTTTGACAATTTCTGAGCACTGGGGTTAAGGGCTGACTCAATGTGCTCTTCTGAGCCAGGCAGTTACACTGCGAATCTAAGGGCTGAGAAAAAGCGTTTATTTCGGGCTGAAAAACACGTTTTGAAAACTGTGTTGTTCCTGCCCTATAAGTTACACGGGGGTTACCAAAGTTGCCAAAACATGTTTATTTCTGCTGAAAAACACGTTTTGACAATTTCTGTACACTGGGGTTAAGGGCTGACTCAATGTGCTCTTCTGAGCCAGGCAGTTACACAGCAATTCTAAAGGCTGACAAAACGCGTTTATTTCGGGCTGAAAAACACGTTTTGAAAACTGTGTTGTTCCTGCCCTATAAGTTACATGGTGGTGACCAAAGTTGCCAAAACGTCTTTATTTCTGCTGAAAAACACGTTTTGACAATTTCTGAGCACTGGGGGTTAAGGGCTGACTCAATCTGCTCTTCTGAGCCAGGCAGTTACACTGCGAATCTAAGGGCTGAGAAAAAGCGTTTATTTCGGGCTGAAAAACACGTTTTGAAAACTGTGCTGTTCCTGCCCTATAAGTTACATGGTGGTGACCAAAGTTGCCAAAACGTCTTTATTTCTGCTGAAAAACACGTTTTGACATTTCTGAGCACTGGGGTTAAGGGCTGACTCAATGTGCTCTTCTGAGCCAGGCAGTTACACTGCGAATCTAAGGGCTGAGAAAAAGCGTTTATTTCGGGCTGAAAAACACGTTTTGAAAACTGTGTTGTTCCTGCCCTATAAGTTACACGGGGGTTACCAAAGTTGCCAAAACATGTTCATTTCTGCTGAAAAACACGTTTTGACAATTTCTGTACACTGGGGTTAAGGGCTGACTCAATGTGCTCTTCTGAGCCAGGCAGTTACACAGCGATTCTAAGGGCTGACAAAACGCGTTTATTTCGGGCTGAAAAACACGTTTTGAAAACTGTGCTGTTCCTGCCCTATAAGTTACATGGTGGTGACCAAAGTTGCCAAAACGTCTTTATTTCTGCTGAAAAACACGTTTTGACAATTTCTGAGCACTGGGGTTAAGGGCTGACTCAATGTGCTCTTCTGAGCCAGGCAGTTACACAGCGATTCTAAGGGCTGACAAAACGCGTTTATTTCGGGCTGAAAAACACGTTTTGAAAACTGTGTTGTTCCTGCCCTAAAAGTTACATGGTGGTGACCAAAGTTGCCAAAACGTGTTTATTTCTGCTGAAAAACACGATTTGACAATTTCTGAGCACTGGGGTTAAGGGCTGACTCAATGTGCTCTTCTGAGCCAGGCAGTTACACAGCGATTCTAAGGGCTGACAAAACGCGTTTATTTCGGGCTGAAAAACACGTTTTGAAAACTGTGCTGTTCCTGCCCTATAAGTTACATGGAGGTTACCAAAGTTGCCAAAACATGTTTATTTCTGCTGAAAAACACATTTTGACAATTTCTGTACACTGGGGTTAAGGGCTGACTCAATGTGCTCTTCTGAGCCAGGCAGTTACACAGCGATTCTAAGGGCTGACAAAACGCGTTTATTTCGGGCTGAAAAACACGTTTTGAAAACTGTGTTGTTCCTGCCCTAAAAGTTACATGGTGGTGACCAAAGTTGCCAAAACGTGTTTATTTCTGCTGAAAAACACGATTTGACAATTTCTGAGCACTGGGGTTAAGGGCTGACTCAATGTGCTCTTCTGAGCCAGGCAGTTACACTGCGAATCTAAGGGCTGAGAAAAAGCGTTTATTTCGGGCTGAAAAACACGTTTTGAAAACTGTGCTGTTCCTGCCCTATAAGTTACATGGTGGTGACCAAAGTTGCCAAAACATGTTTATTTCTGCTGAAAAACACGTTTTGACAATTTCTGAGCACTGGGGTTAAGGGCTGACTCAATGTGCTCTTCTGAGCCAGGCAGTTACACAGCGATTCTAAGGGCTGACAAAACGCGTTTATTTCGGGCTGAAAAACACGTTTTGAAAACTGTGTTGTTCCTGCCCTATAAGTTACATGGTGGTGACCAAAGTTGCCAAAACATGTTTATTTCTGCTGAAAAACACGTTTTGACAATTTCTGAGCACTGGGGTTAAGGGCTGACTCAGTGTGCTCTTCTGAGCCAGGCAGTTACACTGCGAATCTAAGGGCTGAGAAAAAGCGTTTATTTCGGGCTGAAAAACACGTTTTGAAAACTGTGTTGTTCCTACCCTATAAGTTACATGGGGGTTACCAAAGTTGCCAAAACATGTTTATTTCTGCTGAAAAACACGTTTTGACAATTTCTGTACACTGGGGTTAAGGGCTGACTCAATGTGCTCTTCTGAGCCAGGCAGTTACACTGCGATTCTAAGGGCTGACGAAACGCGTTTATTTCGGGCTGAAAAACACGTTTTGAAAACTGTGCTGTTCCTGCCCTATAAGTTACATGGTGGTGACCAAAGTTGCCAAAACGATCTTATTTCTGCTGAAAAACACGTTTTGACAATTTCTGAGCACTGGGGTTAAGGGCTGACTCAATGTGCTCTTCTGAGCCAGGCAGTTACACTGCGAATCTAAGGGCTGAGAAAAAGCGTTTATTTCGGGCTGAAAAACACGTTTTGAAAACTGTGTTGTTCCTACCCTATAAGTTACATGGGGGTTACCAAAGTTGCCAAAACATGTTTATTTCTGCTGAAAAACACGTTTTGACAATTTCTGTACACTGGGGTTAAGGGCTGACTCAATGTGCTCTTCTGAGCCAGGCAGTTACACTGCGATTCTAAGGGCTGACAAAACGCGTTTATTTCGGGCTGAAAAACACGTTTTGAAAACTGTGCTGTTCCTGCCCTATAAGTTACATGGTGGTGACCAAAGTTGCCAAAACGATCTTATTTCTGCTGAAAAACACGTTTTGACAATTTCTGAGCACTGGGGTTAAGGGCTGACTCAATGTGCTCTTCTGAGCCAGGCAGTTACACTGCGAATCTAAGGGCTGAGAAAAAGCGTTTATTTCGGGCTGAAAAACACGTTTTGAAAACTGTGTTGTTCCTACCCTATAAGTTACATGGGGGTTACCAAAGTTGCCAAAACATGTTTATTTCTGCTGAAAAACACGTTTTGACAATTTCTGTACACTGGGGTTAAGGGCTGACTCAATGTGCTCTTCTGAGCCAGGCAGTTACACAGCGATTCTAAGGGCTGACAAAACGCGTTTATTTCGGGCTGAAAAACACGTTTTGAAAACTGTGCTGTTCCTGCCCTATAAGTTACATGGTGGTGACCAAAGTTGCCAAAACGTCTTTATTTCTGCTGAAAAACACGTTTTGACAATTTCTGAGCACTGGGGTTAAGGGCTGACTCAATGTGCTCTTCTGTGCCAGGCAGTTACACTGCGAATCTAAGGGCTGAGAAAAAGCGTTTATTTCGGGCTGAAAAACACGTTTTGAAAACTGTGTTGTTCCTACCCTATAAGTTACATGGGGGTTACCAAAGTTGCCAAAACATGTTTATTTCTGCTGAAAAACACATTTTGACAATTTCTGTACACTGGGGTTAAGGGCTGACTCAATGTGCTCTTCTGAGCCAGGCAGTTACACAGCGATTCTAAGGGCTGACAAAACGCGTTTATTTCGGGCTGAAAAACACGTTTTGAAAACTGTGTTGTTCCTGCCCTAAAAGTTACATGGTGGTGACCAAAGTTGCCAAAACGTGTTTATTTCTGCTGAAAAACACGATTTGACAATTTCTGAGCACTGGGGTTAAGGGCTGACTCAATGTGCTCTTCTGAGCCAGGCAGTTACACTGCGAATCTAAGGGCTGAGAAAAAGCGTTTATTTCGGGCTGAAAAACACGTTTTGAAAACTGTGCTGTTCCTGCCCTATAAGTTACATGGTGGTGACCAAAGTTGCCAAAACGTCTTTATTTCTGCTGAAAAACACGTTTTGACAATTTCTGTACACTGGGGTTAAGGGCTGACTCAATGTGCTCTTCTGAGCCAGGCAGTTACACTGCGATTCTAAGGGCTGAGAAAAAGCGTTTATTTCGGGCTGAAAAACACGTTTTGAAAACTGTGTTGTTCCTGCCCTATAAGTTACATGGGGGTTACCAAAGTTGCCAAAACATGTTTATTTCTGCTGAAAAACACGTTTTGACAATTTCTGTACACTGGGGTTAAGGGCTGACTCAATGTGCTCTTCTGAGCCAGGCAGTTACACTGCGATTCTAAGGGCTGACAAAACGCGTTTATTTCGGGCTGAAAAACACGTTTTGAAAACTGTGCTGTTCCTGCCCTATAAGTTACATGGTGGTGACCAAAGTTGCCAAAACGTCTTTATTTCTGCTGAAAAACACGTTTTGACAATTTCTGAGCACTGGGGTTAAGGGCTGACTCAATGTGCTCTTCTGAGCCAGGCAGTTACACTGCGAATCTAAGGGCTGAGAAAAAGCGTTTATTTCGGGCTGAAAAACACGTTTTGAAAACTGTGCTGTTCCTGCCCTATAAGTTACATGGTGGTGACCAAAGTTGCCAAAACGTGTTTATTTCTGCTGAAAAACACGTTTTGACAATTTCTGAGCACTGGGGTTAAGGGCTGACTCAGTGTGCTCTTCTGAGCCAGGCAGTTACACTGCGAATCTAAGGGCTGAGAAAAAGCGTTTATTTCGGGCTGAAAAACACGTTTTGAAAACTGTGTTGTTCCTACCCTATAAGTTACATGGGGGTTACCAAAGTTGCCAAAACATGTTTATTTCTGCTGAAAAACACGTTTTGACAATTTCTGTACACTGGGGTTAAGGGCTGACTCAATGTGCTCTTCTGAGCCAGGCAGTTACACTGCGATTCTAAGGGCTGACAAAACGCGTTTATTTCGGGCTGAAAAACACGTTTTGAAAACTGTGCTGTTCCTGCCCTATAAGTTACATGGTGGTGACCAAAGTTGCCAAAACGTCTTTATTTCTGCTGAAAAACACGTTTTGACAATTTCTGCACACTGGGGTTAAGGGCTGACTCAATGTGCTCTTCTGAGCCAGGCAGTTACACAGCGATTCTAAGGGCTGACAAAACGCGTTTATTTCGGGCTGAAAAACACGTTTTGAAAACTGTGTTGTTCCTGCCCTAAAAGTTACATGGTGGTTACCAAAGTTGCCAAAACGTGTTTATTTCTGCTGAAAAACACGATTTGACAATTTCTGCACACTGGGGTTAAGGGCTGACTCAATGTGCTCTTCTGAGCCAGGCAGTTACACAGCGATTCTAAGGGCTGACAAAACGCGTTTATTTCGGGCTGAAAAACACGTTTTGAAAACTGTGCTGTTCCTGCCCTATAAGTTACATGGTGGTGACCAAAGTTGCCAAAACGTCTTTATTTCTGCTGAAAAACACGTTTTGACAATTTCTGAGCACTGGGGTTAAGGGCTGACTCAATGTGCTCTTCTGAGCCAGGCAGTTACACAGCGATTCTAAGGGCTGACAAAACGCGTTTATTTCGGGCTGAAAAACACGTTTTGAAAACTGTGTTGTTCCTGCCCTATAAGTTACATGGTGGTGACCAAAGTTGCCAAAACGTGTTTATTTCTGCTGAAAAACACGTTTTGACAATTTCTGAGCACTGGGGTTAAGGGCTGACTCAGTGTGCTCTTCTGAGCCAGGCAGTTACACAGCGATTCTAAGGGCTGACAAAACGCGTTTATTCGGGCTGAAAAACACGTTTTGAAAACTGTGTTGTTCCTGCCCTATAAGTTACATGGTGGTGACCAAAGTTACCAAAACGTGTTTATTTCTGCTGAAAAACACGTTTTGACAATTTCTGAGCACTGGGGTTAAGGGCTGACTCAGTGTGCTCTTCTGAGCCAGGCAGTTACACTGCGATTCTAAGGGCTGACAAAACGCGTTTATTTCGGGCTGAAAAACACGTTTTGAAAACTGTGCTGTTCCTGCCCTATAAGTTACATGGTGGTGACCAAAGTTGCCAAAACATGTTTATTTCTGCTGAAAAACACGTTTTGACAATTTCTGAGCACTGGGGTTAAGGGCTGACTCAGTGTGCTCTTCTGAGCCAGGCAGTTACACTGCGAATCTAAGGGCTGAGAAAAAGCGTTTATTTCGGGCTGAAAAACACGTTTTGAAAACTGTGTTGTTCCTACCCTATAAGTTACATGGGGGTTACCAATGTTGCCAAAACATGTTTATTTCTGCTGAAAAACACGTTTTGACAATTTCTGTACACTGGGGTTAAGGGCTGACTCAATGTGCTCTTCTGAGCCAGGCAGTTACACTGCGATTCTAAGGGCTGACAAAACGCGTTTATTTCGGGCTGAAAAACACGTTTTGAAAACTGTGCTGTTCCTGCCCTATAAGTTACATGGTGGTGACCAAAGTTGCCAAAACGTCTTTATTTCTGCTTAAAAACACGTTTTGACAATTTCTGAGCACTGGGGTTAAGGGCTGACTCAATGTGCTCTTCTGAGCCAGGCAGTTACACTGCGAATCTAAGGGCTGAGAAAAAGCGTTTATTTCGGGCTGAAAAACACGTTTTGAAAACTGTGTTGTTCCTGCCCTATAAGTTACACGGGGGTTACCAAAGTTGCCAAAACATGTTTATTTCTGCTGAAAAACACGTTTTGACAATTTCTGTACACTGGGGTTAAGGGCTGACTCAATGTGCTCTTCTGAGCCAGGCAGTTACACAGCGATTCTAAGGGCTGACAAAACGCGTTTATTTCGGGCTGAAAAACACGTTTTGAAAACTGTGCTGTTCCTGCCCTATAAGTTACATGGTGGTGACCAAAGTTGCCAAAACGTCTTTATTTCTGCTGAAAAACACGTTTTGACAATTTCTGAGCACTGGGGTTAAGGGCTGACTCAATGTGCTCTTCTGTGCCAGGCAGTTACACTGCGAATCTAAGGGCTGAGAAAAAGCGTTTATTTCGGGCTGAAAAACACGTTTTGAAAACTGTGTTGTTCCTACCCTATAAGTTACATGGAGGTTACCAAAGTTGCCAAAACATGTTTATTTCTGCTGAAAAACACATTTTGACAATTTCTGTACACTGGGGTTAAGGGCTGACTCAATGTGCTCTTCTGAGCCAGGCAGTTACACAGCGATTCTAAGGGCTGAGAAAAAGCGTTTATTTCGGGCTGAAAAACACGTTTTGAAAACTGTGTTGTTCCTACCCTATAAGTTACATGGGGGTTACCAAAGTTGCCAAAACATGTTTATTTCTGCTGAAAAACACATTTTGACAATTTCTGTACACTGGGGTTAAGGGCTGACTCAATGTGCTCTTCTGAGCCAGGCAGTTACACAGCGATTCTAAGGGCTGACAAAACGCGTTTATTTCGGGCTGAAAAACACGTTTTGAAAACTGTGTTGTTCCTGCCCTAAAAGTTACATGGTGGTGACCAAAGTTGCCAAAACGTGTTTATTTCTGCTGAAAAACACGATTTGACAATTTCTGAGCACTGGGGTTAAGGGCTGACTCAATGTGCTCTTCTGAGCCAGGCAGTTACACTGCGAATCTAAGGGCTGAGAAAAAGCGTTTATTTCGGGCTGAAAAACACGTTTTGAAAACTGTGCTGTTCCTGCCCTATAAGTTACATGGTGGTGACCAAAGTTGCCAAAACGTCTTTATTTCTGCTGAAAAACACGTTTTGACAATTTCTGAGCACTGGGGTTAAGGGCTGACTCAATGTGCTCTTCTGAGCCAGGCAGTTACACTGCGAATCTAAGGGCTGAGAAAAAGCGTTTATTTCGGGCTGAAAAACACGTTTTGAAAACTGTGTTGTTCCTGCCCTATAAGTTACACGGGGGTTACCAAAGTTGCCAAAACATGTTTATTTCTGCTGAAAAACACGTTTTGACAATTTCTGTACACTGGGGTTAAGGGCTGACTCAATGTGCTCTTCTGAGCCAGGCAGTTACACAGCGATTCTAAGGGCTGACAAAACGCGTTTATTTCGGGCTGAAAAACACGTTTTGAAAACTGTGCTGTTCCTGCCCTATAAGTTACATGGTGGTGACCAAAGTTGCCAAAACGTCTTTATTTCTGCTGAAAAACACGTTTTGACAATTTCTGAGCACTGGGGTTAAGGGCTGACTCAATGTGCTCTTCTGTGCCAGGCAGTTACACTGCGAATCTAAGGGCTGAGAAAAAGCGTTTATTTCGGGCTGAAAAACACGTTTTGAAAACTGTGTTGTTCCTACCCTATAAGTTACATGGAGGTTACCAAAGTTGCCAAAACATGTTTATTTCTGCTGAAAAACACATTTTGACAATTTCTGTACACTGGGGTTAAGGGCTGACTCAATGTGCTCTTCTGAGCCAGGCAGTTACACAGCGATTCTAAGGGCTGACAAAACGCGTTTATTTCGGGCTGAAAAACACGTTTTGAAAACTGTGTTGTTCCTGCCCTAAAAGTTACATGGTGGTGACCAAAGTTGCCAAAACGTGTTTATTTCTGCTGAAAAACACGATTTGACAATTTCTGAGCACTGGGGTTAAGGGCTGACTCAGTGTGCTCTTCTGAGCCAGGCAGTTACACAGCGATTCTAAGGGCTGACAAAACGCGTTTATTTCGGGCTGAAAAACACGTTTTGAAAACTGTGCTGTTCCTGCCCTATAAGTTACATGGAGGTTACCAAAGTTGCCAAAACATGTTTATTTCTGCTGAAAAACACATTTTGACAATTTCTGTACACTGGGGTTAAGGGCTGACTCAATGTGCTCTTCTGAGCCAGGCAGTTACACAGCGATTCTAAGGGCTGACAAAACGCGTTTATTTCGGGCTGAAAAACACGTTTTGAAAACTGTGTTGTTCCTGCCCTAAAAGTTACATGGTGGTGACCAAAGTTGCCAAAACGTGTTTATTTCTGCTGAAAAACACGATTTGACAATTTCTGAGCACTGGGGTTAAGGGCTGACTCAGTGTGCTCTTCTGAGCCAGGCAGTTACACAGCGATTCTAAGGGCTGACAAAACGCGTTTATTTCGGGCTGAAAAACACGTTTTGAAAACTGTGCTGTTCCTGCCCTATAAGTTACATGGAGGTTACCAAAGTTGCCAAAACATGTTTATTTCTGCTGAAAAACACATTTTGACAATTTCTGTACACTGGGGTTAAGGGCTGACTCAATGTGCTCTTCTGAGCCAGGCAGTTACACAGCGATTCTAAGGGCTGACAAAACGCGTTTATTTCGGGCTGAAAAACACGTTTTGAAAACTGTGTTGTTCCTGCCCTAAAAGTTACATGGTGGTGACCAAAGTTGCCAAAACGTGTTTATTTCTGCTGAAAAACACGATTTGACAATTTCTGAGCACTGGGGTTAAGGGCTGACTCAATGTGCTCTTCTGAGCCAGGCAGTTACACTGCGAATCTAAGGGCTGAGAAAAAGCGTTTATTTCGGGCTGAAAAACACGTTTTGAAAACTGTGCTGTTCCTGCCCTATAAGTTACATGGTGGTGACCAAAGTTGCCAAAACATGTTTATTTCTGCTGAAAAACACGTTTTGACAATTTCTGAGCACTGGGGTTAAGGGCTGACTCAATGTGCTCTTCTGAGCCAGGCAGTTACACAGCGATTCTAAGGGCTGACAAAACGCGTTTATTTCGGGCTGAAAAACACGTTTTGAAAACTGTGTTGTTCCTGCCCTATAAGTTACATGGTGGTGACCAAAGTTGCCAAAACATGTTTATTTCTGCTGAAAAACACGTTTTGACAATTTCTGAGCACTGGGGTTAAGGGCTGACTCAGTGTGCTCTTCTGAGCCAGGCAGTTACACTGCGAATCTAAGGGCTGAGAAAAAGCGTTTATTTCGGGCTGAAAAACACGTTTTGAAAACTGTGTTGTTCCTACCCTATAAGTTACATGGGGGTTACCAAAGTTGCCAAAACATGTTTATTTCTGCTGAAAAACACGTTTTGACAATTTCTGTACACTGGGGTTAAGGGCTGACTCAATGTGCTCTTCTGAGCCAGGCAGTTACACTGCGATTCTAAGGGCTGACAAAACGCGTTTATTTCGGGCTGAAAAACACGTTTTGAAAACTGTGCTGTTCCTGCCCTATAAGTTACATGGTGGTGACCAAAGTTGCCAAAACGATCTTATTTCTGCTGAAAAACACGTTTTGACAATTTCTGAGCACTGGGGTTAAGGGCTGACTCAATGTGCTCTTCTGAGCCAGGCAGTTACACTGCGAATCTAAGGGCTGAGAAAAAGCGTTTATTTCGGGCTGAAAAACACGTTTTGAAAACTGTGTTGTTCCTACCCTATAAGTTACATGGGGGTTACCAAAGTTGCCAAAACATGTTTATTTCTGCTGAAAAACACGTTTTGACAATTTCTGTACACTGGGGTTAAGGGCTGACTCAATGTGCTCTTCTGAGCCAGGCAGTTACACAGCGATTCTAAGGGCTGACAAAACGCGTTTATTTCGGGCTGAAAAACACGTTTTGAAAACTGTGCTGTTCCTGCCCTATAAGTTACATGGTGGTGACCAAAGTTGCCAAAACGTCTTTATTTCTGCTGAAAAACACGTTTTGACAATTTCTGAGCACTGGGGTTAAGGGCTGACTCAATGTGCTCTTCTGTGCCAGGCAGTTACACTGCGAATCTAAGGGCTGAGAAAAAGCGTTTATTTCGGGCTGAAAAACACGTTTTGAAAACTGTGTTGTTCCTACCCTATAAGTTACATGGGGGTTACCAAAGTTGCCAAAACATGTTTATTTCTGCTGAAAAACACATTTTGACAATTTCTGTACACTGGGGTTAAGGGCTGACTCAATGTGCTCTTCTGAGCCAGGCAGTTACACAGCGATTCTAAGGGCTGACAAAACGCGGTTATTTCGGGCTGAAAAACACGTTTTGAAAACTGTGTTGTTCCTGCCCTAAAAGTTACATGGTGGTGACCAAAGTTGCCAAAACGTGTTTATTTCTGCTGAAAAACACGATTTGACAATTTCTGAGCACTGGGGTTAAGGGCTGACTCAATGTGCTCTTCTGAGCCAGGCAGTTACACTGCGAATCTAAGGGCTGAGAAAAAGCGTTTATTTCGGGCTGAAAAACACGTTTTGAAAACTGTGCTGTTCCTGCCCTATAAGTTACATGGTGGTGACCAAAGTTGCCAAAACGTCTTTATTTCTGCTGAAAAACACGTTTTGACATTTCTGAGCACTGGGGTTAAGGGCTGACTCAATGTGCTCTTCTGAGCCAGGCAGTTACACTGCGAATCTAAGGGCTGAGAAAAAGCGTTTATTTCGGGCTGAAAAACACGTTTTGAAAACTGTGTTGTTCCTGCCCTATAAGTTACACGGGGGTTACCAAAGTTGCCAAAACATGTTCATTTCTGCTGAAAAACACGTTTTGACAATTTCTGTACACTGGGGTTAAGGGCTGACTCAATGTGCTCTTCTGAGCCAGGCAGTTACACAGCGATTCTAAGGGCTGACAAAACGCGTTTATTTCGGGCTGAAAAACACGTTTTGAAAACTGTGCTGTTCCTGCCCTATAAGTTACATGGTGGTGACCAAAGTTGCCAAAACGTCTTTATTTCTGCTGAAAAACACGTTTTGACAATTTCTGAGCACTGGGGTTAAGGGCTGACTCAATGTGCTCTTCTGTGCCAGGCAGTTACACTGCGAATCTAAGGGCTGAGAAAAAGCGTTTATTTCGGGCTGAAAAACACGTTTTGAAAACTGTGTTGTTCCTACCCTATAAGTTACATGGAGGTTACCAAAGTTGCCAAAACATGTTTATTTCTGCTGAAAAACACATTTTGACAATTTCTGTACACTGGGGTTAAGGGCTGACTCAATGTGCTCTTCTGAGCCAGGCAGTTACACAGCGATTCTAAGGGCTGACAAAACGCGTTTATTTCGGGCTGAAAAACACGTTTTGAAAACTGTGTTGTTCCTGCCCTAAAAGTTACATGGTGGTGACCAAAGTTGCCAAAACGTGTTTATTTCTGCTGAAAAACACGATTTGACAATTTCTGAGCACTGGGGTTAAGGGCTGACTCAGTGTGCTCTTCTGAGCCAGGCAGTTACACAGCGATTCTAAGGGCTGACAAAACGCGTTTATTTCGGGCTGAAAAACACGTTTTGAAAACTGTGCTGTTCCTGCCCTATAAGTTACATGGAGGTTACCAAAGTTGCCAAAACATGTTTATTTCTGCTGAAAAACACATTTTGACAATTTCTGTACACTGGGGTTAAGGGCTGACTCAATGTGCTCTTCTGAGCCAGGCAGTTACACAGCGATTCTAAGGGCTGACAAAACGCGTTTATTTCGGGCTGAAAAACACGTTTTGAAAACTGTGTTGTTCCTGCCCTAAAAGTTACATGGTGGTGACCAAAGTTGCCAAAACGTGTTTATTTCTGCTGAAAAACACGATTTGACAATTTCTGAGCACTGGGGTTAAGGGCTGACTCAATGTGCTCTTCTGAGCCAGGCAGTTACACTGCGAATCTAAGGGCTGAGAAAAAGCGTTTATTTCGGGCTGAAAAACACGTTTTGAAAACTGTGCTGTTCCTGCCCTATAAGTTACATGGTGGTGACCAAAGTTGCCAAAACATGTTTATTTCTGCTGAAAAACACGTTTTGACAATTTCTGAGCACTGGGGTTAAGGGCTGACTCAATGTGCTCTTCTGAGCCAGGCAGTTACACAGCGATTCTAAGGGCTGACAAAACGCGTTTATTTCGGGCTGAAAAACACGTTTTGAAAACTGTGTTGTTCCTGCCCTATAAGTTACATGGTGGTGACCAAAGTTGCCAAAACATGTTTATTTCTGCTGAAAAACACGTTTTGACAATTTCTGAGCACTGGGGTTAAGGGCTGACTCAGTGTGCTCTTCTGAGCCAGGCAGTTACACTGCGAATCTAAGGGCTGAGAAAAAGCGTTTATTTCGGGCTGAAAAACACGTTTTGAAAACTGTGTTGTTCCTACCCTATAAGTTACATGGGGGTTACCAAAGTTGCCAAAACATGTTTATTTCTGCTGAAAAACACGTTTTGACAATTTCTGTACACTGGGGTTAAGGGCTGACTCAATGTGCTCTTCTGAGCCAGGCAGTTACACTGCGATTCTAAGGGCTGACGAAACGCGTTTATTTCGGGCTGAAAAACACGTTTTGAAAACTGTGCTGTTCCTGCCCTATAAGTTACATGGTGGTGACCAAAGTTGCCAAAACGATCTTATTTCTGCTGAAAAACACGTTTTGACAATTTCTGAGCACTGGGGTTAAGGGCTGACTCAATGTGCTCTTCTGAGCCAGGCAGTTACACTGCGAATCTAAGGGCTGAGAAAAAGCGTTTATTTCGGGCTGAAAAACACGTTTTGAAAACTGTGTTGTTCCTACCCTATAAGTTACATGGGGGTTACCAAAGTTGCCAAAACATGTTTATTTCTGCTGAAAAACACGTTTTGACAATTTCTGTACACTGGGGTTAAGGGCTGACTCAATGTGCTCTTCTGAGCCAGGCAGTTACACAGCGATTCTAAGGGCTGACAAAACGCGTTTATTTCGGGCTGAAAAACACGTTTTGAAAACTGTGCTGTTCCTGCCCTATAAGTTACATGGTGGTGACCAAAGTTGCCAAAACGTCTTTATTTCTGCTGAAAAACACGTTTTGACAATTTCTGAGCACTGGGGTTAAGGGCTGACTCAATGTGCTCTTCTGTGCCAGGCAGTTACACTGCGAATCTAAGGGCTGAGAAAAAGCGTTTATTTCGGGCTGAAAAACACGTTTTGAAAACTGTGTTGTTCCTACCCTATAAGTTACATGGTGGTGACCAAAGTTGCCAAAACATGTTTATTTCTGCTGAAAAACACATTTTGACAATTTCTGTACACTGGGGTTAAGGGCTGACTCAATGTGCTCTTCTGAGCCAGGCAGTTACACAGCGATTCTAAGGGCTGACAAAACGCGTTTATTTCGGGCTGAAAAACACGTTTTGAAAACTGTGTTGTTCCTGCCCTAAAAGTTACATGGTGGTGACCAAAGTTGCCAAAACGTGTTTATTTCTGCTGAAAAACACGATTTGACAATTTCTGAGCACTGGGGTTAAGGGCTGACTCAATGTGCTCTTCTGAGCCAGGCAGTTACACTGCGAATCTAAGGGCTGAGAAAAAGCGTTTATTTCGGGCTGAAAAACACGTTTTGAAAACTGTGCTGTTCCTGCCCTATAAGTTACATGGTGGTGACCAAAGTTGCCAAAACGTCTTTATTTCTGCTGAAAAACACGTTTTGACAATTTCTGAGCACTGGGGTTAAGGGCTGACTCAATGTGCTCTTCTGAGCCAAGCAGTTACACTGCGAATCTAAGGGCTGAGAAAAAGCGTTTATTTCGGGCTGAAAAACACGTTTTGAAAACTGTGTTGTTCCTGCCCTATAAGTTACACGGGGGTTACCAAAGTTGCCAAAACATGTTTATTTCTGCTGAAAAACACGTTTTGACAATTTCTGTACACTGGGGTTAAGGGCTGACTCAATGTGCTCTTCTGAGCCAGGCAGTTACACAGCGATTCTAAGGGCTGACAAAACGCGTTTATTTCGGGCTGAAAAACACGTTTTGAAAACTGTGCTGTTCCTGCCCTATAAGTTACATGGTGGTGACCAAAGTTGCCAAAACGTCTTTATTTCTGCTGAAAAACACGTTTTGACAATTTCTGAGCACTGGGGTTAAGGGCTGACTCAATGTGCTCTTCTGTGCCAGGCAGTTACACTGCGAATCTAAGGGCTGAGAAAAAGCGTTTATTTCGGGCTGAAAAACACGTTTTGAAAACTGTGTTGTTCCTACCCTATAGGTTACATGGAGGTTACCAAAGTTGCCAAAACATGTTTATTTCTGCTGAAAAACACATTTTGACAATTTCTGTACACTGGGGTTAAGGGCTGACTCAATGTGCTCTTCTGAGCCAGGCAGTTACACAGCGATTCTAAGGGCTGACAAAACGCGTTTATTTCGGGCTGAAAAACACGTTTTGAAAACTGTGTTGTTCCTGCCCTAAAAGTTACATGGTGGTGACCACAGTTGCCAAAACGTGTTTATTTCTGCTGAAAAACACGATTTGACAATTTCTGAGCACTGGGGTTAAGGGCTGACTCAGTGTGCTCTTCTGAGCCAGGCAGTTACACAGCGATTCTAAGGGCTGACAAAACGCGTTTATTTCGGGCTGAAAAACACGTTTTGAAAACTGTGCTGTTCCTGCCCTATAAGTTACATGGAGGTTACCAAAGTTGCCAAAACATGTTTATTTCTGCTGAAAAACACATTTTGACAATTTCTGTACACTGGGGTTAAGGGCTGACTCAATGTGCTCTTCTGAGCCAGGCAGTTACACAGCGATTCTAAGGGCTGACAAAACGCGTTTATTTCGGGCTGAAAAACACGTTTTGAAAACTGTGTTGTTCCTGCCCTAAAAGTTACATGGTGGTGACCAAAGTTGCCAAAACGTGTTTATTTCTGCTGAAAAACACGATTTGACAATTTCTGAGCACTGGGGTTAAGGGCTGACTCAATGTGCTCTTCTGAGCCAGGCAGTTACACTGCGAATCTAAGGGCTGAGAAAAAGCGTTTATTTCGGGCTGAAAAACACGTTTTGAAAACTGTGCTGTTCCTGCCCTATAAGTTACATGGTGGTGACCAAAGTTGCCAAAACATGTTTATTTCTGCTGAAAAACACGTTTTGACAATTTCTGAGCACTGGGGTTAAGGGCTGACTCAATGTGCTCTTCTGAGCCAGGCAGTTACACAGCGATTCTAAGGGCTGACAAAACGCGTTTATTTCGGGCTGAAAAACACGTTTTGAAAACTGTGTTGTTCCTGCCCTATAAGTTACATGGTGGTGACCAAAGTTGCCAAAACATGTTTATTTCTGCTGAAAAACACGTTTTGACAATTTCTGAGCACTGGGGTTAAGGGCTGACTCAGTGTGCTCTTCTGAGCCAGGCAGTTACACTGCGAATCTAAGGGCTGAGAAAAAGCGTTTATTTCGGGCTGAAAAACACGTTTTGAAAACTGTGTTGTTCCTACCCTATAAGTTACATGGGGGTTACCAAAGTTGCCAAAACATGTTTATTTCTGCTGAAAAACACGTTTTGACAATTTCTGTACACTGGGGTTAAGGGCTGACTCAATGTGCTCTTCTGAGCCAGGCAGTTACACTGCGATTCTAAGGGCTGACAAAACGCGTTTATTTCGGGCTGAAAAACACGTTTTGAAAACTGTGCTGTTCCTGCCCTATAAGTTACATGGTGGTGACCAAAGTTGCCAAAACGATCTTATTTCTGCTGAAAAACACGTTTTGACAATTTCTGAGCACTGGGGTTAAGGGCTGACTCAATGTGCTCTTCTGAGCCAGGCAGTTACACTGCGAATCTAAGGGCTGAGAAAAAGCGTTTATTTCGGGCTGAAAAACACGTTTTGAAAACTGTGTTGTTCCTACCCTATAAGTTACATGGGGGTTACCAAAGTTGCCAAAACATGTTTATTTCTGCTGAAAAACACGTTTTGACAATTTCTGTACACTGGGGTTAAGGGCTGACTCAATGTGCTCTTCTGAGCCAGGCAGTTACACAGCGATTCTAAGGGCTGACAAAACGCGTTTATTTCGGGCTGAAAAACACGTTTTGAAAACTGTGCTGTTCCTGCCCTATAAGTTACATGGTGGTGACCAAAGTTGCCAAAACGTCTTTATTTCTGCTTAAAAACACGTTTTGACAATTTCTGAGCACTGGGGTTAAGGGCTGACTCAATGTGCTCTTCTGAGCCAGGCAGTTACACTGCGAATCTAAGGGCTGAGAAAAAGCGTTTATTTCGGGCTGAAAAACACGTTTTGAAAACTGTGTTGTTCCTGCCCTATAAGTTACACGGGGGTTACCAAAGTTGCCAAAACATGTTTATTTCTGCTGAAAAACACGTTTTGACAATTTCTGTACACTGGGGTTAAGGGCTGACTCAATGTGCTCTTCTGAGCCAGGCAGTTACACAGCGATTCTAAGGGCTGACAAAACGCGTTTATTTCGGGCTGAAAAACACGTTTTGAAAACTGTGCTGTTCCTGCCCTATAAGTTACATGGTGGTGACCAAAGTTGCCAAAACGTCTTTATTTCTGCTGAAAAACACGTTTTGACAATTTCTGAGCACTGGGGTTAAGGGCTGACTCAATGTGCTCTTCTGTGCCAGGCAGTTACACTGCGAATCTAAGGGCTGAGAAAAAGCGTTTATTTCGGGCTGAAAAACACGTTTTGAAAACTGTGTTGTTCCTACCCTATAAGTTACATGGAGGTTACCAAAGTTGCCAAAACATGTTTATTTCTGCTGAAAAACACATTTTGACAATTTCTGTACACTGGGGTTAAGGGCTGACTCAATGTGCTCTTCTGAGCCAGGCAGTTACACAGCGATTCTAAGGGCTGAGAAAAAGCGTTTATTTCGGGCTGAAAAACACGTTTTGAAAACTGTGTTGTTCCTACCCTATAAGTTACATGGGGGTTACCAAAGTTGCCAAAACATGTTTATTTCTGCTGAAAAACACATTTTGACAATTTCTGTACACTGGGGTTAAGGGCTGACTCAATGTGCTCTTCTGAGCCAGGCAGTTACACAGCGATTCTAAGGGCTGACAAAACGCGTTTATTTCGGGCTGAAAAACACGTTTTGAAAACTGTGTTGTTCCTGCCCTAAAAGTTACATGGTGGTGACCAAAGTTGCCAAAACGTGTTTATTTCTGCTGAAAAACACGATTTGACAATTTCTGAGCACTGGGGTTAAGGGCTGACTCAATGTGCTCTTCTGAGCCAGGCAGTTACACTGCGAATCTAAGGGCTGAGAAAAAGCGTTTATTTCGGGCTGAAAAACACGTTTTGAAAACTGTGCTGTTCCTGCCCTATAAGTTACATGGTGGTGACCAAAGTTGCCAAAACGTCTTTATTTCTGCTGAAAAACACGTTTTGACAATTTCTGAGCACTGGGGTTAAGGGCTGACTCAATGTGCTCTTCTGAGCCAGGCAGTTACACTGCGAATCTAAGGGCTGAGAAAAAGCGTTTATTTCGGGCTGAAAAACACGTTTTGAAAACTGTGTTGTTCCTGCCCTATAAGTTACACGGGGGTTACCAAAGTTGCCAAAACATGTTTATTTCTGCTGAAAAACACGTTTTGACAATTTCTGTACACTGGGGTTAAGGGCTGACTCAATGTGCTCTTCTGAGCCAGGCAGTTACACAGCGATTCTAAGGGCTGACAAAACGCGTTTATTTCGGGCTGAAAAACACGTTTTGAAAACTGTGCTGTTCCTGCCCTATAAGTTACATGGTGGTGACCAAAGTTGCCAAAACGTCTTTATTTCTGCTGAAAAACACGTTTTGACAATTTCTGAGCACTGGGGTTAAGGGCTGACTCAATGTGCTCTTCTGTGCCAGGCAGTTACACTGCGAATCTAAGGGCTGAGAAAAAGCGTTTATTTCGGGCTGAAAAACACGTTTTGAAAACTGTGTTGTTCCTACCCTATAAGTTACATGGAGGTTACCAAAGTTGCCAAAACATGTTTATTTCTGCTGAAAAACACATTTTGACAATTTCTGTACACTGGGGTTAAGGGCTGACTCAATGTGCTCTTCTGAGCCAGGCAGTTACACAGCGATTCTAAGGGCTGACAAAACGCGTTTATTTCGGGCTGAAAAACACGTTTTGAAAACTGTGTTGTTCCTGCCCTAAAAGTTACATGGTGGTGACCAAAGTTGCCAAAACGTGTTTATTTCTGCTGAAAAACACGATTTGACAATTTCTGAGCACTGGGGTTAAGGGCTGACTCAGTGTGCTCTTCTGAGCCAGGCAGTTACACAGCGATTCTAAGGGCTGACAAAACGCGTTTATTTCGGGCTGAAAAACACGTTTTGAAAACTGTGCTGTTCCTGCCCTATAAGTTACATGGAGGTTACCAAAGTTGCCAAAACATGTTTATTTCTGCTGAAAAACACATTTTGACAATTTCTGTACACTGGGGTTAAGGGCTGACTCAATGTGCTCTTCTGAGCCAGGCAGTTACACAGCGATTCTAAGGGCTGACAAAACGCGTTTATTTCGGGCTGAAAAACACGTTTTGAAAACTGTGTTGTTCCTGCCCTAAAAGTTACATGGTGGTGACCAAAGTTGCCAAAACGTGTTTATTTCTGCTGAAAAACACGATTTGACAATTTCTGAGCACTGGGGTTAAGGGCTGACTCAGTGTGCTCTTCTGAGCCAGGCAGTTACACAGCGATTCTAAGGGCTGACAAAACGCGTTTATTTCGGGCTGAAAAACACGTTTTGAAAACTGTGCTGTTCCTGCCCTATAAGTTACATGGAGGTTACCAAAGTTGCCAAAACATGTTTATTTCTGCTGAAAAACACATTTTGACAATTTCTGTACACTGGGGTTAAGGGCTGACTCAATGTGCTCTTCTGAGCCAGGCAGTTACACAGCGATTCTAAGGGCTGACAAAACGCGTTTATTTCGGGCTGAAAAACACGTTTTGAAAACTGTGTTGTTCCTGCCCTAAAAGTTACATGGTGGTGACCAAAGTTGCCAAAACGTGTTTATTTCTGCTGAAAAACACGATTTGACAATTTCTGAGCACTGGGGTTAAGGGCTGACTCAATGTGCTCTTCTGAGCCAGGCAGTTACACTGCGAATCTAAGGGCTGAGAAAAAGCGTTTATTTCGGGCTGAAAAACACGTTTTGAAAACTGTGCTGTTCCTGCCCTATAAGTTACATGGTGGTGACCAAAGTTGCCAAAACATGTTTATTTCTGCTGAAAAACACGTTTTGACAATTTCTGAGCACTGGGGTTAAGGGCTGACTCAATGTGCTCTTCTGAGCCAGGCAGTTACACAGCGATTCTAAGGGCTGACAAAACGCGTTTATTTCGGGCTGAAAAACACGTTTTGAAAACTGTGTTGTTCCTGCCCTATAAGTTACATGGTGGTGACCAAAGTTGCCAAAACATGTTTATTTCTGCTGAAAAACACGTTTTGACAATTTCTGAGCACTGGGGTTAAGGGCTGACTCAGTGTGCTCTTCTGAGCCAGGCAGTTACACTGCGAATCTAAGGGCTGAGAAAAAGCGTTTATTTCGGGCTGAAAAACACGTTTTGAAAACTGTGTTGTTCCTACCCTATAAGTTACATGGGGGTTACCAAAGTTGCCAAAACATGTTTATTTCTGCTGAAAAACACGTTTTGACAATTTCTGTACACTGGGGTTAAGGGCTGACTCAATGTGCTCTTCTGAGCCAGGCAGTTACACTGCGATTCTAAGGGCTGACAAAACGCGTTTATTTCGGGCTGAAAAACACGTTTTGAAAACTGTGCTGTTCCTGCCCAATAAGTTACATGGTGGTGACCAAAGTTGCCAAAACGATCTTATTTCTGCTGAAAAACACGTTTTGACAATTTCTGAGCACTGGGGTTAAGGGCTGACTCAATGTGCTCTTCTGAGCCAGGCAGTTACACTGCGAATCTAAGGGCTGAGAAAAAGCGTTTATTTCGGGCTGAAAAACACGTTTTGAAAACTGTGTTGTTCCTACCCTATAAGTTACATGGGGGTTACCAAAGTTGCCAAAACATGTTTATTTCTGCTGAAAAACACGTTTTGACAATTTCTGTACACTGGGGTTAAGGGCTGACTCAATGTGCTCTTCTGAGCCAGGCAGTTACACAGCGATTCTAAGGGCTGACAAAACGCGTTTATTTCGGGCTGAAAAACACGTTTTGAAAACTGTGCTGTTCCTGCCCTATAAGTTACATGGTGGTGACCAAAGTTGCCAAAACGTCTTTATTTCTGCTGAAAAACACGTTTTGACAATTTCTGAGCACTGGGGTTAAGGGCTGACTCAATGTGCTCTTCTGTGCCAGGCAGTTACACTGCGAATCTAAGGGCTGAGAAAAAGCGTTTATTTCGGGCTGAAAAACACGTTTTGAAAACTGTGTTGTTCCTACCCTATAAGTTACATGGGGGTTACCAAAGTTGCCAAAACATGTTTATTTCTGCTGAAAAACACATTTTGACAATTTCTGTACACTGGGGTTAAGGGCTGACTCAATGTGCTCTTCTGAGCCAGGCAGTTACACAGCGATTCTAAGGGCTGACAAAACGCGTTTATTTCGGGCTGAAAAACACGTTTTGAAAACTGTGTTGTTCCTGCCCTAAAAGTTACATGGTGGTGACCAAAGTTGCCAAAACGTGTTTATTTCTGCTGAAAAACACGATTTGACAATTTCTGAGCACTGGGGTTAAGGGCTGACTCAATGTGCTCTTCTGAGCCAGGCAGTTACACTGCGAATCTAAGGGCTGAGAAAAAGCGTTTATTTCGGGCTGAAAAACACGTTTTGAAAACTGTGCTGTTCCTGCCCTATAAGTTACATGGTGGTGACCAAAGTTGCCAAAACGTCTTTATTTCTGCTGAAAAACACGTTTTGACATTTCTGAGCACTGGGGTTAAGGGCTGACTCAATGTGCTCTTCTGAGCCAGGCAGTTACACTGCGAATCTAAGGGCTGAGAAAAAGCGTTTATTTCGGGCTGAAAAACACGTTTTGAAAACTGTGTTGTTCCTGCCCTATAAGTTACACGGGGGTTACCAAAGTTGCCAAAACATGTTCATTTCTGCTGAAAAACACGTTTTGACAATTTCTGTACACTGGGGTTAAGGGCTGACTCAATGTGCTCTTCTGAGCCAGGCAGTTACACAGCGATTCTAAGGGCTGACAAAACGCGTTTATTTCGGGCTGAAAAACACGTTTTGAAAACTGTGCTGTTCCTGCCCTATAAGTTACATGGTGGTGACCAAAGTTGCCAAAACGTCTTTATTTCTGCTGAAAAACACGTTTTGACAATTTCTGAGCACTGGGGTTAAGGGCTGACTCAATGTGCTCTTCTGTGCCAGGCAGTTACACTGCGAATCTAAGGGCTGAGAAAAAGCGTTTATTTCGGGCTGAAAAACACGTTTTGAAAACTGTGTTGTTCCTACCCTATAAGTTACATGGAGGTTACCAAAGTTGCCAAAACATGTTTATTTCTGCTGAAAAACACATTTTGACAATTTCTGTACACTGGGGTTAAGGGCTGACTCAATGTGCTCTTCTGAGCCAGGCAGTTACACAGCGATTCTAAGGGCTGACAAAACGCGTTTATTTCGGGCTGAAAAACACGTTTTGAAAACTGTGTTGTTCCTGCCCTAAAAGTTACATGGTGGTGACCAAAGTTGCCAAAACGTGTTTATTTCTGCTGAAAAACACGATTTGACAATTTCTGAGCACTGGGGTTAAGGGCTGACTCAGTGTGCTCTTCTGAGCCAGGCAGTTACACAGCGATTCTAAGGGCTGACAAAACGCGTTTATTTCGGGCTGAAAAACACGTTTTGAAAACTGTGCTGTTCCTGCCCTATAAGTTACATGGAGGTTACCAAAGTTGCCAAAACATGTTTATTTCTGCTGAAAAACACATTTTGACAATTTCTGTACACTGGGGTTAAGGGCTGACTCAATGTGCTCTTCTGAGCCAGGCAGTTACACAGCGATTCTAAGGGCTGACAAAACGCGTTTATTTCGGGCTGAAAAACACGTTTTGAAAACTGTGTTGTTCCTGCCCTAAAAGTTACATGGTGGTGACCAAAGTTGCCAAAACGTGTTTATTTCTGCTGAAAAACACGATTTGACAATTTCTGAGCACTGGGGTTAAGGGCTGACTCAGTGTGCTCTTCTGAGCCAGGCAGTTACACTGCGAATCTAAGGGCTGAGAAAAAGCGTTTATTTCGGGCTGAAAAACACGTTTTGAAAACTGTGTTGTTCCTACCCTATAAGTTACATGGGGGTTACCAAAGTTGCCAAAACATGTTTATTTCTGCTGAAAAACACGTTTTGACAATTTCTGTACACTGGGGTTAAGGGCTGACTCAATGTGCTCTTCTGAGCCAGGCAGTTACACTGCGATTCTAAGGGCTGACGAAACGCGTTTATTTCGGGCTGAAAAACACGTTTTGAAAACTGTGCTGTTCCTGCCCTATAAGTTACATGGTGGTGACCAAAGTTGCCAAAACGATCTTATTTCTGCTGAAAAACACGTTTTGACAATTTCTGAGCACTGGGGTTAAGGGCTGACTCAATGTGCTCTTCTGAGCCAGGCAGTTACACTGCGAATCTAAGGGCTGAGAAAAAGCGTTTATTTCGGGCTGAAAAACACGTTTTGAAAACTGTGTTGTTCCTACCCTATAAGTTACATGGGGGTTACCAAAGTTGCCAAAACATGTTTATTTCTGCTGAAAAACACGTTTTGACAATTTCTGTACACTGGGGTTAAGGGCTGACTCAATGTGCTCTTCTGAGCCAGGCAGTTACACAGCGATTCTAAGGGCTGACAAAACGCGTTTATTTCGGGCTGAAAAACACGTTTTGAAAACTGTGCTGTTCCTGCCCTATAAGTTACATGGTGGTGACCAAAGTTGCCAAAACGTCTTTATTTCTGCTGAAAAACACGTTTTGACAATTTCTGAGCACTGGGGTTAAGGGCTGACTCAATGTGCTCTTCTGTGCCAGGCAGTTACACTGCGAATCTAAGGGCTGAGAAAAAGCGTTTATTTCGGGCTGAAAAACACGTTTTGAAAACTGTGTTGTTCCTACCCTATAAGTTACATGGTGGTGACCAAAGTTGCCAAAACATGTTTATTTCTGCTGAAAAACACATTTTGACAATTTCTGTACACTGGGGTTAAGGGCTGACTCAATGTGCTCTTCTGAGCCAGGCAGTTACACAGCGATTCTAAGGGCTGACAAAACGCGTTTATTTCGGGCTGAAAAACACGTTTTGAAAACTGTGTTGTTCCTGCCCTAAAAGTTACATGGTGGTGACCAAAGTTGCCAAAACGTGTTTATTTCTGCTGAAAAACACGATTTGACAATTTCTGAGCACTGGGGTTAAGGGCTGACTCAATGTGCTCTTCTGAGCCAGGCAGTTACACTGCGAATCTAAGGGCTGAGAAAAAGCGTTTATTTCGGGCTGAAAAACACGTTTTGAAAACTGTGCTGTTCCTGCCCTATAAGTTACATGGTGGTGACCAAAGTTGCCAAAACGTCTTTATTTCTGCTGAAAAACACGTTTTGACAATTTCTGAGCACTGGGGTTAAGGGCTGACTCAATGTGCTCTTCTGAGCCAAGCAGTTACACTGCGAATCTAAGGGCTGAGAAAAAGCGTTTATTTCGGGCTGAAAAACACGTTTTGAAAACTGTGTTGTTCCTGCCCTATAAGTTACACGGGGGTTACCAAAGTTGCCAAAACATGTTTATTTCTGCTGAAAAACACGTTTTGACAATTTCTGTACACTGGGGTTAAGGGCTGACTCAATGTGCTCTTCTGAGCCAGGCAGTTACACAGCGATTCTAAGGGCTGACAAAACGCGTTTATTTCGGGCTGAAAAACACGTTTTGAAAACTGTGCTGTTCCTGCCCTATAAGTTACATGGTGGTGACCAAAGTTGCCAAAACGTCTTTATTTCTGCTGAAAAACACGTTTTGACAATTTCTGAGCACTGGGGTTAAGGGCTGACTCAATGTGCTCTTCTGTGCCAGGCAGTTACACTGCGAATCTAAGGGCTGAGAAAAAGCGTTTATTTCGGGCTGAAAAACACGTTTTGAAAACTGTGTTGTTCCTACCCTATAGGTTACATGGAGGTTACCAAAGTTGCCAAAACATGTTTATTTCTGCTGAAAAACACATTTTGACAATTTCTGTACACTGGGGTTAAGGGCTGACTCAATGTGCTCTTCTGAGCCAGGCAGTTACACAGCGATTCTAAGGGCTGACAAAACGCGTTTATTTCGGGCTGAAAAACACGTTTTGAAAACTGTGTTGTTCCTGCCCTAAAAGTTACATGGTGGTGACCACAGTTGCCAAAACGTGTTTATTTCTGCTGAAAAACACGATTTGACAATTTCTGAGCACTGGGGTTAAGGGCTGACTCAGTGTGCTCTTCTGAGCCAGGCAGTTACACAGCGATTCTAAGGGCTGACAAAACGCGTTTATTTCGGGCTGAAAAACACGTTTTGAAAACTGTGCTGTTCCTGCCCTATAAGTTACATGGAGGTTACCAAAGTTGCCAAAACATGTTTATTTCTGCTGAAAAACACATTTTGACAATTTCTGTACACTGGGGTTAAGGGCTGACTCAATGTGCTCTTCTGAGCCAGGCAGTTACACAGCGATTCTAAGGGCTGACAAAACGCGTTTATTTCGGGCTGAAAAACACGTTTTGAAAACTGTGTTGTTCCTGCCCTAAAAGTTACATGGTGGTGACCAAAGTTGCCAAAACGTGTTTATTTCTGCTGAAAAACACGATTTGACAATTTCTGAGCACTGGGGTTAAGGGCTGACTCAATGTGCTCTTCTGAGCCAGGCAGTTACACTGCGAATCTAAGGGCTGAGAAAAAGCGTTTATTTCGGGCTGAAAAACACGTTTTGAAAACTGTGCTGTTCCTGCCCTATAAGTTACATGGTGGTGACCAAAGTTGCCAAAACATGTTTATTTCTGCTGAAAAACACGTTTTGACAATTTCTGAGCACTGGGGTTAAGGGCTGACTCAATGTGCTCTTCTGAGCCAGGCAGTTACACAGCGATTCTAAGGGCTGACAAAACGCGTTTATTTCGGGCTGAAAAACACGTTTTGAAAACTGTGTTGTTCCTGCCCTATAAGTTACATGGTGGTGACCAAAGTTGCCAAAACATGTTTATTTCTGCTGAAAAACACGTTTTGACAATTTCTGAGCACTGGGGTTAAGGGCTGACTCAGTGTGCTCTTCTGAGCCAGGCAGTTACACTGCGAATCTAAGGGCTGAGAAAAAGCGTTTATTTCGGGCTGAAAAACACGTTTTGAAAACTGTGTTGTTCCTACCCTATAAGTTACATGGGGGTTACCAAAGTTGCCAAAACATGTTTATTTCTGCTGAAAAACACGTTTTGACAATTTCTGTACACTGGGGTTAAGGGCTGACTCAATGTGCTCTTCTGAGCCAGGCAGTTACACTGCGATTCTAAGGGCTGACAAAACGCGTTTATTTCGGGCTGAAAAACACGTTTTGAAAACTGTGCTGTTCCTGCCCTATAAGTTACATGGTGGTGACCAAAGTTGCCAAAACGATCTTATTTCTGCTGAAAAACACGTTTTGACAATTTCTGAGCACTGGGGTTAAGGGCTGACTCAATGTGCTCTTCTGAGCCAGGCAGTTACACTGCGAATCTAAGGGCTGAGAAAAAGCGTTTATTTCGGGCTGAAAAACACGTTTTGAAAACTGTGTTGTTCCTACCCTATAAGTTACATGGGGGTTACCAAAGTTGCCAAAACATGTTTATTTCTGCTGAAAAACACGTTTTGACAATTTCTGTACACTGGGGTTAAGGGCTGACTCAATGTGCTCTTCTGAGCCAGGCAGTTACACAGCGATTCTAAGGGCTGACAAAACGCGTTTATTTCGGGCTGAAAAACACGTTTTGAAAACTGTGCTGTTCCTGCCCTATAAGTTACATGGTGGTGACCAAAGTTGCCAAAACGTCTTTATTTCTGCTGAAAAACACGTTTTGACAATTTCTGAGCACTGGGGTTAAGGGCTGACTCAATGTGCTCTTCTGTGCCAGGCAGTTACACTGCGAATCTAAGGGCTGAGAAAAAGCGTTTATTTCGGGCTGAAAAACACGTTTTGAAAACTGTGTTGTTCCTGCCCTATAAGTTACATGGTGGTGACCAAAGTTACCAAAACGTGTTTATTTCTGCTGAAAAACACGTTTTGACAATTTCTGAGCACTGGGGTTAAGGGCTGACTCAGTGTGCTCTTCTGAGCCAGGCAGTTACACTGCGATTCTAAGGGCTGACAAAACGCGTTTATTTCGGGCTGAAAAACACGTTTTGAAAACTGTGCTGTTCCTGCCCTATAAGTTACATGGTGGTGACCAAAGTTGCCAAAACATGTTTATTTCTGCTGAAAAACACGTTTTGACAATTTCTGAGCACTGGGGTTAAGGGCTGACTCAGTGTGCTCTTCTGAGCCAGGCAGTTACACTGCGAATCTAAGGGCTGAGAAAAAGCGTTTATTTCGGGCTGAAAAACACGTTTTGAAAACTGTGTTGTTCCTACCCTATAAGTTACATGGGGGTTACCAATGTTGCCAAAACATGTTTATTTCTGCTGAAAAACACGTTTTGACAATTTCTGTACACTGGGGTTAAGGGCTGACTCAATGTGCTCTTCTGAGCCAGGCAGTTACACTGCGATTCTAAGGGCTGACAAAACGCGTTTATTTCGGGCTGAAAAACACGTTTTGAAAACTGTGCTGTTCCTGCCCTATAAGTTACATGGTGGTGACCAAAGTTGCCAAAACGTCTTTATTTCTGCTGAAAAACACGTTTTGACAATTTCTGAGCACTGGGGTTAAGGGCTGACTCAATGTGCTCTTCTGAGCCAGGCAGTTACACTGCGAATCTAAGGGCTGAGAAAAAGCGTTTATTTCGGGCTGAAAAACACGTTTTGAAAACTGTGTTGTTCCTGCCCTATAAGTTACACGGGGGTTACCAAAGTTGCCAAAACATGTTTATTTCTGCTGAAAAACACGTTTTGACAATTTCTGTACACTGGGGTTAAGGGCTGACTCAATGTGCTCTTCTGAGCCAGGCAGTTACACAGCGATTCTAAGGGCTGACAAAACGCGTTTATTTCGGGCTGAAAAACACGTTTTGAAAACTGTGCTGTTCCTGCCCTATAAGTTACATGGTGGTGACCAAAGTTGCCAAAACGTCTTTATTTCTGCTGAAAAACACGTTTTGACAATTTCTGAGCACTGGGGTTAAGGGCTGACTCAATGTGCTCTTCTGTGCCAGGCAGTTACACTGCGAATCTAAGGGCTGAGAAAAAGCGTTTATTTCGGGCTGAAAAACACGTTTTGAAAACTGTGTTGTTCCTACCCTATAAGTTACATGGAGGTTACCAAAGTTGCCAAAACATGTTTATTTCTGCTGAAAAACACATTTTGACAATTTCTGTACACTGGGGTTAAGGGCTGACTCAATGTGCTCTTCTGAGCCAGGCAGTTACACAGCGATTCTAAGGGCTGAGAAAAAGCGTTTATTTCGGGCTGAAAAACACGTTTTGAAAACTGTGTTGTTCCTACCCTATAAGTTACATGGGGGTTACCAAAGTTGCCAAAACATGTTTATTTCTGCTGAAAAACACATTTTGACAATTTCTGTACACTGGGGTTAAGGGCTGACTCAATGTGCTCTTCTGAGCCAGGCAGTTACACAGCGATTCTAAGGGCTGACAAAACGCGTTTATTTCGGGCTGAAAAACACGTTTTGAAAACTGTGTTGTTCCTGCCCTAAAAGTTACATGGTGGTGACCAAAGTTGCCAAAACGTGTTTATTTCTGCTGAAAAACACGATTTGACAATTTCTGAGCACTGGGGTTAAGGGCTGACTCAATGTGCTCTTCTGAGCCAGGCAGTTACACTGCGAATCTAAGGGCTGAGAAAAAGCGTTTATTTCGGGCTGAAAAACACGTTTTGAAAACTGTGCTGTTCCTGCCCTATAAGTTACATGGTGGTGACCAAAGTTGCCAAAACGTCTTTATTTCTGCTGAAAAACACGTTTTGACAATTTCTGAGCACTGGGGTTAAGGGCTGACTCAATGTGCTCTTCTGAGCCAGGCAGTTACACTGCGAATCTAAGGGCTGAGAAAAAGCGTTTATTTCGGGCTGAAAAACACGTTTTGAAAACTGTGTTGTTCCTGCCCTATAAGTTACACGGGGGTTACCAAAGTTGCCAAAACATGTTTATTTCTGCTGAAAAACACGTTTTGACAATTTCTGTACACTGGGGTTAAGGGCTGACTCAATGTGCTCTTCTGAGCCAGGCAGTTACACAGCGATTCTAAGGGCTGACAAAACGCGTTTATTTCGGGCTGAAAAACACGTTTTGAAAACTGTGCTGTTCCTGCCCTATAAGTTACATGGTGGTGACCAAAGTTGCCAAAACGTCTTTATTTCTGCTGAAAAACACGTTTTGACAATTTCTGAGCACTGGGGTTAAGGGCTGACTCAATGTGCTCTTCTGTGCCAGGCAGTTACACTGCGAATCTAAGGGCTGAGAAAAAGCGTTTATTTCGGGCTGAAAAACACGTTTTGAAAACTGTGTTGTTCCTACCCTATAAGTTACATGGAGGTTACCAAAGTTGCCAAAACATGTTTATTTCTGCTGAAAAACACATTTTGACAATTTCTGTACACTGGGGTTAAGGGCTGACTCAATGTGCTCTTCTGAGCCAGGCAGTTACACAGCGATTCTAAGGGCTGACAAAACGCGTTTATTTCGGGCTGAAAAACACGTTTTGAAAACTGTGTTGTTCCTGCCCTAAAAGTTACATGGTGGTGACCAAAGTTGCCAAAACGTGTTTATTTCTGCTGAAAAACACGATTTGACAATTTCTGAGCACTGGGGTTAAGGGCTGACTCAGTGTGCTCTTCTGAGCCAGGCAGTTACACAGCGATTCTAAGGGCTGACAAAACGCGTTTATTTCGGGCTGAAAAACACGTTTTGAAAACTGTGCTGTTCCTGCCCTATAAGTTACATGGAGGTTACCAAAGTTGCCAAAACATGTTTATTTCTGCTGAAAAACACATTTTGACAATTTCTGTACACTGGGGTTAAGGGCTGACTCAATGTGCTCTTCTGAGCCAGGCAGTTACACAGCGATTCTAAGGGCTGACAAAACGCGTTTATTTCGGGCTGAAAAACACGTTTTGAAAACTGTGTTGTTCCTGCCCTAAAAGTTACATGGTGGTGACCAAAGTTGCCAAAACGTGTTTATTTCTGCTGAAAAACACGATTTGACAATTTCTGAGCACTGGGGTTAAGGGCTGACTCAGTGTGCTCTTCTGAGCCAGGCAGTTACACAGCGATTCTAAGGGCTGACAAAACGCGTTTATTTCGGGCTGAAAAACACGTTTTGAAAACTGTGCTGTTCCTGCCCTATAAGTTACATGGAGGTTACCAAAGTTGCCAAAACATGTTTATTTCTGCTGAAAAACACATTTTGACAATTTCTGTACACTGGGGTTAAGGGCTGACTCAATGTGCTCTTCTGAGCCAGGCAGTTACACAGCGATTCTAAGGGCTGACAAAACGCGTTTATTTCGGGCTGAAAAACACGTTTTGAAAACTGTGTTGTTCCTGCCCTAAAAGTTACATGGTGGTGACCAAAGTTGCCAAAACGTGTTTATTTCTGCTGAAAAACACGATTTGACAATTTCTGAGCACTGGGGTTAAGGGCTGACTCAATGTGCTCTTCTGAGCCAGGCAGTTACACTGCGAATCTAAGGGCTGAGAAAAAGCGTTTATTTCGGGCTGAAAAACACGTTTTGAAAACTGTGCTGTTCCTGCCCTATAAGTTACATGGTGGTGACCAAAGTTGCCAAAACATGTTTATTTCTGCTGAAAAACACGTTTTGACAATTTCTGAGCACTGGGGTTAAGGGCTGACTCAATGTGCTCTTCTGAGCCAGGCAGTTACACAGCGATTCTAAGGGCTGACAAAACGCGTTTATTTCGGGCTGAAAAACACGTTTTGAAAACTGTGTTGTTCCTGCCCTATAAGTTACATGGTGGTGACCAAAGTTGCCAAAACATGTTTATTTCTGCTGAAAAACACGTTTTGACAATTTCTGAGCACTGGGGTTAAGGGCTGACTCAGTGTGCTCTTCTGAGCCAGGCAGTTACACTGCGAATCTAAGGGCTGAGAAAAAGCGTTTATTTCGGGCTGAAAAACACGTTTTGAAAACTGTGTTGTTCCTACCCTATAAGTTACATGGGGGTTACCAAAGTTGCCAAAACATGTTTATTTCTGCTGAAAAACACGTTTTGACAATTTCTGTACACTGGGGTTAAGGGCTGACTCAATGTGCTCTTCTGAGCCAGGCAGTTACACTGCGATTCTAAGGGCTGACAAAACGCGTTTATTTCGGGCTGAAAAACACGTTTTGAAAACTGTGCTGTTCCTGCCCTATAAGTTACATGGTGGTGACCAAAGTTGCCAAAACGATCTTATTTCTGCTGAAAAACACGTTTTGACAATTTCTGAGCACTGGGGTTAAGGGCTGACTCAATGTGCTCTTCTGAGCCAGGCAGTTACACTGCGAATCTAAGGGCTGAGAAAAAGCGTTTATTTCGGGCTGAAAAACACGTTTTGAAAACTGTGTTGTTCCTACCCTATAAGTTACATGGGGGTTACCAAAGTTGCCAAAACATGTTTATTTCTGCTGAAAAACACGTTTTGACAATTTCTGTACACTGGGGTTAAGGGCTGACTCAATGTGCTCTTCTGAGCCAGGCAGTTACACAGCGATTATAAGGGCTGACAAAACGCGTTTATTTCGGGCTGAAAAACACGTTTTGAAAACTGTGCTGTTCCTGCCCTATAAGTTACATGGTGGTGACCAAAGTTGCCAAAACGTCTTTATTTCTGCTGAAAAACACGTTTTGACAATTTCTGAGCACTGGGGTTAAGGGCTGACTCAATGTGCTCTTCTGTGCCAGGCAGTTACACTGCGAATCTAAGGGCTGAGAAAAAGCGTTTATTTCGGGCTGAAAAACACGTTTTGAAAACTGTGTTGTTCCTACCCTATAAGTTACATGGGGGTTACCAAAGTTGCCAAAACATGTTTATTTCTGCTGAAAAACACATTTTGACAATTTCTGTACACTGGGGTTAAGGGCTGACTCAATGTGCTCTTCTGAGCCAGGCAGTTACACAGCGATTCTAAGGGCTGACAAAACGCGTTTATTTCGGGCTGAAAAACACGTTTTGAAAACTGTGTTGTTCCTGCCCTAAAAGTTACATGGTGGTGACCAAAGTTGCCAAAACGTGTTTATTTCTGCTGAAAAACACGATTTGACAATTTCTGAGCACTGGGGTTAAGGGCTGACTCAATGTGCTCTTCTGAGCCAGGCAGTTACACTGCGAATCTAAGGGCTGAGAAAAAGCGTTTATTTCGGGCTGAAAAACACGTTTTGAAAACTGTGCTGTTCCTGCCCTATAAGTTACATGGTGGTGACCAAAGTTGCCAAAACGTCTTTATTTCTGCTGAAAAACACGTTTTGACATTTCTGAGCACTGGGGTTAAGGGCTGACTCAATGTGCTCTTCTGAGCCAGGCAGTTACACTGCGAATCTAAGGGCTGAGAAAAAGCGTTTATTTCGGGCTGAAAAACACGTTTTGAAAACTGTGTTGTTCCTGCCCTATAAGTTACACGGGGGTTACCAAAGTTGCCAAAACATGTTCATTTCTGCTGAAAAACACGTTTTGACAATTTCTGTACACTGGGGTTAAGGGCTGACTCAATGTGCTCTTCTGAGCCAGGCAGTTACACAGCGATTCTAAGGGCTGACAAAACGCGTTTATTTCGGGCTGAAAAACACGTTTTGAAAACTGTGCTGTTCCTGCCCTATAAGTTACATGGTGGTGACCAAAGTTGCCAAAACGTCTTTATTTCTGCTGAAAAACACGTTTTGACAATTTCTGAGCACTGGGGTTAAGGGCTGACTCAATGTGCTCTTCTGTGCCAGGCAGTTACACTGCGAATCTAAGGGCTGAGAAAAAGCGTTTATTTCGGGCTGAAAAACACGTTTTGAAAACTGTGTTGTTCCTACCCTATAAGTTACATGGAGGTTACCAAAGTTGCCAAAACATGTTTATTTCTGCTGAAAAACACATTTTGACAATTTCTGTACACTGGGGTTAAGGGCTGACTCAATGTGCTCTTCTGAGCCAGGCAGTTACACAGCGATTCTAAGGGCTGACAAAACGCGTTTATTTCGGGCTGAAAAACACGTTTTGAAAACTGTGTTGTTCCTGCCCTAAAAGTTACATGGTGGTGACCAAAGTTGCCAAAACGTGTTTATTTCTGCTGAAAAACACGATTTGACAATTTCTGAGCACTGGGGTTAAGGGCTGACTCAGTGTGCTCTTCTGAGCCAGGCAGTTACACAGCGATTCTAAGGGCTGACAAAACGCGTTTATTTCGGGCTGAAAAACACGTTTTGAAAACTGTGCTGTTCCTGCCCTATAAGTTACATGGAGGTTACCAAAGTTGCCAAAACATGTTTATTTCTGCTGAAAAACACATTTTGACAATTTCTGTACACTGGGGTTAAGGGCTGACTCAATGTGCTCTTCTGAGCCAGGCAGTTACACAGCGATTCTAAGGGCTGACAAAACGCGTTTATTTCGGGCTGAAAAACACGTTTTGAAAACTGTGTTGTTCCTGCCCTAAAAGTTACATGGTGGTGACCAAAGTTGCCAAAACGTGTTTATTTCTGCTGAAAAACACGATTTGACAATTTCTGAGCACTGGGGTTAAGGGCTGACTCAATGTGCTCTTCTGAGCCAGGCAGTTACACTGCGAATCTAAGGGCTGAGAAAAAGCGTTTATTTCGGGCTGAAAAACACGTTTTGAAAACTGTGCTGTTCCTGCCCTATAAGTTACATGGTGGTGACCAAAGTTGCCAAAACATGTTTATTTCTGCTGAAAAACACGTTTTGACAATTTCTGAGCACTGGGGTTAAGGGCTGACTCAATGTGCTCTTCTGAGCCAGGCAGTTACACAGCGATTCTAAGGGCTGACAAAACGCGTTTATTTCGGGCTGAAAAACACGTTTTGAAAACTGTGTTGTTCCTGCCCTATAAGTTACATGGTGGTGACCAAAGTTGCCAAAACATGTTTATTTCTGCTGAAAAACACGTTTTGACAATTTCTGAGCACTGGGGTTAAGGGCTGACTCAGTGTGCTCTTCTGAGCCAGGCAGTTACACTGCGAATCTAAGGGCTGAGAAAAAGCGTTTATTTCGGGCTGAAAAACACGTTTTGAAAACTGTGTTGTTCCTACCCTATAAGTTACATGGGGGTTACCAAAGTTGCCAAAACATGTTTATTTCTGCTGAAAAACACGTTTTGACAATTTCTGTACACTGGGGTTAAGGGCTGACTCAATGTGCTCTTCTGAGCCAGGCAGTTACACTGCGATTCTAAGGGCTGACGAAACGCGTTTATTTCGGGCTGAAAAACACGTTTTGAAAACTGTGCTGTTCCTGCCCTATAAGTTACATGGTGGTGACCAAAGTTGCCAAAACGATCTTATTTCTGCTGAAAAACACGTTTTGACAATTTCTGAGCACTGGGGTTAAGGGCTGACTCAATGTGCTCTTCTGAGCCAGGCAGTTACACTGCGAATCTAAGGGCTGAGAAAAAGCGTTTATTTCGGGCTGAAAAACACGTTTTGAAAACTGTGTTGTTCCTACCCTATAAGTTACATGGGGGTTACCAAAGTTGCCAAAACATGTTTATTTCTGCTGAAAAACACGTTTTGACAATTTCTGTACACTGGGGTTAAGGGCTGACTCAATGTGCTCTTCTGAGCCAGGCAGTTACACAGCGATTCTAAGGGCTGACAAAACGCGTTTATTTCGGGCTGAAAAACACGTTTTGAAAACTGTGCTGTTCCTGCCCTATAAGTTACATGGTGGTGACCAAAGTTGCCAAAACGTCTTTATTTCTGCTGAAAAACACGTTTTGACAATTTCTGAGCACTGGGGTTAAGGGCTGACTCAATGTGCTCTTCTGTGCCAGGCAGTTACACTGCGAATCTAAGGGCTGAGAAAAAGCGTTTATTTCGGGCTGAAAAACACGTTTTGAAAACTGTGTTGTTCCTACCCTATAAGTTACATGGTGGTGACCAAAGTTGCCAAAACATGTTTATTTCTGCTGAAAAACACATTTTGACAATTTCTGTACACTGGGGTTAAGGGCTGACTCAATGTGCTCTTCTGAGCCAGGCAGTTACACAGCGATTCTAAGGGCTGACAAAACGCGTTTATTTCGGGCTGAAAAACACGTTTTGAAAACTGTGTTGTTCCTGCCCTAAAAGTTACATGGTGGTGACCAAAGTTGCCAAAACGTGTTTATTTCTGCTGAAAAACACGATTTGACAATTTCTGAGCACTGGGGTTAAGGGCTGACTCAATGTGCTCTTCTGAGCCAGGCAGTTACACTGCGAATCTAAGGGCTGAGAAAAAGCGTTTATTTCGGGCTGAAAAACACGTTTTGAAAACTGTGCTGTTCCTGCCCTATAAGTTACATGGTGGTGACCAAAGTTGCCAAAACGTCTTTATTTCTGCTGAAAAACACGTTTTGACAATTTCTGAGCACTGGGGTTAAGGGCTGACTCAATGTGCTCTTCTGAGCCAAGCAGTTACACTGCGAATCTAAGGGCTGAGAAAAAGCGTTTATTTCGGGCTGAAAAACACGTTTTGAAAACTGTGTTGTTCCTGCCCTATAAGTTACACGGGGGTTACCAAAGTTGCCAAAACATGTTTATTTCTGCTGAAAAACACGTTTTGACAATTTCTGTACACTGGGGTTAAGGGCTGACTCAATGTGCTCTTCTGAGCCAGGCAGTTACACAGCGATTCTAAGGGCTGACAAAACGCGTTTATTTCGGGCTGAAAAACACGTTTTGAAAACTGTGCTGTTCCTGCCCTATAAGTTACATGGTGGTGACCAAAGTTGCCAAAACGTCTTTATTTCTGCTGAAAAACACGTTTTGACAATTTCTGAGCACTGGGGTTAAGGGCTGACTCAATGTGCTCTTCTGTGCCAGGCAGTTACACTGCGAATCTAAGGGCTGAGAAAAAGCGTTTATTTCGGGCTGAAAAACACGTTTTGAAAACTGTGTTGTTCCTACCCTATAGGTTACATGGAGGTTACCAAAGTTGCCAAAACATGTTTATTTCTGCTGAAAAACACATTTTGACAATTTCTGTACACTGGGGTTAAGGGCTGACTCAATGTGTTCTTCTGAGCCAGGCAGTTACACAGCGATTCTAAGGGCTGACAAAACGCGTTTATTTCGGGCTGAAAAACACGTTTTGAAAACTGTGTTGTTCCTGCCCTAAAAGTTACATGGTGGTGACCACAGTTGCCAAAACGTGTTTATTTCTGCTGAAAAACACGATTTGACAATTTCTGAGCACTGGGGTTAAGGGCTGACTCAGTGTGCTCTTCTGAGCCAGGCAGTTACACAGCGATTCTAAGGGCTGACAAAACGCGTTTATTTCGGGCTGAAAAACACGTTTTGAAAACTGTGCTGTTCCTGCCCTATAAGTTACATGGAGGTTACCAAAGTTGCCAAAACATGTTTATTTCTGCTGAAAAACACATTTTGACAATTTCTGTACACTGGGGTTAAGGGCTGACTCAATGTGCTCTTCTGAGCCAGGCAGTTACACAGCGATTCTAAGGGCTGACAAAACGCGTTTATTTCGGGCTGAAAAACACGTTTTGAAAACTGTGTTGTTCCTGCCCTAAAAGTTACATGGTGGTGACCAAAGTTGCCAAAACGTGTTTATTTCTGCTGAAAAACACGATTTGACAATTTCTGAGCACTGGGGTTAAGGGCTGACTCAATGTGCTCTTCTGAGCCAGGCAGTTACACTGCGAATCTAAGGGCTGAGAAAAAGCGTTTATTTCGGGCTGAAAAACACGTTTTGAAAACTGTGCTGTTCCTGCCCTATAAGTTACATGGTGGTGACCAAAGTTGCCAAAACATGTTTATTTCTGCTGAAAAACACGTTTTGACAATTTCTGAGCACTGGGGTTAAGGGCTGACTCAATGTGCTCTTCTGAGCCAGGCAGTTACACAGCGATTCTAAGGGCTGACAAAACGCGTTTATTTCGGGCTGAAAAACACGTTTTGAAAACTGTGTTGTTCCTGCCCTATAAGTTACATGGTGGTGACCAAAGTTGCCAAAACATGTTTATTTCTGCTGAAAAACACGTTTTGACAATTTCTGAGCACTGGGGTTAAGGGCTGACTCAGTGTGCTCTTCTGAGCCAGGCAGTTACACTGCGAATCTAAGGGCTGAGAAAAAGCGTTTATTTCGGGCTGAAAAACACGTTTTGAAAACTGTGTTGTTCCTACCCTATAAGTTACATGGGGGTTACCAAAGTTGCCAAAACATGTTTATTTCTGCTGAAAAACACGTTTTGACAATTTCTGTACACTGGGGTTAAGGGCTGACTCAATGTGCTCTTCTGAGCCAGGCAGTTACACTGCGATTCTAAGGGCTGACAAAACGCGTTTATTTCGGGCTGAAAAACACGTTTTGAAAACTGTGCTGTTCCTGCCCTATAAGTTACATGGTGGTGACCAAAGTTGCCAAAACGATCTTATTTCTGCTGAAAAACACGTTTTGACAATTTCTGAGCACTGGGGTTAAGGGCTGACTCAATGTGCTCTTCTGAGCCAGGCAGTTACACTGCGAATCTAAGGGCTGAGAAAAAGCGTTTATTTCGGGCTGAAAAACACGTTTTGAAAACTGTGTTGTTCCTACCCTATAAGTTACATGGGGGTTACCAAAGTTGCCAAAACATGTTTATTTCTGCTGAAAAACACGTTTTGACAATTTCTGTACACTGGGGTTAAGGGCTGACTCAATGTGCTCTTCTGAGCCAGGCAGTTACACAGCGATTCTAAGGGCTGACAAAACGCGTTTATTTCGGGCTGAAAAACACGTTTTGAAAACTGTGCTGTTCCTGCCCTATAAGTTACATGGTGGTGACCAAAGTTGCCAAAACGTCTTTATTTCTGCTGAAAAACACGTTTTGACAATTTCTGAGCACTGGGGTTAAGGGCTGACTCAATGTGCTCTTCTGTGCCAGGCAGTTACACTGCGAATCTAAGGGCTGAGAAAAAGCGTTTATTTCGGGCTGAAAAACACGTTTTGAAAACTGTGTTGTTCCTGCCCTATAAGTTACATGGTGGTGACCAAAGTTACCAAAACGTGTTTATTTCTGCTGAAAAACACGTTTTGACAATTTCTGAGCACTGGGGTTAAGGGCTGACTCAGTGTGCTCTTCTGAGCCAGGCAGTTACACTGCGATTCTAAGGGCTGACAAAACGCGTTTATTTCGGGCTGAAAAACACGTTTTGAAAACTGTGCTGTTCCTGCCCTATAAGTTACATGGTGGTGACCAAAGTTGCCAAAACATGTTTATTTCTGCTGAAAAACACGTTTTGACAATTTCTGAGCACTGGGGTTAAGGGCTGACTCAGTGTGCTCTTCTGAGCCAGGCAGTTACACTGCGAATCTAAGGGCTGAGAAAAAGCGTTTATTTCGGGCTGAAAAACACGTTTTGAAAACTGTGTTGTTCCTACCCTATAAGTTACATGGGGGTTACCAATGTTGCCAAAACATGTTTATTTCTGCTGAAAAACACGTTTTGACAATTTCTGTACACTGGGGTTAAGGGCTGACTCAATGTGCTCTTCTGAGCCAGGCAGTTACACTGCGATTCTAAGGGCTGACAAAACGCGTTTATTTCGGGCTGAAAAACACGTTTTGAAAACTGTGCTGTTCCTGCCCTATAAGTTACATGGTGGTGACCAAAGTTGCCAAAACGTCTTTATTTCTGCTGAAAAACACGTTTTGACAATTTCTGAGCACTGGGGTTAAGGGCTGACTCAATGTGCTCTTCTGAGCCAGGCAGTTACACTGCGAATCTAAGGGCTGAGAAAAAGCGTTTATTTCGGGCTGAAAAACACGTTTTGAAAACTGTGTTGTTCCTGCCCTATAAGTTACACGGGGGTTACCAAAGTTGCCAAAACATGTTTATTTCTGCTGAAAAACACGTTTTGACAATTTCTGTACACTGGGGTTAAGGGCTGACTCAATGTGCTCTTCTGAGCCAGGCAGTTACACAGCGATTCTAAGGGCTGACAAAACGCGTTTATTTCGGGCTGAAAAACACGTTTTGAAAACTGTGCTGTTCCTGCCCTATAAGTTACATGGTGGTGACCAAAGTTGCCAAAACGTCTTTATTTCTGCTGAAAAACACGTTTTGACAATTTCTGAGCACTGGGGTTAAGGGCTGACTCAATGTGCTCTTCTGTGCCAGGCAGTTACACTGCGAATCTAAGGGCTGAGAAAAAGCGTTTATTTCGGGCTGAAAAACACGTTTTGAAAACTGTGTTGTTCCTACCCTATAAGTTACATGGAGGTTACCAAAGTTGCCAAAACATGTTTATTTCTGCTGAAAAACACATTTTGACAATTTCTGTACACTGGGGTTAAGGGCTGACTCAATGTGCTCTTCTGAGCCAGGCAGTTACACAGCGATTCTAAGGGCTGAGAAAAAGCGTTTATTTCGGGCTGAAAAACACGTTTTGAAAACTGTGTTGTTCCTACCCTATAAGTTACATGGGGGTTACCAAAGTTGCCAAAACATGTTTATTTCTGCTGAAAAACACATTTTGACAATTTCTGTACACTGGGGTTAAGGGCTGACTCAATGTGCTCTTCTGAGCCAGGCAGTTACACAGCGATTCTAAGGGCTGACAAAACGCGTTTATTTCGGGCTGAAAAACACGTTTTGAAAACTGTGTTGTTCCTGCCCTAAAAGTTACATGGTGGTGACCAAAGTTGCCAAAACGTGTTTATTTCTGCTGAAAAACACGATTTGACAATTTCTGAGCACTGGGGTTAAGGGCTGACTCAATGTGCTCTTCTGAGCCAGGCAGTTACACTGCGAATCTAAGGGCTGAGAAAAAGCGTTTATTTCGGGCTGAAAAACACGTTTTGAAAACTGTGCTGTTCCTGCCCTATAAGTTACATGGTGGTGACCAAAGTTGCCAAAACGTCTTTATTTCTGCTGAAAAACACGTTTTGACAATTTCTGAGCACTGGGGTTAAGGGCTGACTCAATGTGCTCTTCTGAGCCAGGCAGTTACACTGCGAATCTAAGGGCTGAGAAAAAGCGTTTATTTCGGGCTGAAAAACACGTTTTGAAAACTGTGTTGTTCCTGCCCTATAAGTTACACGGGGGTTACCAAAGTTGCCAAAACATGTTTATTTCTGCTGAAAAACACGTTTTGACAATTTCTGTACACTGGGGTTAAGGGCTGACTCAATGTGCTCTTCTGAGCCAGGCAGTTACACAGCGATTCTAAGGGCTGACAAAACGCGTTTATTTCGGGCTGAAAAACACGTTTTGAAAACTGTGCTGTTCCTGCCCTATAAGTTACATGGTGGTGACCAAAGTTGCCAAAACGTCTTTATTTCTGCTGAAAAACACGTTTTGACAATTTCTGAGCACTGGGGTTAAGGGCTGACTCAATGTGCTCTTCTGTGCCAGGCAGTTACACTGCGAATCTAAGGGCTGAGAAAAAGCGTTTATTTCGGGCTGAAAAACACGTTTTGAAAACTGTGTTGTTCCTACCCTATAAGTTACATGGAGGTTACCAAAGTTGCCAAAACATGTTTATTTCTGCTGAAAAACACATTTTGACAATTTCTGTATACTGGGGTTAAGGGCTGACTCAATGTGCTCTTCTGAGCCAGGCAGTTACACAGCGATTCTAAGGGCTGACAAAACGCGTTTATTTCGGGCTGAAAAACACGTTTTGAAAACTGTGTTGTTCCTGCCCTAAAAGTTACATGGTGGTGACCAAAGTTGCCAAAACGTGTTTATTTCTGCTGAAAAACACGATTTGACAATTTCTGAGCACTGGGGTTAAGGGCTGACTCAGTGTGCTCTTCTGAGCCAGGCAGTTACACAGCGATTCTAAGGGCTGACAAAACGCGTTTATTTCGGGCTGAAAAACACGTTTTGAAAACTGTGCTGTTCCTGCCCTATAAGTTACATGGAGGTTACCAAAGTTGCCAAAACATGTTTATTTCTGCTGAAAAACACATTTTGACAATTTCTGTACACTGGGGTTAAGGGCTGACTCAATGTGCTCTTCTGAGCCAGGCAGTTACACAGCGATTCTAAGGGCTGACAAAACGCGTTTATTTCGGGCTGAAAAACACGTTTTGAAAACTGTGTTGTTCCTGCCCTAAAAGTTACATGGTGGTGACCAAAGTTGCCAAAACGTGTTTATTTCTGCTGAAAAACACGATTTGACAATTTCTGAGCACTGGGGTTAAGGGCTGACTCAGTGTGCTCTTCTGAGCCAGGCAGTTACACAGCGATTCTAAGGGCTGACAAAACGCGTTTATTTCGGGCTGAAAAACACGTTTTGAAAACTGTGCTGTTCCTGCCCTATAAGTTACATGGAGGTTACCAAAGTTGCCAAAACATGTTTATTTCTGCTGAAAAACACATTTTGACAATTTCTGTACACTGGGGTTAAGGGCTGACTCAATGTGCTCTTCTGAGCCAGGCAGTTACACAGCGATTCTAAGGGCTGACAAAACGCGTTTATTTCGGGCTGAAAAACACGTTTTGAAAACTGTGTTGTTCCTGCCCTAAAAGTTACATGGTGGTGACCAAAGTTGCCAAAACGTGTTTATTTCTGCTGAAAAACACGATTTGACAATTTCTGAGCACTGGGGTTAAGGGCTGACTCAATGTGCTCTTCTGAGCCAGGCAGTTACACTGCGAATCTAAGGGCTGAGAAAAAGCGTTTATTTCGGGCTGAAAAACACGTTTTGAAAACTGTGCTGTTCCTGCCCTATAAGTTACATGGTGGTGACCAAAGTTGCCAAAACATGTTTATTTCTGCTGAAAAACACGTTTTGACAATTTCTGAGCACTGGGGTTAAGGGCTGACTCAATGTGCTCTTCTGAGCCAGGCAGTTACACAGCGATTCTAAGGGCTGACAAAACGCGTTTATTTCGGGCTGAAAAACACGTTTTGAAAACTGTGTTGTTCCTGCCCTATAAGTTACATGGTGGTGACCAAAGTTGCCAAAACATGTTTATTTCTGCTGAAAAACACGTTTTGACAATTTCTGAGCACTGGGGTTAAGGGCTGACTCAGTGTGCGCTTCTGAGCCAGGCAGTTACACTGCGAATCTAAGGGCTGAGAAAAAGCGTTTATTTCGGGCTGAAAAACACGTTTTGAAAACTGTGTTGTTCCTACCCTATAAGTTACATGGGGGTTACCAAAGTTGCCAAAACATGTTTATTTCTGCTGAAAAACACGTTTTGACAATTTCTGTACACTGGGGTTAAGGGCTGACTCAATGTGCTCTTCTGAGCCAGGCAGTTACACTGCGATTCTAAGGGCTGACAAAACGCGTTTATTTCGGGCTGAAAAACACGTTTTGAAAACTGTGCTGTTCCTGCCCTATAAGTTACATGGTGGTGACCAAAGTTGCCAAAACGATCTTATTTCTGCTGAAAAACACGTTTTGACAATTTCTGAGCACTGGGGTTAAGGGCTGACTCAATGTGCTCTTCTGAGCCAGGCAGTTACACTGCGAATCTAAGGGCTGAGAAAAAGCGTTTATTTCGGGCTGAAAAACACGTTTTGAAAACTGTGTTGTTCCTACCCTATAAGTTACATGGGGGTTACCAAAGTTGCCAAAACATGTTTATTTCTGCTGAAAAACACGTTTTGACAATTTCTGTACACTGGGGTTAAGGGCTGACTCAATGTGCTCTTCTGAGCCAGGCAGTTACACAGCGATTCTAAGGGCTGACAAAACGCGTTTATTTCGGGCTGAAAAACACGTTTTGAAAACTGTGCTGTTCCTGCCCTATAAGTTACATGGTGGTGACCAAAGTTGCCAAAACGTCTTTATTTCTGCTGAAAAACACGTTTTGACAATTTCTGAGCACTGGGGTTAAGGGCTGACTCAATGTGCTCTTCTGTGCCAGGCAGTTACACTGCGAATCTAAGGGCTGAGAAAAAGCGTTTATTTCGGGCTGAAAAACACGTTTTGAAAACTGTGTTGTTCCTACCCTATAAGTTACATGGGGGTTACCAAAGTTGCCAAAACATGTTTATTTCTGCTGAAAAACACATTTTGACAATTTCTGTACACTGGGGTTAAGGGCTGACTCAATGTGCTCTTCTGAGCCAGGAAGTTACACAGCGATTCTAAGGGCTGACAAAACGCGTTTATTTCGGGCTGAAAAACACGTTTTGAAAACTGTGTTGTTCCTGCCCTAAAAGTTACATGGTGGTGACCAAAGTTGCCAAAACGTGTTTATTTCTGCTGAAAAACACGATTTGACAATTTCTGAGCACTGGGGTTAAGGGCTGACTCAATGTGCTCTTCTGAGCCAGGCAGTTACACTGCGAATCTAAGGGCTGAGAAAAAGCGTTTATTTCGGGCTGAAAAACACGTTTTGAAAACTGTGCTGTTCCTGCCCTATAAGTTACATGGTGGTGACCAAAGTTGCCAAAACGTCTTTATTTCTGCTGAAAAACACGTTTTGACATTTCTGAGCACTGGGGTTAAGGGCTGACTCAATGTGCTCTTCTGAGCCAGGCAGTTACACTGCGAATCTAAGGGCTGAGAAAAAGCGTTTATTTCGGGCTGAAAAACACGTTTTGAAAACTGTGTTGTTCCTGCCCTATAAGTTACACGGGGGTTACCAAAGTTGCCAAAACATGTTCATTTCTGCTGAAAAACACGTTTTGACAATTTCTGTACACTGGGGTTAAGGGCTGACTCAATGTGCTCTTCTGAGCCAGGCAGTTACACAGCGATTCTAAGGGCTGACAAAACGCGTTTATTTCGGGCTGAAAAACACGTTTTGAAAACTGTGCTGTTCCTGCCCTATAAGTTACATGGTGGTGACCAAAGTTGCCAAAACGTCTTTATTTCTGCTGAAAAACACGTTTTGACAATTTCTGAGCACTGGGGTTAAGGGCTGACTCAATGTGCTCTTCTGTGCCAGGCAGTTACACTGCGAATCTAAGGGCTGAGAAAAAGCGTTTATTTCGGGCTGAAAAACACGTTTTGAAAACTGTGTTGTTCCTACCCTATAAGTTACATGGAGGTTACCAAAGTTGCCAAAACATGTTTATTTCTGCTGAAAAACACATTTTGACAATTTCTGTACACTGGGGTTAAGGGCTGACTCAATGTGCTCTTCTGAGCCAGGCAGTTACACAGCGATTCTAAGGGCTGACAAAACGCGTTTATTTCGGGCTGAAAAACACGTTTTGAAAACTGTGTTGTTCCTGCCCTAAAAGTTACATGGTGGTGACCAAAGTTGCCAAAACGTGTTTATTTCTGCTGAAAAACACGATTTGACAATTTCTGAGCACTGGGGTTAAGGGCTGACTCAGTGTGCTCTTCTGAGCCAGGCAGTTACACAGCGATTCTAAGGGCTGACAAAACGCGTTTATTTCGGGCTGAAAAACACGTTTTGAAAACTGTGCTGTTCCTGCCCTATAAGTTACATGGAGGTTACCAAAGTTGCCAAAACATGTTTATTTCTGCTGAAAAACACATTTTGACAATTTCTGTACACTGGGGTTAAGGGCTGACTCAATGTGCTCTTCTGAGCCAGGCAGTTACACAGCGATTCTAAGGGCTGACAAAACGCGTTTATTTCGGGCTGAAAAACACGTTTTGAAAACTGTGTTGTTCCTGCCCTAAAAGTTACATGGTGGTGACCAAAGTTGCCAAAACGTGTTTATTTCTGCTGAAAAACACGATTTGACAATTTCTGAGCACTGGGGTTAAGGGCTGACTCAATGTGCTCTTCTGAGCCAGGCAGTTACACTGCGAATCTAAGGGCTGAGAAAAAGCGTTTATTTCGGGCTGAAAAACACGTTTTGAAAACTGTGCTGTTCCTGCCCTATAAGTTACATGGTGGTGACCAAAGTTGCCAAAACATGTTTATTTCTGCTGAAAAACACGTTTTGACAATTTCTGAGCACTGGGGTTAAGGGCTGACTCAATGTGCTCTTCTGAGCCAGGCAGTTACACAGCGATTCTAAGGGCTGACAAAACGCGTTTATTTCGGGCTGAAAAACACGTTTTGAAAACTGTGTTGTTCCTGCCCTATAAGTTACATGGTGGTGACCAAAGTTGCCAAAACATGTTTATTTCTGCTGAAAAACACGTTTTGACAATTTCTGAGCACTGGGGTTAAGGGCTGACTCAGTGTGCTCTTCTGAGCCAGGCAGTTACACTGCGAATCTAAGGGCTGAGAAAAAGCGTTTATTTCGGGCTGAAAAACACGTTTTGAAAACTGTGTTGTTCCTACCCTATAAGTTACATGGGGGTTACCAAAGTTGCCAAAACATGTTTATTTCTGCTGAAAAACACGTTTTGACAATTTCTGTACACTGGGGTTAAGGGCTGACTCAATGTGCTCTTCTGAGCCAGGCAGTTACACTGCGATTCTAAGGGCTGACGAAACGCGTTTATTTCGGGCTGAAAAACACGTTTTGAAAACTGTGCTGTTCCTGCCCTATAAGTTACATGGTGGTGACCAAAGTTGCCAAAACGATCTTATTTCTGCTGAAAAACACGTTTTGACAATTTCTGAGCACTGGGGTTAAGGGCTGACTCAATGTGCTCTTCTGAGCCAGGCAGTTACACTGCGAATCTAAGGGCTGAGAAAAAGCGTTTATTTCGGGCTGAAAAACACGTTTTGAAAACTGTGTTGTTCCTACCCTATAAGTTACATGGGGGTTACCAAAGTTGCCAAAACATGTTTATTTCTGCTGAAAAACACGTTTTGACAATTTCTGTACACTGGGGTTAAGGGCTGACTCAATGTGCTCTTCTGAGCCAGGCAGTTACACAGCGATTCTAAGGGCTGACAAAACGCGTTTATTTCGGGCTGAAAAACACGTTTTGAAAACTGTGCTGTTCCTGCCCTATAAGTTACATGGTGGTGACCAAAGTTGCCAAAACGTCTTTATTTCTGCTGAAAAACACGTTTTGACAATTTCTGAGCACTGGGGTTAAGGGCTGACTCAATGTGCTCTTCTGTGCCAGGCAGTTACACTGCGAATCTAAGGGCTGAGAAAAAGCGTTTATTTCGGGCTGAAAAACACGTTTTGAAAACTGTGTTGTTCCTACCCTATAAGTTACATGGTGGTGACCAAAGTTGCCAAAACATGTTTATTTCTGCTGAAAAACACATTTTGACAATTTCTGTACACTGGGGTTAAGGGCTGACTCAATGTGCTCTTCTGAGCCAGGCAGTTACACAGCGATTCTAAGGGCTGACAAAACGCGTTTATTTCGGGCTGAAAAACACGTTTTGAAAACTGTGTTGTTCCTGCCCTAAAAGTTACATGGTGGTGACCAAAGTTGCCAAAACGTGTTTATTTCTGCTGAAAAACACGATTTGACAATTTCTGAGCACTGGGGTTAAGGGCTGACTCAATGTGCTCTTCTGAGCCAGGCAGTTACACTGCGAATCTAAGGGCTGAGAAAAAGCGTTTATTTCGGGCTGAAAAACACGTTTTGAAAACTGTGCTGTTCCTGCCCTATAAGTTACATGGTGGTGACCAAAGTTGCCAAAACGTCTTTATTTCTGCTGAAAAACACGTTTTGACAATTTCTGAGCACTGGGGTTAAGGGCTGACTCAATGTGCTCTTCTGAGCCAAGCAGTTACACTGCGAATCTAAGGGCTGAGAAAAAGCGTTTATTTCGGGCTGAAAAACACGTTTTGAAAACTGTGTTGTTCCTGCCCTATAAGTTACACGGGGGTTACCAAAGTTGCCAAAACATGTTTATTTCTGCTGAAAAACACGTTTTGACAATTTCTGTACACTGGGGTTAAGGGCTGACTCAATGTGCTCTTCTGAGCCAGGCAGTTACACAGCGATTCTAAGGGCTGACAAAACGCGTTTATTTCGGGCTGAAAAACACGTTTTGAAAACTGTGCTGTTCCTGCCCTATAAGTTACATGGTGGTGACCAAAGTTGCCAAAACGTCTTTATTTCTGCTGAAAAACACGTTTTGACAATTTCTGAGCACTGGGGTTAAGGGCTGACTCAATGTGCTCTTCTGTGCCAGGCAGTTACACTGCGAATCTAAGGGCTGAGAAAAAGCGTTTATTTCGGGCTGAAAAACACGTTTTGAAAACTGTGTTGTTCCTACCCTATAGGTTACATGGAGGTTACCAAAGTTGCCAAAACATGTTTATTTCTGCTGAAAAACACATTTTGACAATTTCTGTACACTGGGGTTAAGGGCTGACTCAATGTGCTCTTCTGAGCCAGGCAGTTACACAGCGATTCTAAGGGCTGACAAAACGCGTTTATTTCGGGCTGAAAAACACGTTTTGAAAACTGTGTTGTTCCTGCCCTAAAAGTTACATGGTGGTGACCACAGTTGCCAAAACGTGTTTATTTCTGCTGAAAAACACGATTTGACAATTTCTGAGCACTGGGGTTAAGGGCTGACTCAGTGTGCTCTTCTGAGCCAGGCAGTTACACAGCGATTCTAAGGGCTGACAAAACGCGTTTATTTCGGGCTGAAAAACACGTTTTGAAAACTGTGCTGTTCCTGCCCTATAAGTTACATGGAGGTTACCAAAGTTGCCAAAACATGTTTATTTCTGCTGAAAAACACATTTTGACAATTTCTGTACACTGGGGTTAAGGGCTGACTCAATGTGCTCTTCTGAGCCAGGCAGTTACACAGCGATTCTAAGGGCTGACAAAACGCGTTTATTTCGGGCTGAAAAACACGTTTTGAAAACTGTGTTGTTCCTGCCCTAAAAGTTACATGGTGGTGACCAAAGTTGCCAAAACGTGTTTATTTCTGCTGAAAAACACGATTTGACAATTTCTGAGCACTGGGGTTAAGGGCTGACTCAATGTGCTCTTCTGAGCCAGGCAGTTACACTGCGAATCTAAGGGCTGAGAAAAAGCGTTTATTTCGGGCTGAAAAACACGTTTTGAAAACTGTGCTGTTCCTGCCCTATAAGTTACATGGTGGTGACCAAAGTTGCCAAAACATGTTTATTTCTGCTGAAAAACACGTTTTGACAATTTCTGAGCACTGGGGTTAAGGGCTGACTCAATGTGCTCTTCTGAGCCAGGCAGTTACACAGCGATTCTAAGGGCTGACAAAACGCGTTTATTTCGGGCTGAAAAACACGTTTTGAAAACTGTGTTGTTCCTGCCCTATAAGTTACATGGTGGTGACCAAAGTTGCCAAAACATGTTTATTTCTGCTGAAAAACACGTTTTGACAATTTCTGAGCACTGGGGTTAAGGGCTGACTCAGTGTGCTCTTCTGAGCCAGGCAGTTACACTGCGAATCTAAGGGCTGAGAAAAAGCGTTTATTTCGGGCTGAAAAACACGTTTTGAAAACTGTGTTGTTCCTACCCTATAAGTTACATGGGGGTTACCAAAGTTGCCAAAACATGTTTATTTCTGCTGAAAAACACGTTTTGACAATTTCTGTACACTGGGGTTAAGGGCTGACTCAATGTGCTCTTCTGAGCCAGGCAGTTACACTGCGATTCTAAGGGCTGACAAAACGCGTTTATTTCGGGCTGAAAAACACGTTTTGAAAACTGTGCTGTTCCTGCCCTATAAGTTACATGGTGGTGACCAAAGTTGCCAAAACGATCTTATTTCTGCTGAAAAACACGTTTTGACAATTTCTGAGCACTGGGGTTAAGGGCTGACTCAATGTGCTCTTCTGAGCCAGGCAGTTACACTGCGAATCTAAGGGCTGAGAAAAAGCGTTTATTTCGGGCTGAAAAACACGTTTTGAAAACTGTGTTGTTCCTACCCTATAAGTTACATGGGGGTTACCAAAGTTGCCAAAACATGTTTATTTCTGCTGAAAAACACGTTTTGACAATTTCTGTACACTGGGGTTAAGGGCTGACTCAATGTGCTCTTCTGAGCCAGGCAGTTACACAGCGATTCTAAGGGCTGACAAAACGCGTTTATTTCGGGCTGAAAAACACGTTTTGAAAACTGTGCTGTTCCTGCCCTATAAGTTACATGGTGGTGACCAAAGTTGCCAAAACGTCTTTATTTCTGCTGAAAAACACGTTTTGACAATTTCTGAGCACTGGGGTTAAGGGCTGACTCAATGTGCTCTTCTGTGCCAGGCAGTTACACTGCGAATCTAAGGGCTGAGAAAAAGCGTTTATTTCGGGCTGAAAAACACGTTTTGAAAACTGTGTTGTTCCTACCCTATAAGTTACATGGGGGTTACCAAAGTTGCCAAAACATGTTTATTTCTGCTGAAAAACACATTTTGACAATTTCTGTACACTGGGGTTAAGGGCTGACTCAATGTGCTCTTCTGAGCCAGGCAGTTACACAGCGATTCTAAGGGCTGACAAAACGCGTTTATTTCGGGCTGAAAAACACGTTTTGAAAACTGTGTTGTTCCTGCCCTAAAAGTTACATGGTGGTGACCAAAGTTGCCAAAACGTGTTTATTTCTGCTGAAAAACACGATTTGACAATTTCTGAGCACTGGGGTTAAGGGCTGACTCAATGTGCTCTTCTGAGCCAGGCAGTTACACTGCGAATCTAAGGGCTGAGAAAAAGCGTTTATTTCGGGCTGAAAAACACGTTTTGAAAACTGTGCTGTTCCTGCCCTATAAGTTACATGGTGGTGACCAAAGTTGCCAAAACGTCTTTATTTCTGCTGAAAAACACGTTTTGACAATTTCTGAGCACTGGGGTTAAGGGCTGACTCAATGTGCTCTTCTGAGCCAGGCAGTTACACTGCGAATCTAAGGGCTGAGAAAAAGCGTTTATTTCGGGCTGAAAAACACGTTTTGAAAACTGTGTTGTTCCTGCCCTATAAGTTACACGGGGGTTACCAAAGTTGCCAAAACATGTTTATTTCTGCTGAAAAACACGTTTTGACAATTTCTGTACACTGGGGTTAAGGGCTGACTCAATGTGCTCTTCTGAGCCAGGCAGTTACACAGCGATTCTAAGGGCTGACAAAACGCGTTTATTTCGGGCTGAAAAACACGTTTTGAAAACTGTGCTGTTCCTGCCCTATAAGTTACATGGTGGTGACCAAAGTTGCCAAAACGTCTTTATTTCTGCTGAAAAACACGTTTTGACAATTTCTGAGCACTGGGGTTAAGGGCTGACTCAATGTGCTCTTCTGTGCCAGGCAGTTACACTGCGAATCTAAGGGCTGAGAAAAAGCGTTTATTTCGGGCTGAAAAACACGTTTTGAAAACTGTGTTGTTCCTACCCTATAAGTTACATGGAGGTTACCAAAGTTGCCAAAACATGTTTATTTCTGCTGAAAAACACATTTTGACAATTTCTGTACACTGGGGTTAAGGGCTGACTCAATGTGCTCTTCTGAGCCAGGCAGTTACACAGCGATTCTAAGGGCTGAGAAAAAGCGTTTATTTCGGGCTGAAAAACACGTTTTGAAAACTGTGTTGTTCCTGCCCTAAAAGTTACATGGTGGTGACCAAAGTTGCCAAAACGTGTTTATTTCTGCTGAAAAACACGATTTGACAATTTCTGAGCACTGGGGTTAAGGGCTGACTCAGTGTGCTCTTCTGAGCCAGGCAGTTACACAGCGATTCTAAGGGCTGACAAAACGCGTTTATTTCGGGCTGAAAAACACGTTTTGAAAACTGTGCTGTTCCTGCCCTATAAGTTACATGGAGGTTACCAAAGTTGCCAAAACATGTTTATTTCTGCTGAAAAACACATTTTGACAATTTCTGTACACTGGGGTTAAGGGCTGACTCAATGTGCTCTTCTGAGCCAGGCAGTTACACAGCGATTCTAAGGGCTGACAAAACGCGTTTATTTCGGGCTGAAAAACACGTTTTGAAAACTGTGTTGTTCCTGCCCTAAAAGTTACATGGTGGTGACCAAAGTTGCCAAAACGTGTTTATTTCTGCTGAAAAACACGATTTGACAATTTCTGAGCACTGGGGTTAAGGGCTGACTCAATGTGCTCTTCTGAGCCAGGCAGTTACACTGCGAATCTAAGGGCTGAGAAAAAGCGTTTATTTCGGGCTGAAAAACACGTTTTGAAAACTGTGCTGTTCCTGCCCTATAAGTTACATGGTGGTGACCAAAGTTGCCAAAACGTCTTTATTTCTGCTGAAAAACACGTTTTGACAATTTCTGAGCACTGGGGTTAAGGGCTGACTCAATGTGCTCTTCTGAGCCAGGCAGTTACACTGCGAATCTAAGGGCTGAGAAAAAGCGTTTATTTCGGGCTGAAAAACACGTTTTGAAAACTGTGTTGTTCCTGCCCTATAAGTTACACGGGGGTTACCAAAGTTGCCAAAACATGTTTATTTCTGCTGAAAAACACGTTTTGACAATTTCTGTACACTGGGGTTAAGGGCTGACTCAATGTGCTCTTCTGAGCCAGGCAGTTACACAGCGATTCTAAGGGCTGACAAAACGCGTTTATTTCGGGCTGAAAAACACGTTTTGAAAACTGTGCTGTTCCTGCCCTATAAGTTACATGGTGGTGACCAAAGTTGCCAAAACGTCTTTATTTCTGCTGAAAAACACGTTTTGACAATTTCTGAGCACTGGGGTTAAGGGCTGACTCAATGTGCTCTTCTGTGCCAGGCAGTTACACTGCGAATCTAAGGGCTGAGAAAAAGCGTTTATTTCGGGCTGAAAAACACGTTTTGAAAACTGTGTTGTTCCTACCCTATAAGTTACATGGAGGTTACCAAAGTTGCCAAAACATGTTTATTTCTGCTGAAAAGCACATTTTGACAATTTCTGTACACTGGGGTTAAGGGCTGACTCAATGTGCTCTTCTGAGCCAGGCAGTTACACAGCGATTCTAAGGGCTGACAAAACGCGTTTATTTCGGGCTGAAAAACACGTTTTGAAAACTGTGTTGTTCCTGCCCTAAAAGTTACATGGTGGTGACCAAAGTTGCCAAAACGTGTTTATTTCTGCTGAAAAACACGATTTGACAATTTCTGAGCACTGGGGTTAAGGGCTGACTCAGTGTGCTCTTCTGAGCCAGGCAGTTACACAGCGATTCTAAGGGCTGACAAAACGCGTTTATTTCGGGCTGAAAAACACGTTTTGAAAACTGTGCTGTTCCTGCCCTATAAGTTACATGGAGGTTACCAAAGTTGCCAAAACATGTTTATTTCTGCTGAAAAACACATTTTGACAATTTCTGTACACTGGGGTTAAGGGCTGACTCAATGTGCTCTTCTGAGCCAGGCAGTTACACAGCGATTCTAAGGGCTGACAAAACGCGTTTATTTCGGGCTGAAAAACACGTTTTGAAAACTGTGTTGTTCCTGCCCTAAAAGTTACATGGTGGTGACCAAAGTTGCCAAAACGTGTTTATTTCTGCTGAAAAACACGATTTGACAATTTCTGAGCACTGGGGTTAAGGGCTGACTCAGTGTGCTCTTCTGAGCCAGGCAGTTACACAGCGATTCTAAGGGCTGACAAAACGCGTTTATTTCGGGCTGAAAAACACGTTTTGAAAACTGTGCTGTTCCTGCCCTATAAGTTACATGGAGGTTACCAAAGTTGCCAAAACATGTTTATTTCTGCTGAAAAACACATTTTGACAATTTCTGTACACTGGGGTTAAGGGCTGACTCAATGTGCTCTTCTGAGCCAGGCAGTTACACAGCGATTCTAAGGGCTGACAAAACGCGTTTATTTCGGGCTGAAAAACACGTTTTGAAAACTGTGTTGTTCCTGCCCTAAAAGTTACATGGTGGTGACCAAAGTTGCCAAAACGTGTTTATTTCTGCTGAAAAACACGATTTGACAATTTCTGAGCACTGGGGTTAAGGGCTGACTCAATGTGCTCTTCTGAGCCAGGCAGTTACACTGCGAATCTAAGGGCTGAGAAAAAGCGTTTATTTCGGGCTGAAAAACACGTTTTGAAAACTGTGCTGTTCCTGCCCTATAAGTTACATGGTGGTGACCAAAGTTGCCAAAACATGTTTATTTCTGCTGAAAAACACGTTTTGACAATTTCTGAGCACTGGGGTTAAGGGCTGACTCAATGTGCTCTTCTGAGCCAGGCAGTTACACAGCGATTCTAAGGGCTGACAAAACGCGTTTATTTCGGGCTGAAAAACACGTTTTGAAAACTGTGTTGTTCCTGCCCTATAAGTTACATGGTGGTGACCAAAGTTGCCAAAACATGTTTATTTCTGCTGAAAAACACGTTTTGACAATTTCTGAGCACTGGGGTTAAGGGCTGACTCAGTGTGCTCTTCTGAGCCAGGCAGTTACACTGCGAATCTAAGGGCTGAGAAAAAGCGTTTATTTCGGGCTGAAAAACACGTTTTGAAAACTGTGTTGTTCCTACCCTATAAGTTACATGGGGGTTACCAAAGTTGCCAAAACATGTTTATTTCAGCTGAAAAACACGTTTTGACAATTTCTGTACACTGGGGTTAAGGGCTGACTCAATGTGCTCTTCTGAGCCAGGCAGTTACACAGCGATTCTAAGGGCTGACAAAACGCGTTTATTTCGGGCCGAAAAACACGTTTTGAAAACTGTGTTGTTCCTGCCCTATAAGTTACATGGTGGTGACCAAAGTTGCCAAAACGTCTTTATTTCTGCTGAAAAACACGTTTTGACAATTTCTGAGCACTGGGGTTAAGGGCTGACTCAATGTGCTCTTCTGAGCCAGGCAGTTACACTGCGAATCTTAGGGCTGAGAAAAAGCGTTTATTTCGGGCTGAAAAACACGTTTTGAAAACTGTGCTGTTCCTGCCCTATAAGTTACATGGTGGTGACCAAAGTTGCCAAAACATGTTTATTTCTGCTGAAAAACACGTTTTGACAATTTCTGAGCACTGGGGTTAAGGGCTGACTCAGTGTGCTCTTCTGAGCCAGGCAGTTACACTGCGAATCTAAGGGCTGAGAAAAAGCGTTTATTTCGGGCTGAAAAACACGTTTTGAAAACTGTGTTGTTCCTACCCTATAAGTTACATGGGGGTTACCAAAGTTGCCAAAACATGTTTATTTCTGCTGAAAAACACGTTTTGACAATTTCTGTACACTGGGGTTAAGGGCTGACTCAATGTGCTCTTCTGAGCCAGGCAGTTACACTGCGATTCTAAGGGCTGACAAAACGCGTTTATTTCGGGCTGAAAAACACGTTTTGAAAACTGTGCTGTTCCTGCCCTATAAGTTACATGGTGGTGACCAAAGTTGCCAAAACGTCTTTATTTCTGCTGAAAAACACGTTTTGACAATTTCTGCACACTGGGGTTAAGGGCTGACTCAATGTGCTCTTCTGAGCCAGGCAGTTACACAGCGATTCTAAGGGCTGACAAAACGCGTTTATTTCGGGCTGAAAAACACGTTTTGAAAACTGTGTTGTTCCTGCCCTAAAAGTTACATGGTGGTTACCAAAGTTGCCAAAACGTGTTTATTTCTGCTGAAAAACACGATTTGACAATTTCTGCACACTGGGGTTAAGGGCTGACTCAATGTGCTCTTCTGAGCCAGGCAGTTACACAGCGATTCTAAGGGCTGACAAAACGCGTTTATTTCGGGCTGAAAAACACGTTTTGAAAACTGTGCTGTTCCTGCCCTATAAGTTACATGGTGGTGACCAAAGTTGCCAAAACGTCTTTATTTCTGCTGAAAAACACGTTTTGACAATTTCTGAGCACTGGGGTTAAGGGCTGACTCAATGTGCTCTTCTGAGCCAGGCAGTTACACAGCGATTCTAAGGGCTGACAAAACGCGTTTATTTCGGGCTGAAAAACACGTTTTGAAAACTGTGTTGTTCCTGCCCTATAAGTTACATGGTGGTGACCAAAGTTGCCAAAACGTGTTTATTTCTGCTGAAAAACACGTTTTGACAATTTCTGAGCACTGGGGTTAAGGGCTGACTCAGTGTGCTCTTCTGAGCCAGGCAGTTACACTGCGAATCTAAGGGCTGAGAAAAAGCGTTTATTTCGGGCTGAAAAACACGTTTTGAAAACTGTGTTGTTCCTACCCTATAAGTTACATGGGGGTTACCAAAGTTGCCAAAACATGTTTATTTCTGCTGAAAAACACGTTTTGACAATTTCTGTACACTGGGGTTAAGGGCTGACTCAATGTGCTCTTCTGAGCCAGGCAGTTACACTGCGAATCTAAGGGCTGAGAAAAAGCGTTTATTTCGGGCTGAAAAACACGTTTTGAAAACTGTGCTGTTCCTGCCCTATAAATTACATGGTGGTGACCAAAGTTGCCAAAACGTCTTTATTTCTGCTGAAAAACACGTTTTGACAATTTCTGAGCACTGGGGTTAAGGGCTGACTCAATGTGCTCTTCTGAGCCAGGCAGTTACACTGCGAATCTAAGGGCTGAGAAAAAGCGTTTATTTCGGGCTGAAAAACACGTTTTGAAAACTGTGTTGTTCCTGCCCTATAAGTTACACGGGGGTTACCAAAGTTGCCAAAACATGTTTATTTCTGCTGAAAAACACGTTTTGACAATTTCTGTACACTGGGGTTAAGGGCTGACTCAATGTGCTCTTCTGAGCCAGGCAGTTACACAGCAATTCTAAAGGCTGACAAAACGCGTTTATTTCGGGCTGAAAAAACACGTTTTGAAAACTGTGTTGTTCCTGCCCTATAAGTTACATGGTGGTGACCAAAGTTGCCAAAACGTCTTTATTTCTGCTGAAAAACACGTTTTGACAATTTCTGAGCACTGGGGGTTAAGGGCTGACTCAATCTGCTCTTCTGAGCCAGGCAGTTACACTGCGAATCTAAGGGCTGAGAAAAAGCGTTTATTTCGGGCTGAAAAACACGTTTTGAAAACTGTGTTGTTCCTGCCCTATAAGTTACATGGGGGTTACCAAAGTTGCCAAAACATGTTTATTTCTGCTGAAAAACACGTTTTGACAATTTCTGTACACTGGGGTTAAGGGCTGACTCAATGTGCTCTTCTGAGCCAGGCAGTTACACTGCGATTCTAAGGGCTGACAAAACGCGTTTATTTCGGGCTGAAAAACACGTTTTGAAAACTGTGCTGTTCCTGCCCTATAAGTTACATGGTGGTGACCAAAGTTGCCAAAACGTCTTTATTTCTGCTGAAAAACACGTTTTGACAATTTCTGAGCACTGGGGTTAAGGGCTGACTCAATGTGCTCTTCTGAGCCAGGCAGTTACACTGCGAATCTAAGGGCTGAGAAAAAGCGTTTATTTCGGGCTGAAAAACACGTTTTGAAAACTGTGCTGTTCCTGCCCTATAAGTTACATGGTGGTGACCAAAGTTGCCAAAACGTGTTTATTTCTGCTGAAAAACACGTTTTGACAATTTCTGAGCACTGGGGTTAAGGGCTGACTCAGTGTGCTCTTCTGAGCCAGGCAGTTACACTGCGAATCTAAGGGCTGAGAAAAAGCGTTTATTTCGGGCTGAAAAACACGTTTTGAAAACTGTGTTGTTCCTACCCTATAAGTTACATGGGGGTTACCAAAGTTGCCAAAACATGTTTATTTCTGCTGAAAAACACGTTTTGACAATTTCTGTACACTGGGGTTAAGGGCTGACTCAATGTGCTCTTCTGAGCCAGGCAGTTACACTGCGATTCTAAGGGCTGACAAAACGCGTTTATTTCGGGCTGAAAAACACGTTTTGAAAACTGTGCTGTTCCTGCCCTATAAGTTACATGGTGGTGACCAAAGTTGCCAAAACGTCTTTATTTCTGCTGAAAAACACGTTTTGACAATTTCTGCACACTGGGGTTAAGGGCTGACTCAATGTGCTCTTCTGAGCCAGGCAGTTACACAGCGATTCTAAGGGCTGACAAAACGCGTTTATTTCGGGCTGAAAAACACGTTTTGAAAACTGTGTTGTTCCTGCCCTAAAAGTTACATGGTGGTTACCAAAGTTGCCAAAACGTGTTTATTTCTGCTGAAAAACACGATTTGACAATTTCTGCACACTGGGGTTAAGGGCTGACTCAATGTGCTCTTCTGAGCCAGGCAGTTACACAGCGATTCTAAGGGCTGACAAAACGCGTTTATTTCGGGCTGAAAAACACGTTTTGAAAACTGTGCTGTTCCTGCCCTATAAGTTACATGGTGGTGACCAAAGTTGCCAAAACGTCTTTATTTCTGCTGAAAAACACGTTTTGACAATTTCTGAGCACTGGGGTTAAGGGCTGACTCAATGTGCTCTTCTGAGCCAGGCAGTTACACAGCGATTCTAAGGGCTGACAAAACGCGTTTATTTCGGGCTGAAAAACACGTTTTGAAAACTGTGTTGTTCCTGCCCTATAAGTTACATGGTGGTGACCAAAGTTGCCAAAACGTGTTTATTTCTGCTGAAAAACACGTTTTGACAATTTCTGAGCACTGGGGTTAAGGGCTGACTCAGTGTGCTCTTCTGAGCCAGGCAGTTACACTGCGATTCTAAGGGCTGACAAAACGCGTTTATTTCGGGCTGAAAAACACGTTTTGAAAACTGTGCTGTTCCTGCCCTATAAGTTACATGGTGGTGACCAAAGTTGCCAAAACATGTTTATTTCTGCTGAAAAACACGTTTTGACAATTTCTGAGCACTGGGGTTAAGGGCTGACTCAGTGTGCTCTTCTGAGCCAGGCAGTTACACTGCGAATCTAAGGGCTGAGAAAAAGCGTTTATTTCGGGCTGAAAAACACGTTTTGAAAACTGTGTTGTTCCTACCCTATAAGTTACATGGGGGTTACCAATGTTGCCAAAACATGTTTATTTCTGCTGAAAAACACGTTTTGACAATTTCTGTACACTGGGGTTAAGGGCTGACTCAATGTGCTCTTCTGAGCCAGGCAGTTACACTGCGATTCTAAGGGCTGACAAAACGCGTTTATTTCGGGCTGAAAAACACGTTTTGAAAACTGTGCTGTTCCTGCCCTATAAGTTACATGGTGGTGACCAAAGTTGCCAAAACGTCTTTATTTCTGCTGAAAAACACGTTTTGACAATTTCTGAGCACTGGGGTTAAGGGCTGACTCAATGTGCTCTTCTGAGCCAGGCAGTTACACTGCGAATCTAAGGGCTGAGAAAAAGCGTTTATTTCGGGCTGAAAAACACGTTTTGAAAACTGTGTTGTTCCTGCCCTATAAGTTACACGGGGGTTACCAAAGTTGCCAAAACATGTTTATTTCTGCTGAAAAACACGTTTTGACAATTTCTGTACACTGGGGTTAAGGGCTGACTCAATGTGCTCTTCTGAGCCAGGCAGTTACACAGCGATTCTAAGGGCTGACAAAACGCGTTTATTTCGGGCTGAAAAACACGTTTTGAAAACTGTGCTGTTCCTGCCCTATAAGTTACATGGTGGTGACCAAAGTTGCCAAAACGTCTTTATTTCTGCTGAAAAACACGTTTTGACAATTTCTGAGCACTGGGGTTAAGGGCTGACTCAATGTGCTCTTCTGTGCCAGGCAGTTACACTGCGAATCTAAGGGCTGAGAAAAAGCGTTTATTTCGGGCTGAAAAACACGTTTTGAAAACTGTGTTGTTCCTACCCTATAAGTTACATGGAGGTTACCAAAGTTGCCAAAACATGTTTATTTCTGCTGAAAAACACATTTTGACAATTTCTGTACACTGGGGTTAAGGGCTGACTCAATGTGCTCTTCTGAGCCAGGCAGTTACACAGCGATTCTAAGGGCTGAGAAAAAGCGTTTATTTCGGGCTGAAAAACACGTTTTGAAAACTGTGTTGTTCCTACCCTATAAGTTACATGGGGGTTACCAAAGTTGCCAAAACATGTTTATTTCTGCTGAAAAACACATTTTGACAATTTCTGTACACTGGGGTTAAGGGCTGACTCAATGTGCTCTTCTGAGCCAGGCAGTTACACAGCGATTCTAAGGGCTGACAAAACGCGTTTATTTCGGGCTGAAAAACACGTTTTGAAAACTGTGTTGTTCCTGCCCTAAAAGTTACATGGTGGTGACCAAAGTTGCCAAAACGTGTTTATTTCTGCTGAAAAACACGATTTGACAATTTCTGAGCACTGGGGTTAAGGGCTGACTCAATGTGCTCTTCTGAGCCAGGCAGTTACACTGCGAATCTAAGGGCTGAGAAAAAGCGTTTATTTCGGGCTGAAAAACACGTTTTGAAAACTGTGCTGTTCCTGCCCTATAAGTTACATGGTGGTGACCAAAGTTGCCAAAACGTCTTTATTTCTGCTGAAAAACACGTTTTGACAATTTCTGAGCACTGGGGTTAAGGGCTGACTCAATGTGCTCTTCTGAGCCAGGCAGTTACACTGCGAATCTAAGGGCTGAGAAAAAGCGTTTATTTCGGGCTGAAAAACACGTTTTGAAAACTGTGTTGTTCCTGCCCTATAAGTTACACGGGGGTTACCAAAGTTGCCAAAACATGTTTATTTCTGCTGAAAAACACGTTTTGACAATTTCTGTACACTGGGGTTAAGGGCTGACTCAATGTGCTCTTCTGAGCCAGGCAGTTACACAGCGATTCTAAGGGCTGACAAAACGCGTTTATTTCGGGCTGAAAAACACGTTTTGAAAACTGTGCTGTTCCTGCCCTATAAGTTACATGGTGGTGACCAAAGTTGCCAAAACGTCTTTATTTCTGCTGAAAAACACGTTTTGACAATTTCTGAGCACTGGGGTTAAGGGCTGACTCAATGTGCTCTTCTGTGCCAGGCAGTTACACTGCGAATCTAAGGGCTGAGAAAAAGCGTTTATTTCGGGCTGAAAAACACGTTTTGAAAACTGTGTTGTTCCTACCCTATAAGTTACATGGAGGTTACCAAAGTTGCCAAAACATGTTTATTTCTGCTGAAAAACACATTTTGACAATTTCTGTACACTGGGGTTAAGGGCTGACTCAATGTGCTCTTCTGAGCCAGGCAGTTACACAGCGATTCTAAGGGCTGACAAAACGCGTTTAATTCGGGCTGAAAAACACGTTTTGAAAACTGTGTTGTTCCTGCCCTAAAAGTTACATGGTGGTGACCAAAGTTGCCAAAACGTGTTTATTTCTGCTGAAAAACACGATTTGAGAATTTCTGAGCACTGGGGTTAAGGGCTGACTCAGTGTGCTCTTCTGAGCCAGGCAGTTACACAGCGATTCTAAGGGCTGACAAAACGCGTTTATTTCGGGCTGAAAAACACGTTTTGAAAACTGTGCTGTTCCTGCCCTATAAGTTACATGGAGGTTACCAAAGTTGCCAAAACATGTTTATTTCTGCTGAAAAACACATTTTGACAATTTCTGTACACTGGGGTTAAGGGCTGACTCAATGTGCTCTTCTGAGCCAGGCAGTTACACAGCGATTCTAAGGGCTGACAAAACGCGTTTATTTCGGGCTGAAAAACACGTTTTGAAAACTGTGTTGTTCCTGCCCTAAAAGTTACATGGTGGTGACCAAAGTTGCCAAAACGTGTTTATTTCTGCTGAAAAACACGATTTGACAATTTCTGAGCACTGGGGTTAAGGGCTGACTCAGTGTGCTCTTCTGAGCCAGGCAGTTACACAGCGATTCTAAGGGCTGACAAAACGCGTTTATTTCGGGCTGAAAAACACGTTTTGAAAACTGTGCTGTTCCTGCCCTATAAGTTACATGGAGGTTACCAAAGTTGCCAAAACATGTTTATTTCTGCTGAAAAACACATTTTGACAATTTCTGTACACTGGGGTTAAGGGCTGACTCAATGTGCTCTTCTGAGCCAGGCAGTTACACAGCGATTCTAAGGGCTGACAAAACGCGTTTATTTCGGGCTGAAAAACACGTTTTGAAAACTGTGTTGTTCCTGCCCTAAAAGTTACATGGTGGTGACCAAAGTTGCCAAAACGTGTTTATTTCTGCTGAAAAACACGATTTGACAATTTCTGAGCACTGGGGTTAAGGGCTGACTCAATGTGCTCTTCTGAGCCAGGCAGTTACACTGCGAATCTAAGGGCTGAGAAAAAGCGTTTATTTCGGGCTGAAAAACACGTTTTGAAAACTGTGCTGTTCCTGCCCTATAAGTTACATGGTGGTGACCAAAGTTGCCAAAACATGTTTATTTCTGCTGAAAAACACGTTTTGACAATTTCTGAGCACTGGGGTTAAGGGCTGACTCAATGTGCTCTTCTGAGCCAGGCAGTTACACAGCGATTCTAAGGGCTGACAAAACGCGTTTATTTCGGGCTGAAAAACACGTTTTGAAAACTGTGTTGTTCCTGCCCTATAAGTTACATGGTGGTGACCAAAGTTGCCAAAACATGTTTATTTCTGCTGAAAAACACGTTTTGACAATTTCTGAGCACTGGGGTTAAGGGCTGACTCAGTGTGCTCTTCTGAGCCAGGCAGTTACACTGCGAATCTAAGGGCTGAGAAAAAGCGTTTATTTCGGGCTGAAAAACACGTTTTGAAAACTGTGTTGTTCCTACCCTATAAGTTACATGGGGGTTACCAAAGTTGCCAAAACATGTTTATTTCTGCTGAAAAACACGTTTTGACAATTTCTGTACACTGGGGTTAAGGGCTGACTCAATGTGCTCTTCTGAGCCAGGCAGTTACACTGCGATTCTAAGGGCTGACAAAACGCGTTTATTTCGGGCTGAAAAACACGTTTTGAAAACTGTGCTGTTCCTGCCCTATAAGTTACATGGTGGTGACCAAAGTTGCCAAAACGATCTTATTTCTGCTGAAAAACACGTTTTGACAATTTCTGAGCACTGGGGTTAAGGGCTGACTCAATGTGCTCTTCTGAGCCAGGCAGTTACACTGCGAATCTAAGGGCTGAGAAAAAGCGTTTATTTCGGGCTGAAAAACACGTTTTGAAAACTGTGTTGTTCCTACCCTATAAGTTACATGGGGGTTAACAAAGTTGCCAAAACATGTTTATTTCTGCTGAAAAACACGTTTTGACAATTTCTGTACACTGGGGTTAAGGGCTGACTCAATGTGCTCTTCTGAGCCAGGCAGTTACACAGCGATTCTAAGGGCTGACAAAACGCGTTTATTTCGGGCTGAAAAACACGTTTTGAAAACTGTGCTGTTCCTGCCCTATAAGTTACATGGTGGTGACCAAAGTTGCCAAAACGTCTTTATTTCTGCTGAAAAACACGTTTTGACAATTTCTGAGCACTGGGGTTAAGGGCTGACTCAATGTGCTCTTCTGTGCCAGGCAGTTACACTGCGAATCTAAGGGCTGAGAAAAAGCGTTTATTTCGGGCTGAAAAACACGTTTTGAAAACTGTGTTGTTCCTACCCTATAAGTTACATGGGGGTTACCAAAGTTGCCAAAACATGTTTATTTCTGCTGAAAAACACATTTTGACAATTTCTGTACACTGGGGTTAAGGGCTGACTCAATGTGCTCTTCTGAGCCAGGCAGTTACACAGCGATTCTAAGGGCTGACAAAACGCGTTTATTTCGGGCTGAAAAACACGTTTTGAAAACTGTGTTGTTCCTGCCCTAAAAGTTACATGGTGGTGACCAAAGTTGCCAAAACGTGTTTATTTCTGCTGAAAAACACGATTTGACAATTTCTGAGCACTGGGGTTAAGGGCTGACTCAATGTGCTCTTCTGAGCCAGGCAGTTACACTGCGAATCTAAGGGCTGAGAAAAAGCGTTTATTTCGGGCTGAAAAACACGTTTTGAAAACTGTGCTGTTCCTGCCCTATAAGTTACATGGTGGTGACCAAAGTTGCCAAAACGTCTTTATTTCTGCTGAAAAACACGTTTTGACATTTCTGAGCACTGGGGTTAAGGGCTGACTCAATGTGCTCTTCTGAGCCAGGCAGTTACACTGCGAATCTAAGGGCTGAGAAAAAGCGTTTATTTCGGGCTGAAAAACACGTTTTGAAAACTGTGTTGTTCCTGCCCTATAAGTTACACGGGGGTTACCAAAGTTGCCAAAACATGTTCATTTCTGCTGAAAAACACGTTTTGACAATTTCTGTACACTGGGGTTAAGGGCTGACTCAATGTGCTCTTCTGAGCCAGGCAGTTACACAGCGATTCTAAGGGCTGACAAAACGCGTTTATTTCGGGCTGAAAAACACGTTTTGAAAACTGTGCTGTTCCTGCCCTATAAGTTACATGGTGGTGACCAAAGTTGCCAAAACGTCTTTATTTCTGCTGAAAAACACGTTTTGACAATTTCTGAGCACTGGGGTTAAGGGCTGACTCAATGTGCTCTTCTGTGCCAGGCAGTTACACTGCGAATCTAAGGGCTGAGAAAAAGCGTTTATTTCGGGCTGAAAAACACGTTTTGAAAACTGTGTTGTTCCTACCCTATAAGTTACATGGAGGTTACCAAAGTTGCCAAAACATGTTTATTTCTGCTGAAAAACACATTTTGACAATTTCTGTACACTGGGGTTAAGGGCTGACTCAATGTGCTCTTCTGAGCCAGGCAGTTACACAGCGATTCTAAGGGCTGACAAAACGCGTTTATTTCGGGCTGAAAAACACGTTTTGAAAACTGTGTTGTTCCTGCCCTAAAAGTTACATGGTGGTGACCAAAGTTGCCAAAACGTGTTTATTTCTGCTGAAAAACACGATTTGACAATTTCTGAGCACTGGGGTTAAGGGCTGACTCAGTGTGCTCTTCTGAGCCAGGCAGTTACACAGCGATTCTAAGGGCTGACAAAACGCGTTTATTTCGGGCTGAAAAACACGTTTTGAAAACTGTGCTGTTCCTGCCCTATAAGTTACATGGAGGTTACCAAAGTTGCCAAAACATGTTTATTTCTGCTGAAAAACACATTTTGACAATTTCTGTACACTGGGGTTAAGGGCTGACTCAATGTGCTCTTCTGAGCCAGGCAGTTACACAGCGATTCTAAGGGCTGACAAAACGCGTTTATTTCGGGCTGAAAAACACGTTTTGAAAACTGTGTTGTTCCTGCCCTAAAAGTTACATGGTGGTGACCAAAGTTGCCAAAACGTGTTTATTTCTGCTGAAAAACACGATTTGACAATTTCTGAGCACTGGGGTTAAGGGCTGACTCAATGTGCTCTTCTGAGCCAGGCAGTTACACTGCGAATCTAAGGGCTGAGAAAAAGCGTTTATTTCGGGCTGAAAAACACGTTTTGAAAACTGTGCTGTTCCTGCCCTATAAGTTACATGGTGGTGACCAAAGTTGCCAAAACATGTTTATTTCTGCTGAAAAACACGTTTTGACAATTTCTGAGCACTGGGGTTAAGGGCTGACTCAATGTGCTCTTCTGAGCCAGACAGTTACACAGCGATTCTAAGGGCTGACAAAACGCGTTTATTTCGGGCTGAAAAACACGTTTTGAAAACTGTGTTGTTCCTGCCCTATAAGTTACATGGTGGTGACCAAAGTTGCCAAAACATGTTTATTTCTGCTGAAAAACACGTTTTGACAATTTCTGAGCACTGGGGTTAAGGGCTGACTCAGTGTGCTCTTCTGAGCCAGGCAGTTACACTGCGAATCTAAGGGCTGAGAAAAAGCGTTTATTTCGGGCTGAAAAACACGTTTTGAAAACTGTGTTGTTCCTACCCTATAAGTTACATGGGGGTTACCAAAGTTGCCAAAACATGTTTATTTCTGCTGAAAAACACGTTTTGACAATTTCTGTACACTGGGGTTAAGGGCTGACTCAATGTGCTCTTCTGAGCCAGGCAGTTACACTGCGATTCTAAGGGCTGACGAAACGCGTTTATTTCGGGCTGAAAAACACGTTTTGAAAACTGTGCTGTTCCTGCCCTATAAGTTACATGGTGGTGACCAAAGTTGCCAAAACGATCTTATTTCTGCTGAAAAACACGTTTTGACAATTTCTGAGCACTGGGGTTAAGGGCTGACTCAATGTGCTCTTCTGAGCCAGGCAGTTACACTGCGAATCTAAGGGCTGAGAAAAAGCGTTTATTTCGGGCTGAAAAACACGTTTTGAAAACTGTGTTGTTCCTACCCTATAAGTTACATGGGGGTTACCAAAGTTGCCAAAACATGTTTATTTCTGCTGAAAAACACGTTTTGACAATTTCTGTACACTGGGGTTAAGGGCTGACTCAATGTGCTCTTCTGAGCCAGGCAGTTACACAGCGATTCTAAGGGCTGACAAAACGCGTTTATTTCGGGCTGAAAAACACGTTTTGAAAACTGTGCTGTTCCTGCCCTATAAGTTACATGGTGGTGACCAAAGTTGCCAAAACGTCTTTATTTCTGCTGAAAAACACGTTTTGACAATTTCTGAGCACTGGGGTTAAGGGCTGACTCAATGTGCTCTTCTGTGCCAGGCAGTTACACTGCGAATCTAAGGGCTGAGAAAAAGCGTTTATTTCGGGCTGAAAAACACGTTTTGAAAACTGTGTTGTTCCTACCCTATAAGTTACATGGTGGTGACCAAAGTTGCCAAAACATGTTTATTTCTGCTGAAAAACACATTTTGACAATTTCTGTACACTGGGGTTAAGGGCTGACTCAATGTGCTCTTCTGAGCCAGGCAGTTACACAGCGATTCTAAGGGCTGACAAAACGCGTTTATTTCGGGCTGAAAAACACGTTTTGAAAACTGTGTTGTTCCTGCCCTAAAAGTTACATGGTGGTGACCAAAGTTGCCAAAACGTGTTTATTTCTGCTGAAAAACACGATTTGACAATTTCTGAGCACTGGGGTTAAGGGCTGACTCAATGTGCTCTTCTGAGCCAGGCAGTTACACTGCGAATCTAAGGGCTGAGAAAAAGCGTTTATTTCGGGCTGAAAAACACGTTTTGAAAACTGTGCTGTTCCTGCCCTATAAGTTACATGGTGGTGACCAAAGTTGCCAAAACGTCTTTATTTCTGCTGAAAAACACGTTTTGACAATTTCTGAGCACTGGGGTTAAGGGCTGACTCAATGTGCTCTTCTGAGCCAAGCAGTTACACTGCGAATCTAAGGGCTGAGAAAAAGCGTTTATTTCGGGCTGAAAAACACGTTTTGAAAACTGTGTTGTTCCTGCCCTATAAGTTACACGGGGGTTACCAAAGTTGCCAAAACATGTTTATTTCTGCTGAAAAACACGTTTTGACAATTTCTGTACACTGGGGTTAAGGGCTGACTCAATGTGCTCTTCTGAGCCAGGCAGTTACACAGCGATTCTAAGGGCTGACAAAACGCGTTTATTTCGGGCTGAAAAACACGTTTTGAAAACTGTGCTGTTCCTGCCCTATAAGTTACATGGTGGTGACCAAAGTTGCCAAAACGTCTTTATTTCTGCTGAAAAACACGTTTTGACAATTTCTGAGCACTGGGGTTAAGGGCTGACTCAATGTGCTCTTCTGTGCCAGGCAGTTACACTGCGAATCTAAGGGCTGAGAAAAAGCGTTTATTTCGGGCTGAAAAACACGTTTTGAAAACTGTGTTGTTCCTACCCTATAGGTTACATGGAGGTTACCAAAGTTGCCAAAACATGTTTATTTCTGCTGAAAAACACATTTTGACAATTTCTGTACACTGGGGTTAAGGGCTGACTCAATGTGCTCTTCTGAGCCAGGCAGTTACACAGCGATTCTAAGGGCTGACAAAACGCGTTTATTTCGGGCTGAAAAACACGTTTTGAAAACTGTGTTGTTCCTGCCCTAAAAGTTACATGGTGGTGACCACAGTTGCCAAAACGTGTTTATTTCTGCTGAAAAACACGATTTGACAATTTCTGAGCACTGGGGTTAAGGGCTGACTCAGTGTGCTCTTCTGAGCCAGGCAGTTACACAGCGATTCTAAGGGCTGACAAAACGCGTTTATTTCGGGCTGAAAAACACGTTTTGAAAACTGTGCTGTTCCTGCCCTATAAGTTACATGGAGGTTACCAAAGTTGCCAAAACATGTTTATTTCTGCTGAAAAACACATTTTGACAATTTCTGTACACTGGGGTTAAGGGCTGACTCAATGTGCTCTTCTGAGCCAGGCAGTTACACAGCGATTCTAAGGGCTGACAAAACGCGTTTATTTCGGGCTGAAAAACACGTTTTGAAAACTGTGTTGTTCCTGCCCTAAAAGTTACATGGTGGTGACCAAAGTTGCCAAAACGTGTTTATTTCTGCTGAAAAACACGATTTGACAATTTCTGAGCACTGGGGTTAAGGGCTGACTCAATGTGCTCTTCTGAGCCAGGCAGTTACACTGCGAATCTAAGGGCTGAGAAAAAGCGTTTATTTCGGGCTGAAAAACACGTTTTGAAAACTGTGCTGTTCCTGCCCTATAAGTTACATGGTGGTGACCAAAGTTGCCAAAACATGTTTATTTCTGCTGAAAAACACGTTTTGACAATTTCTGAGCACTGGGGTTAAGGGCTGACTCAATGTGCTCTTCTGAGCCAGGCAGTTACACAGCGATTCTAAGGGCTGACAAAACGCGTTTATTTCGGGCTGAAAAACACGTTTTGAAAACTGTGTTGTTCCTGCCCTATAAGTTACATGGTGGTGACCAAAGTTGCCAAAACATGTTTATTTCTGCTGAAAAACACGTTTTGACAATTTCTGAGCACTGGGGTTAAGGGCTGACTCAGTGTGCTCTTCTGAGCCAGGCAGTTACACTGCGAATCTAAGGGCTGAGAAAAAGCGTTTATTTCGGGCTGAAAAACACGTTTTGAAAACTGTGTTGTTCCTACCCTATAAGTTACATGGGGGTTACCAAAGTTGCCAAAACATGTTTATTTCTGCTGAAAAACACGTTTTGACAATTTCTGTACACTGGGGTTAAGGGCTGACTCAATGTGCTCTTCTGAGCCAGGCAGTTACACTGCGATTCTAAGGGCTGACAAAACGCGTTTATTTCGGGCTGAAAAACACGTTTTGAAAACTGTGCTGTTCCTGCCCTATAAGTTACATGGTGGTGACCAAAGTTGCCAAAACGATCTTATTTCTGCTGAAAAACACGTTTTGACAATTTCTGAGCACTGGGGTTAAGGGCTGACTCAATGTGCTCTTCTGAGCCAGGCAGTTACACTGCGAATCTAAGGGCTGAGAAAAAGCGTTTATTTCGGGCTGAAAAACACGTTTTGAAAACTGTGTTGTTCCTACCCTATAAGTTACATGGGGGTTACCAAAGTTGCCAAAACATGTTTATTTCTGCTGAAAAACACGTTTTGACAATTTCTGTACACTGGGGTTAAGGGCTGACTCAATGTGCTCTTCTGAGCCAGGCAGTTACACAGCGATTCTAAGGGCTGACAAAACGCGTTTATTTCGGGCTGAAAAACACGTTTTGAAAACTGTGCTGTTCCTGCCCTATAAGTTACATGGTGGTGACCAAAGTTGCCAAAACGTCTTTATTTCTGCTGAAAAACACGTTTTGACAATTTCTGAGCACTGGGGTTAAGGGCTGACTCAATGTGCTCTTCTGTGCCAGGCAGTTACACTGCGAATCTAAGGGCTGAGAAAAAGCGTTTATTTCGGGCTGAAAAACACGTTTTGAAAACTGTGTTGTTCCTACCCTATAAGTTACATGGGGGTTACCAAAGTTGCCAAAACATGTTTATTTCTGCTGAAAAACACATTTTGACAATTTCTGTACACTGGGGTTAAGGGCTGACTCAATGTGCTCTTCTGAGCCAGGCAGTTACACAGCGATTCTAAGGGCTGACAAAACGCGTTTATTTCGGGCTGAAAAACACGTTTTGAAAACTGTGTTGTTCCTGCCCTAAAAGTTACATGGTGGTGACCAAAGTTGCCAAAACGTGTTTATTTCTGCTGAAAAACACGATTTGACAATTTCTGAGCACTGGGGTTAAGGGCTGACTCAATGTGCTCTTCTGAGCCAGGCAGTTACACTGCGAATCTAAGGGCTGAGAAAAAGCGTTTATTTCGGGCTGAAAAACACGTTTTGAAAACTGTGCTGTTCCTGCCCTATAAGTTACATGGTGGTGACCAAAGTTGCCAAAACGTCTTTATTTCTGCTGAAAAACACGTTTTGACAATTTCTGAGCACTGGGGTTAAGGGCTGACTCAATGTGCTCTTCTGAGCCAGGCAGTTACACTGCGAATCTAAGGGCTGAGAAAAAGCGTTTATTTCGGGCTGAAAAACACGTTTTGAAAACTGTGTTGTTCCTGCCCTATAAGTTACACGGGGGTTACCAAAGTTGCCAAAACATGTTTATTTCTGCTGAAAAACACGTTTTGACAATTTCTGTACACTGGGGTTAAGGGCTGACTCAATGTGCTCTTCTGAGCCAGGCAGTTACACAGCGATTCTAAGGGCTGACAAAACGCGTTTATTTCGGGCTGAAAAACACGTTTTGAAAACTGTGCTGTTCCTGCCCTATAAGTTACATGGTGGTGACCAAAGTTGCCAAAACGTCTTTATTTCTGCTGAAAAACACGTTTTGACAATTTCTGAGCACTGGGGTTAAGGGCTGACTCAATGTGCTCTTCTGTGCCAGGCAGTTACACTGCGAATCTAAGGGCTGAGAAAAAGCGTTTATTTCGGGCTGAAAAACACGTTTTGAAAACTGTGTTGTTCCTACCCTATAAGTTACATGGAGGTTACCAAAGTTGCCAAAACATGTTTATTTCTGCTGAAAAACACATTTTGACAATTTCTGTACACTGGGGTTAAGGGCTGACTCAATGTGCTCTTCTGAGCCAGGCAGTTACACAGCGATTCTAAGGGCTGAGAAAAAGCGTTTATTTCGGGCTGAAAAACACGTTTTGAAAACTGTGTTGTTCCTACCCTATAAGTTACATGGGGGTTACCAAAGTTGCCAAAACATGTTTATTTCTGCTGAAAAACACATTTTGACAATTTCTGTACACTGGGGTTAAGGGCTGACTCAATGTGCTCTTCTGAGCCAGGCAGTTACACAGCGATTCTAAGGGCTGACAAAACGCGTTTATTTCGGGCTGAAAAACACGTTTTGAAAACTGTGTTGTTCCTGCCCGAAAAGTTACATGGTGGTGACCAAAGTTGCCAAAACGTGTTTATTTCTGCTGAAAAACACGATTTGACAATTTCTGAGCACTGGGGTTAAGGGCTGACTCAATGTGCTCTTCTGAGCCAGGCAGTTACACTGCGAATCTAAGGGCTGAGAAAAAGCGTTTATTTCGGGCTGAAAAACACGTTTTGAAAACTGTGCTGTTCCTGCCCTATAAGTTACATGGTGGTGACCAAAGTTGCCAAAACGTCTTTATTTCTGCTGAAAAACACGTTTTGACAATTTCTGAGCACTGGGGTTAAGGGCTGACTCAATGTGCTCTTCTGTGCCAGGCAGTTACACTGCGAATCTAAGGGCTGAGAAAAAGCGTTTATTTCGGGCTGAAAAACACGTTTTGAAAACTGTGTTGTTCCTACCCTATAAGTTACATGGAGGTTACCAAAGTTGCCAAAACATGTTTATTTCTGCTGAAAAACACATTTTGACAATTTCTGTACACTGGGGTTAAGGGCTGACTCAATGTGCTCTTCTGAGCCAGGCAGTTACACAGCGATTCTAAGGGCTGAGAAAAAGCGTTTATTTCGGGCTGAAAAACACGTTTTGAAAACTGTGTTGTTCCTACCCTATAAGTTACATGGGGGTTACCAAAGTTGCCAAAACATGTTTATTTCTGCTGAAAAACACATTTTGACAATTTCTGTACACTGGGGTTAAGGGCTGACTCAATGTGCTCTTCTGAGCCAGGCAGTTACACAGCGATTCTAAGGGCTGACAAAACGCGTTTATTTCGGGCTGAAAAACACGTTTTGAAAACTGTGTTGTTCCTGCCCTAAAAGTTACATGGTGGTGACCAAAGTTGCCAAAACGTGTTTATTTCTGCTGAAAAACACGATTTGACAATTTCTGAGCACTGGGGTTAAGGGCTGACTCAATGTGCTCTTCTGAGCCAGGCAGTTACACTGCGAATCTAAGGGCTGAGAAAAAGCGTTTATTTCGGGCTGAAAAACACGTTTTGAAAACTGTGCTGTTCCTGCCCTATAAGTTACATGGTGGTGACCAAAGTTGCCAAAACGTCTTTATTTCTGCTGAAAAACACGTTTTGACAATTTCTGAGCACTGGGGTTAAGGGCTGACTCAATGTGCTCTTCTGAGCCAGGCAGTTACACTGCGAATCTAAGGGCTGAGAAAAAGCGTTTATTTCGGGCTGAAAAACACGTTTTGAAAACTGTGTTGTTCCTGCCCTATAAGTTACACGGGGGTTACCAAAGTTGCCAAAACATGTTTATTTCTGCTGAAAAACACGTTTTGACAATTTCTGTACACTGGGGTTAAGGGCTGACTCAATGTGCTCTTCTGAGCCAGGCAGTTACACAGCGATTCTAAGGGCTGACAAAACGCGTTTATTTCGGGCTGAAAAACACGTTTTGAAAACTGTGCTGTTCCTGCCCTATAAGTTACATGGTGGTGACCAAAGTTGCCAAAACGTCTTTATTTCTGCTGAAAAACACGTTTTGACAATTTCTGAGCACTGGGGTTAAGGGCTGACTCAATGTGCTCTTCTGTGCCAGGCAGTTACACTGCGAATCTAAGGGCTGAGAAAAAGCGTTTATTTCGGGCTGAAAAACACGTTTTGAAAACTGTGTTGTTCCTACCCTATAAGTTACATGGAGGTTACCAAAGTTGCCAAAACATGTTTATTTCTGCTGAAAAACACATTTTGACAATTTCTGTACACTGGGGTTAAGGGCTGACTCAATGTGCTCTTCTGAGCCAGGCAGTTACACAGCGATTCTAAGGGCTGACAAAACGCGTTTATTTCGGGCTGAAAAACACGTTTTGAAAACTGTGTTGTTCCTGCCCTAAAAGTTACATGGTGGTGACCAAAGTTGCCAAAACGTGTTTATTTCTGCTGAAAAACACGATTTGACAATTTCTGAGCACTGGGGTTAAGGGCTGACTCAGTGTGCTCTTCTGAGCCAGGCAGTTACACAGCGATTCTAAGGGCTGACAAAACGCGTTTATTTCGGGCTGAAAAACACGTTTTGAAAACTGTGCTGTTCCTGCCCTATAAGTTACATGGAGGTTACCAAAGTTGCCAAAACATGTTTATTTCTGCTGAAAAACACATTTTGACAATTTCTGTACACTGGGGTTAAGGGCTGACTCAATGTGCTCTTCTGAGCCAGGCAGTTACACAGCGATTCTAAGGGCTGACAAAACGCGTTTATTTCGGGCTGAAAAACACGTTTTGAAAACTGTGTTGTTCCTGCCCTAAAAGTTACATGGTGGTGACCAAAGTTGCCAAAACGTGTTTATTTCTGCTGAAAAACACGATTTGACAATTTCTGAGCACTGGGGTTAAGGGCTGACTCAGTGTGCTCTTCTGAGCCAGGCAGTTACACAGCGATTCTAAGGGCTGACAAAACGCGTTTATTTCGGGCTGAAAAACACGTTTTGAAAACTGTGCTGTTCCTGCCCTATAAGTTACATGGAGGTTACCAAAGTTGCCAAAACATGTTTATTTCTGCTGAAAAACACATTTTGACAATTTCTGTACACTGGGGTTAAGGGCTGACTCAATGTGCTCTTCTGAGCCAGGCAGTTACACAGCGATTCTAAGGGCTGACAAAACGCGTTTATTTCGGGCTGAAAAACACGTTTTGAAAACTGTGTTGTTCCTGCCCTAAAAGTTACATGGTGGTGACCAAAGTTGCCAAAACGTGTTTATTTCTGCTGAAAAACACGATTTGACAATTTCTGAGCACTGGGGTTAAGGGCTGACTCAATGTGCTCTTCTGAGCCAGGCAGTTACACTGCGAATCTAAGGGCTGAGAAAAAGCGTTTATTTCGGGCTGAAAAACACGTTTTGAAAACTGTGCTGTTCCTGCCCTATAAGTTACATGGTGGTGACCAAAGTTGCCAAAACATGTTTATTTCTGCTGAAAAACACGTTTTGACAATTTCTGAGCACTGGGGTTAAGGGCTGACTCAATGTGCTCTTCTGAGCCAGGCAGTTACACAGCGATTCTAAGGGCTGACAAAACGCGTTTATTTCGGGCTGAAAAACACGTTTTGAAAACTGTGTTGTTCCTGCCCTATAAGTTACATGGTGGTGACCAAAGTTGCCAAAACATGTTTATTTCTGCTGAAAAACACGTTTTGACAATTTCTGAGCACTGGGGTTAAGGGCTGACTCAGTGTGCTCTTCTGAGCCAGGCAGTTACACTGCGAATCTAAGGGCTGAGAAAAAGCGTTTATTTCGGGCTGAAAAACACGTTTTGAAAACTGTGTTGTTCCTACCCTATAAGTTACATGGGGGTTACCAAAGTTGCCAAAACATGTTTATTTCTGCTGAAAAACACGTTTTGACAATTTCTGTACACTGGGGTTAAGGGCTGACTCAATGTGCTCTTCTGAGCCAGGCAGTTACACTGCGATTCTAAGGGCTGACAAAACGCGTTTATTTCGGGCTGAAAAACACGTTTTGAAAACTGTGCTGTTCCTGCCCTATAAGTTACATGGTGGTGACCAAAGTTGCCAAAACGATCTTATTTCTGCTGAAAAACACGTTTTGACAATTTCTGAGCACTGGGGTTAAGGGCTGACTCAATGTGCTCTTCTGAGCCAGGCAGTTACACTGCGAATCTAAGGGCTGAGAAAAAGCGTTTATTTCGGGCTGAAAAACACGTTTTGAAAACTGTGTTGTTCCTACCCTATAAGTTACATGGGGGTTACCAAAGTTGCCAAAACATGTTTATTTCTGCTGAAAAACACGTTTTGACAATTTCTGTACACTGGGGTTAAGGGCTGACTCAATGTGCTCTTCTGAGCCAGGCAGTTACACAGCGATTCTAAGGGCTGACAAAACGCGTTTATTTCGGGCTGAAAAACACGTTTTGAAAACTGTGCTGTTCCTGCCCTATAAGTTACATGGTGGTGACCAAAGTTGCCAAAACGTCTTTATTTCTGCTGAAAAACACGTTTTGACAATTTCTGAGCACTGGGGTTAAGGGCTGACTCAATGTGCTCTTCTGTGCCAGGCAGTTACACTGCGAATCTAAGGGCTGAGAAAAAGCGTTTATTTCGGGCTGAAAAACACGTTTTGAAAACTGTGTTGTTCCTACCCTATAAGTTACATGGGGGTTACCAAAGTTGCCAAAACATGTTTATTTCTGCTGAAAAACACATTTTGACAATTTCTGTACACTGGGGTTAAGGGCTGACTCAATGTGCTCTTCTGAGCCAGGCAGTTACACAGCGATTCTAAGGGCTGACAAAACGCGTTTATTTCGGGCTGAAAAACACGTTTTGAAAACTGTGTTGTTCCTGCCCTAAAAGTTACATGGTGGTGACCAAAGTTGCCAAAACGTGTTTATTTCTGCTGAAAAACACGATTTGACAATTTCTGAGCACTGGGGTTAAGGGCTGACTCAATGTGCTCTTCTGAGCCAGGCAGTTACACTGCGAATCTAAGGGCTGAGAAAAAGCGTTTATTTCGGGCTGAAAAACACGTTTTGAAAACTGTGCTGTTCCTGCCCTATAAGTTACATGGTGGTGACCAAAGTTGCCAAAACGTCTTTATTTCTGCTGAAAAACACGTTTTGACATTTCTGAGCACTGGGGTTAAGGGCTGACTCAATGTGCTCTTCTGAGCCAGGCAGTTACACTGCGAATCTAAGGGCTGAGAAAAAGCGTTTATTTCGGGCTGAAAAACACGTTTTGAAAACTGTGTTGTTCCTGCCCTATAAGTTACACGGGGGTTACCAAAGTTGCCAAAACATGTTTATTTCTGCTGAAAAACACGTTTTGACAATTTCTGTACACTGGGGTTAAGGGCTGACTCAATGTGCTCTTCTGAGCCAGGCAGTTACACAGCGATTCTAAGGGCTGACAAAACGCGTTTATTTCGGGCTGAAAAACACGTTTTGAAAACTGTGCTGTTCCTGCCCTATAAGTTACATGGTGGTGACCAAAGTTGCCAAAACGTCTTTATTTCTGCTGAAAAACACGTTTTGACAATTTCTGAGCACTGGGGTTAAGGGCTGACTCAATGTGCTCTTCTGTGCCAGGCAGTTACACTGCGAATCTAAGGGCTGAGAAAAAGCGTTTATTTCGGGCTGAAAAACACGTTTTGAAAACTGTGTTGTTCCTACCCTATAAGTTACATGGAGGTTACCAAAGTTGCCAAAACATGTTTATTTCTGCTGAAAAACACATTTTGACAATTTCTGTACACTGGGGTTAAGGGCTGACTCAATGTGCTCTTCTGAGCCAGGCAGTTACACAGCGATTCTAAGGGCTGAGAAAAAGCGTTTATTTCGGGCTGAAAAACACGTTTTGAAAACTGTGTTGTTCCTACCCTATAAGTTACATGGGGGTTACCAAAGTTGCCAAAACATGTTTATTTCTGCTGAAAAACACATTTTGACAATTTCTGTACACTGGGGTTAAGGGCTGACTCAATGTGCTCTTCTGAGCCAGGCAGTTACACAGCGATTCTAAGGGCTGACAAAACGCGTTTATTTCGGGCTGAAAAACACGTTTTGAAAACTGTGTTGTTCCTGCCCTAAAAGTTACATGGTGGTGACCAAAGTTGCCAAAACGTGTTTATTTCTGCTGAAAAACACGATTTGACAATTTCTGAGCACTGGGGTTAAGGGCTGACTCAATGTGCTCTTCTGAGCCAGGCAGTTACACTGCGAATCTAAGGGCTGAGAAAAAGCGTTTATTTCGGGCTGAAAAACACGTTTTGAAAACTGTGCTGTTCCTGCCCTATAAGTTACATGGTGGTGACCAAAGTTGCCAAAACGTCTTTATTTCTGCTGAAAAACACGTTTTGACAATTTCTGAGCACTGGGGTTAAGGGCTGACTCAATGTGCTCTTCTGAGCCAGGCAGTTACACTGCGAATCTAAGGGCTGAGAAAAAGCGTTTATTTCGGGCTGAAAAACACGTTTTGAAAACTGTGTTGTTCCTGCCCTATAAGTTACACGGGGGTTACCAAAGTTGCCAAAACATGTTTATTTCTGCTGAAAAACACGTTTTGACAATTTCTGTACACTGGGGTTAAGGGCTGACTCAATGTGCTCTTCTGAGCCAGGCAGTTACACAGCGATTCTAAGGGCTGACAAAACGCGTTTATTTCGGGCTGAAAAACACGTTTTGAAAACTGTGCTGTTCCTGCCCTATAAGTTACATGGTGGTGACCAAAGTTGCCAAAACGTCTTTATTTCTGCTGAAAAACACGTTTTGACAATTTCTGAGCACTGGGGTTAAGGGCTGACTCAATGTGCTCTTCTGTGCCAGGCAGTTACACTGCGAATCTAAGGGCTGAGAAAAAGCGTTTATTTCGGGCTGAAAAACACGTTTTGAAAACTGTGTTGTTCCTACCCTATAAGTTACATGGAGGTTACCAAAGTTGCCAAAACATGTTTATTTCTGCTGAAAAACACATTTTGACAATTTCTGTACACTGGGGTTAAGGGCTGACTCAATGTGCTCTTCTGAGCCAGGCAGTTACACAGCGATTCTAAGGGCTGACAAAACGCGTTTAATTCGGGCTGAAAAACACGTTTTGAAAACTGTGTTGTTCCTGCCCTAAAAGTTACATGGTGGTGACCAAAGTTGCCAAAACGTGTTTATTTCTGCTGAAAAACACGATTTGAGAATTTCTGAGCACTGGGGTTAAGGGCTGACTCAGTGTGCTCTTCTGAGCCAGGCAGTTACACAGCGATTCTAAGGGCTGACAAAACGCGTTTATTTCGGGCTGAAAAACACGTTTTGAAAACTGTGCTGTTCCTGCCCTATAAGTTACATGGAGGTTACCAAAGTTGCCAAAACATGTTTATTTCTGCTGAAAAACACATTTTGACAATTTCTGTACACTGGGGTTAAGGGCTGACTCAATGTGCTCTTCTGAGCCAGGCAGTTACACAGCGATTCTAAGGGCTGACAAAACGCGTTTATTTCGGGCTGAAAAACACGTTTTGAAAACTGTGTTGTTCCTGCCCTAAAAGTTACATGGTGGTGACCAAAGTTGCCAAAACGTGTTTATTTCTGCTGAAAAACACGATTTGACAATTTCTGAGCACTGGGGTTAAGGGCTGACTCAGTGTGCTCTTCTGAGCCAGGCAGTTACACAGCGATTCTAAGGGCTGACAAAACGCGTTTATTTCGGGCTGAAAAACACGTTTTGAAAACTGTGCTGTTCCTGCCCTATAAGTTACATGGAGGTTACCAAAGTTGCCAAAACATGTTTATTTCTGCTGAAAAACACATTTTGACAATTTCTGTACACTGGGGTTAAGGGCTGACTCAATGTGCTCTTCTGAGCCAGGCAGTTACACAGCGATTCTAAGGGCTGACAAAACGCGTTTATTTCGGGCTGAAAAACACGTTTTGAAAACTGTGTTGTTCCTGCCCTAAAAGTTACATGGTGGTGACCAAAGTTGCCAAAACGTGTTTATTTCTGCTGAAAAACACGATTTGACAATTTCTGAGCACTGGGGTTAAGGGCTGACTCAATGTGCTCTTCTGAGCCAGGCAGTTACACTGCGAATCTAAGGGCTGAGAAAAAGCGTTTATTTCGGGCTGAAAAACACGTTTTGAAAACTGTGCTGTTCCTGCCCTATAAGTTACATGGTGGTGACCAAAGTTGCCAAAACATGTTTATTTCTGCTGAAAAACACGTTTTGACAATTTCTGAGCACTGGGGTTAAGGGCTGACTCAATGTGCTCTTCTGAGCCAGGCAGTTACACAGCGATTCTAAGGGCTGACAAAACGCGTTTATTTCGGGCTGAAAAACACGTTTTGAAAACTGTGTTGTTCCTGCCCTATAAGTTACATGGTGGTGACCAAAGTTGCCAAAACATGTTTATTTCTGCTGAAAAACACGTTTTGACAATTTCTGAGCACTGGGGTTAAGGGCTGACTCAGTGTGCTCTTCTGAGCCAGGCAGTTACACTGCGAATCTAAGGGCTGAGAAAAAGCGTTTATTTCGGGCTGAAAAACACGTTTTGAAAACTGTGTTGTTCCTACCCTATAAGTTACATGGGGGTTACCAAAGTTGCCAAAACATGTTTATTTCTGCTGAAAAACACGTTTTGACAATTTCTGTACACTGGGGTTAAGGGCTGACTCAATGTGCTCTTCTGAGCCAGGCAGTTACACTGCGATTCTAAGGGCTGACAAAACGCGTTTATTTCGGGCTGAAAAACACGTTTTGAAAACTGTGCTGTTCCTGCCCTATAAGTTACATGGTGGTGACCAAAGTTGCCAAAACGATCTTATTTCTGCTGAAAAACACGTTTTGACAATTTCTGAGCACTGGGGTTAAGGGCTGACTCAATGTGCTCTTCTGAGCCAGGCAGTTACACTGCGAATCTAAGGGCTGAGAAAAAGCGTTTATTTCGGGCTGAAAAACACGTTTTGAAAACTGTGTTGTTCCTACCCTATAAGTTACATGGGGGTTACCAAAGTTGCCAAAACATGTTTATTTCTGCTGAAAAACACGTTTTGACAATTTCTGTACACTGGGGTTAAGGGCTGACTCAATGTGCTCTTCTGAGCCAGGCAGTTACACAGCGATTCTAAGGGCTGACAAAACGCGTTTATTTCGGGCTGAAAAACACGTTTTGAAAACTGTGCTGTTCCTGCCCTATAAGTTACATGGTGGTGACCAAAGTTGCCAAAACGTCTTTATTTCTGCTGAAAAACACGTTTTGACAATTTCTGAGCACTGGGGTTAAGGGCTGACTCAATGTGCTCTTCTGTGCCAGGCAGTTACACTGCGAATCTAAGGGCTGAGAAAAAGCGTTTATTTCGGGCTGAAAAACACGTTTTGAAAACTGTGTTGTTCCTACCCTATAAGTTACATGGGGGTTACCAAAGTTGCCAAAACATGTTTATTTCTGCTGAAAAACACATTTTGACAATTTCTGTACACTGGGGTTAAGGGCTGACTCAATGTGCTCTTCTGAGCCAGGCAGTTACACAGCGATTCTAAGGGCTGACAAAACGCGTTTATTTCGGGCTGAAAAACACGTTTTGAAAACTGTGTTGTTCCTGCCCTAAAAGTTACATGGTGGTGACCAAAGTTGCCAAAACGTGTTTATTTCTGCTGAAAAACACGATTTGACAATTTCTGAGCACTGGGGTTAAGGGCTGACTCAATGTGCTCTTCTGAGCCAGGCAGTTACACTGCGAATCTAAGGGCTGAGAAAAAGCGTTTATTTCGGGCTGAAAAACACGTTTTGAAAACTGTGCTGTTCCTGCCCTATAAGTTACATGGTGGTGACCAAAGTTGCCAAAACGTCTTTATTTCTGCTGAAAAACACGTTTTGACATTTCTGAGCACTGGGGTTAAGGGCTGACTCAATGTGCTCTTCTGAGCCAGGCAGTTACACTGCGAATCTAAGGGCTGAGAAAAAGCGTTTATTTCGGGCTGAAAAACACGTTTTGAAAACTGTGTTGTTCCTGCCCTATAAGTTACACGGGGGTTACCAAAGTTGCCAAAACATGTTCATTTCTGCTGAAAAACACGTTTTGACAATTTCTGTACACTGGGGTTAAGGGCTGACTCAATGTGCTCTTCTGAGCCAGGCAGTTACACAGCGATTCTAAGGGCTGACAAAACGCGTTTATTTCGGGCTGAAAAACACGTTTTGAAAACTGTGCTGTTCCTGCCCTATAAGTTACATGGTGGTGACCAAAGTTGCCAAAACGTCTTTATTTCTGCTGAAAAACACGTTTTGACAATTTCTGAGCACTGGGGTTAAGGGCTGACTCAATGTGCTCTTCTGTGCCAGGCAGTTACACTGCGAATCTAAGGGCTGAGAAAAAGCGTTTATTTCGGGCTGAAAAACACGTTTTGAAAACTGTGTTGTTCCTACCCTATAAGTTACATGGAGGTTACCAAAGTTGCCAAAACATGTTTATTTCTGCTGAAAAACACATTTTGACAATTTCTGTACACTGGGGTTAAGGGCTGACTCAATGTGCTCTTCTGAGCCAGGCAGTTACACAGCGATTCTAAGGGCTGACAAAACGCGTTTATTTCGGGCTGAAAAACACGTTTTGAAAACTGTGTTGTTCCTGCCCTAAAAGTTACATGGTGGTGACCAAAGTTGCCAAAACGTGTTTATTTCTGCTGAAAAACACGATTTGACAATTTCTGAGCACTGGGGTTAAGGGCTGACTCAGTGTGCTCTTCTGAGCCAGGCAGTTACACAGCGATTCTAAGGGCTGACAAAACGCGTTTATTTCGGGCTGAAAAACACGTTTTGAAAACTGTGCTGTTCCTGCCCTATAAGTTACATGGAGGTTACCAAAGTTGCCAAAACATGTTTATTTCTGCTGAAAAACACATTTTGACAATTTCTGTACACTGGGGTTAAGGGCTGACTCAATGTGCTCTTCTGAGCCAGGCAGTTACACAGCGATTCTAAGGGCTGACAAAACGCGTTTATTTCGGGCTGAAAAACACGTTTTGAAAACTGTGTTGTTCCTGCCCTAAAAGTTACATGGTGGTGACCAAAGTTGCCAAAACGTGTTTATTTCTGCTGAAAAACACGATTTGACAATTTCTGAGCACTGGGGTTAAGGGCTGACTCAATGTGCTCTTCTGAGCCAGGCAGTTACACTGCGAATCTAAGGGCTGAGAAAAAGCGTTTATTTCGGGCTGAAAAACACGTTTTGAAAACTGTGCTGTTCCTGCCCTATAAGTTACATGGTGGTGACCAAAGTTGCCAAAACATGTTTATTTCTGCTGAAAAACACGTTTTGACAATTTCTGAGCACTGGGGTTAAGGGCTGACTCAATGTGCTCTTCTGAGCCAGACAGTTACACAGCGATTCTAAGGGCTGACAAAACGCGTTTATTTCGGGCTGAAAAACACGTTTTGAAAACTGTGTTGTTCCTGCCCTATAAGTTACATGGTGGTGACCAAAGTTGCCAAAACATGTTTATTTCTGCTGAAAAACACGTTTTGACAATTTCTGAGCACTGGGGTTAAGGGCTGACTCAGTGTGCTCTTCTGAGCCAGGCAGTTACACTGCGAATCTAAGGGCTGAGAAAAAGCGTTTATTTCGGGCTGAAAAACACGTTTTGAAAACTGTGTTGTTCCTACCCTATAAGTTACATGGGGGTTACCAAAGTTGCCAAAACATGTTTATTTCTGCTGAAAAACACGTTTTGACAATTTCTGTACACTGGGGTTAAGGGCTGACTCAATGTGCTCTTCTGAGCCAGGCAGTTACACTGCGATTCTAAGGGCTGACGAAACGCGTTTATTTCGGGCTGAAAAACACGTTTTGAAAACTGTGCTGTTCCTGCCCTATAAGTTACATGGTGGTGACCAAAGTTGCCAAAACGATCTTATTTCTGCTGAAAAACACGTTTTGACAATTTCTGAGCACTGGGGTTAAGGGCTGACTCAATGTGCTCTTCTGAGCCAGGCAGTTACACTGCGAATCTAAGGGCTGAGAAAAAGCGTTTATTTCGGGCTGAAAAACACGTTTTGAAAACTGTGTTGTTCCTACCCTATAAGTTACATGGGGGTTACCAAAGTTGCCAAAACATGTTTATTTCTGCTGAAAAACACGTTTTGACAATTTCTGTACACTGGGGTTAAGGGCTGACTCAATGTGCTCTTCTGAGCCAGGCAGTTACACAGCGATTCTAAGGGCTGACAAAACGCGTTTATTTCGGGCTGAAAAACACGTTTTGAAAACTGTGCTGTTCCTGCCCTATAAGTTACATGGTGGTGACCAAAGTTGCCAAAACGTCTTTATTTCTGCTGAAAAACACGTTTTGACAATTTCTGAGCACTGGGGTTAAGGGCTGACTCAATGTGCTCTTCTGTGCCAGGCAGTTACACTGCGAATCTAAGGGCTGAGAAAAAGCGTTTATTTCGGGCTGAAAAACACGTTTTGAAAACTGTGTTGTTCCTACCCTATAAGTTACATGGTGGTGACCAAAGTTGCCAAAACATGTTTATTTCTGCTGAAAAACACATTTTGACAATTTCTGTACACTGGGGTTAAGGGCTGACTCAATGTGCTCTTCTGAGCCAGGCAGTTACACAGCGATTCTAAGGGCTGACAAAACGCGTTTATTTCGGGCTGAAAAACACGTTTTGAAAACTGTGTTGTTCCTGCCCTAAAAGTTACATGGTGGTGACCAAAGTTGCCAAAACGTGTTTATTTCTGCTGAAAAACACGATTTGACAATTTCTGAGCACTGGGGTTAAGGGCTGACTCAATGTGCTCTTCTGAGCCAGGCAGTTACACTGCGAATCTAAGGGCTGAGAAAAAGCGTTTATTTCGGGCTGAAAAACACGTTTTGAAAACTGTGCTGTTCCTGCCCTATAAGTTACATGGTGGTGACCAAAGTTGCCAAAACGTCTTTATTTCTGCTGAAAAACACGTTTTGACAATTTCTGAGCACTGGGGTTAAGGGCTGACTCAATGTGCTCTTCTGAGCCAAGCAGTTACACTGCGAATCTAAGGGCTGAGAAAAAGCGTTTATTTCGGGCTGAAAAACACGTTTTGAAAACTGTGTTGTTCCTGCCCTATAAGTTACACGGGGGTTACCAAAGTTGCCAAAACATGTTTATTTCTGCTGAAAAACACGTTTTGACAATTTCTGTACACTGGGGTTAAGGGCTGACTCAATGTGCTCTTCTGAGCCAGGCAGTTACACAGCGATTCTAAGGGCTGACAAAACGCGTTTATTTCGGGCTGAAAAACACGTTTTGAAAACTGTGCTGTTCCTGCCCTATAAGTTACATGGTGGTGACCAAAGTTGCCAAAACGTCTTTATTTCTGCTGAAAAACACGTTTTGACAATTTCTGAGCACTGGGGTTAAGGGCTGACTCAATGTGCTCTTCTGTGCCAGGCAGTTACACTGCGAATCTAAGGGCTGAGAAAAAGCGTTTATTTCGGGCTGAAAAACACGTTTTGAAAACTGTGTTGTTCCTACCCTATAGGTTACATGGAGGTTACCAAAGTTGCCAAAACATGTTTATTTCTGCTGAAAAACACATTTTGACAATTTCTGTACACTGGGGTTAAGGGCTGACTCAATGTGCTCTTCTGAGCCAGGCAGTTACACAGCGATTCTAAGGGCTGACAAAACGCGTTTATTTCGGGCTGAAAAACACGTTTTGAAAACTGTGTTGTTCCTGCCCTAAAAGTTACATGGTGGTGACCACAGTTGCCAAAACGTGTTTATTTCTGCTGAAAAACACGATTTGACAATTTCTGAGCACTGGGGTTAAGGGCTGACTCAGTGTGCTCTTCTGAGCCAGGCAGTTACACAGCGATTCTAAGGGCTGACAAAACGCGTTTATTTCGGGCTGAAAAACACGTTTTGAAAACTGTGCTGTTCCTGCCCTATAAGTTACATGGAGGTTACCAAAGTTGCCAAAACATGTTTATTTCTGCTGAAAAACACATTTTGACAATTTCTGTACACTGGGGTTAAGGGCTGACTCAATGTGCTCTTCTGAGCCAGGCAGTTACACAGCGATTCTAAGGGCTGACAAAACGCGTTTATTTCGGGCTGAAAAACACGTTTTGAAAACTGTGTTGTTCCTGCCCTAAAAGTTACATGGTGGTGACCAAAGTTGCCAAAACGTGTTTATTTCTGCTGAAAAACACGATTTGACAATTTCTGAGCACTGGGGTTAAGGGCTGACTCAATGTGCTCTTCTGAGCCAGGCAGTTACACTGCGAATCTAAGGGCTGAGAAAAAGCGTTTATTTCGGGCTGAAAAACACGTTTTGAAAACTGTGCTGTTCCTGCCCTATAAGTTACATGGTGGTGACCAAAGTTGCCAAAACATGTTTATTTCTGCTGAAAAACACGTTTTGACAATTTCTGAGCACTGGGGTTAAGGGCTGACTCAATGTGCTCTTCTGAGCCAGGCAGTTACACAGCGATTCTAAGGGCTGACAAAACGCGTTTATTTCGGGCTGAAAAACACGTTTTGAAAACTGTGTTGTTCCTGCCCTATAAGTTACATGGTGGTGACCAAAGTTGCCAAAACATGTTTATTTCTGCTGAAAAACACGTTTTGACAATTTCTGAGCACTGGGGTTAAGGGCTGACTCAGTGTGCTCTTCTGAGCCAGGCAGTTACACTGCGAATCTAAGGGCTGAGAAAAAGCGTTTATTTCGGGCTGAAAAACACGTTTTGAAAACTGTGTTGTTCCTACCCTATAAGTTACATGGGGGTTACCAAAGTTGCCAAAACATGTTTATTTCTGCTGAAAAACACGTTTTGACAATTTCTGTACACTGGGGTTAAGGGCTGACTCAATGTGCTCTTCTGAGCCAGGCAGTTACACTGCGATTCTAAGGGCTGACAAAACGCGTTTATTTCGGGCTGAAAAACACGTTTTGAAAACTGTGCTGTTCCTGCCCTATAAGTTACATGGTGGTGACCAAAGTTGCCAAAACGATCTTATTTCTGCTGAAAAACACGTTTTGACAATTTCTGAGCACTGGGGTTAAGGGCTGACTCAATGTGCTCTTCTGAGCCAGGCAGTTACACTGCGAATCTAAGGGCTGAGAAAAAGCGTTTATTTCGGGCTGAAAAACACGTTTTGAAAACTGTGTTGTTCCTACCCTATAAGTTACATGGGGGTTACCAAAGTTGCCAAAACATGTTTATTTCTGCTGAAAAACACGTTTTGACAATTTCTGTACACTGGGGTTAAGGGCTGACTCAATGTGCTCTTCTGAGCCAGGCAGTTACACAGCGATTCTAAGGGCTGACAAAACGCGTTTATTTCGGGCTGAAAAACACGTTTTGAAAACTGTGCTGTTCCTGCCCTATAAGTTACATGGTGGTGACCAAAGTTGCCAAAACGTCTTTATTTCTGCTGAAAAACACGTTTTGACAATTTCTGAGCACTGGGGTTAAGGGCTGACTCAATGTGCTCTTCTGTGCCAGGCAGTTACACTGCGAATCTAAGGGCTGAGAAAAAGCGTTTATTTCGGGCTGAAAAACACGTTTTGAAAACTGTGTTGTTCCTACCCTATAAGTTACATGGGGGTTACCAAAGTTGCCAAAACATGTTTATTTCTGCTGAAAAACACATTTTGACAATTTCTGTACACTGGGGTTAAGGGCTGACTCAATGTGCTCTTCTGAGCCAGGCAGTTACACAGCGATTCTAAGGGCTGACAAAACGCGTTTATTTCGGGCTGAAAAACACGTTTTGAAAACTGTGTTGTTCCTGCCCTAAAAGTTACATGGTGGTGACCAAAGTTGCCAAAACGTGTTTATTTCTGCTGAAAAACACGATTTGACAATTTCTGAGCACTGGGGTTAAGGGCTGACTCAATGTGCTCTTCTGAGCCAGGCAGTTACACTGCGAATCTAAGGGCTGAGAAAAAGCGTTTATTTCGGGCTGAAAAACACGTTTTGAAAACTGTGCTGTTCCTGCCCTATAAGTTACATGGTGGTGACCAAAGTTGCCAAAACGTCTTTATTTCTGCTGAAAAACACGTTTTGACAATTTCTGAGCACTGGGGTTAAGGGCTGACTCAATGTGCTCTTCTGAGCCAGGCAGTTACACTGCGAATCTAAGGGCTGAGAAAAAGCGTTTATTTCGGGCTGAAAAACACGTTTTGAAAACTGTGTTGTTCCTGCCCTATAAGTTACACGGGGGTTACCAAAGTTGCCAAAACATGTTTATTTCTGCTGAAAAACACGTTTTGACAATTTCTGTACACTGGGGTTAAGGGCTGACTCAATGTGCTCTTCTGAGCCAGGCAGTTACACAGCGATTCTAAGGGCTGACAAAACGCGTTTATTTCGGGCTGAAAAACACGTTTTGAAAACTGTGCTGTTCCTGCCCTATAAGTTACATGGTGGTGACCAAAGTTGCCAAAACGTCTTTATTTCTGCTGAAAAACACGTTTTGACAATTTCTGAGCACTGGGGTTAAGGGCTGACTCAATGTGCTCTTCTGTGCCAGGCAGTTACACTGCGAATCTAAGGGCTGAGAAAAAGCGTTTATTTCGGGCTGAAAAACACGTTTTGAAAACTGTGTTGTTCCTACCCTATAAGTTACATGGAGGTTACCAAAGTTGCCAAAACATGTTTATTTCTGCTGAAAAACACATTTTGACAATTTCTGTACACTGGGGTTAAGGGCTGACTCAATGTGCTCTTCTGAGCCAGGCAGTTACACAGCGATTCTAAGGGCTGAGAAAAAGCGTTTATTTCGGGCTGAAAAACACGTTTTGAAAACTGTGTTGTTCCTACCCTATAAGTTACATGGGGGTTACCAAAGTTGCCAAAACATGTTTATTTCTGCTGAAAAACACATTTTGACAATTTCTGTACACTGGGGTTAAGGGCTGACTCAATGTGCTCTTCTGAGCCAGGCAGTTACACAGCGATTCTAAGGGCTGACAAAACGCGTTTATTTCGGGCTGAAAAACACGTTTTGAAAACTGTGTTGTTCCTGCCCGAAAAGTTACATGGTGGTGACCAAAGTTGCCAAAACGTGTTTATTTCTGCTGAAAAACACGATTTGACAATTTCTGAGCACTGGGGTTAAGGGCTGACTCAATGTGCTCTTCTGAGCCAGGCAGTTACACTGCGAATCTAAGGGCTGAGAAAAAGCGTTTATTTCGGGCTGAAAAACACGTTTTGAAAACTGTGCTGTTCCTGCCCTATAAGTTACATGGTGGTGACCAAAGTTGCCAAAACGTCTTTATTTCTGCTGAAAAACACGTTTTGACAATTTCTGAGCACTGGGGTTAAGGGCTGACTCAATGTGCTCTTCTGTGCCAGGCAGTTACACTGCGAATCTAAGGGCTGAGAAAAAGCGTTTATTTCGGGCTGAAAAACACGTTTTGAAAACTGTGTTGTTCCTACCCTATAAGTTACATGGAGGTTACCAAAGTTGCCAAAACATGTTTATTTCTGCTGAAAAACACATTTTGACAATTTCTGTACACTGGGGTTAAGGGCTGACTCAATGTGCTCTTCTGAGCCAGGCAGTTACACAGCGATTCTAAGGGCTGAGAAAAAGCGTTTATTTCGGGCTGAAAAACACGTTTTGAAAACTGTGTTGTTCCTACCCTATAAGTTACATGGGGGTTACCAAAGTTGCCAAAACATGTTTATTTCTGCTGAAAAACACATTTTGACAATTTCTGTACACTGGGGTTAAGGGCTGACTCAATGTGCTCTTCTGAGCCAGGCAGTTACACAGCGATTCTAAGGGCTGACAAAACGCGTTTATTTCGGGCTGAAAAACACGTTTTGAAAACTGTGTTGTTCCTGCCCTAAAAGTTACATGGTGGTGACCAAAGTTGCCAAAACGTGTTTATTTCTGCTGAAAAACACGATTTGACAATTTCTGAGCACTGGGGTTAAGGGCTGACTCAATGTGCTCTTCTGAGCCAGGCAGTTACACTGCGAATCTAAGGGCTGAGAAAAAGCGTTTATTTCGGGCTGAAAAACACGTTTTGAAAACTGTGCTGTTCCTGCCCTATAAGTTACATGGTGGTGACCAAAGTTGCCAAAACGTCTTTATTTCTGCTGAAAAACACGTTTTGACAATTTCTGAGCACTGGGGTTAAGGGCTGACTCAATGTGCTCTTCTGAGCCAGGCAGTTACACTGCGAATCTAAGGGCTGAGAAAAAGCGTTTATTTCGGGCTGAAAAACACGTTTTGAAAACTGTGTTGTTCCTGCCCTATAAGTTACACGGGGGTTACCAAAGTTGCCAAAACATGTTTATTTCTGCTGAAAAACACGTTTTGACAATTTCTGTACACTGGGGTTAAGGGCTGACTCAATGTGCTCTTCTGAGCCAGGCAGTTACACAGCGATTCTAAGGGCTGACAAAACGCGTTTATTTCGGGCTGAAAAACACGTTTTGAAAACTGTGCTGTTCCTGCCCTATAAGTTACATGGTGGTGACCAAAGTTGCCAAAACGTCTTTATTTCTGCTGAAAAACACGTTTTGACAATTTCTGAGCACTGGGGTTAAGGGCTGACTCAATGTGCTCTTCTGTGCCAGGCAGTTACACTGCGAATCTAAGGGCTGAGAAAAAGCGTTTATTTCGGGCTGAAAAACACGTTTTGAAAACTGTGTTGTTCCTACCCTATAAGTTACATGGAGGTTACCAAAGTTGCCAAAACATGTTTATTTCTGCTGAAAAACACATTTTGACAATTTCTGTACACTGGGGTTAAGGGCTGACTCAATGTGCTCTTCTGAGCCAGGCAGTTACACAGCGATTCTAAGGGCTGACAAAACGCGTTTATTTCGGGCTGAAAAACACGTTTTGAAAACTGTGTTGTTCCTGCCCTAAAAGTTACATGGTGGTGACCAAAGTTGCCAAAACGTGTTTATTTCTGCTGAAAAACACGATTTGACAATTTCTGAGCACTGGGGTTAAGGGCTGACTCAGTGTGCTCTTCTGAGCCAGGCAGTTACACAGCGATTCTAAGGGCTGACAAAACGCGTTTATTTCGGGCTGAAAAACACGTTTTGAAAACTGTGCTGTTCCTGCCCTATAAGTTACATGGAGGTTACCAAAGTTGCCAAAACATGTTTATTTCTGCTGAAAAACACATTTTGACAATTTCTGTACACTGGGGTTAAGGGCTGACTCAATGTGCTCTTCTGAGCCAGGCAGTTACACAGCGATTCTAAGGGCTGACAAAACGCGTTTATTTCGGGCTGAAAAACACGTTTTGAAAACTGTGTTGTTCCTGCCCTAAAAGTTACATGGTGGTGACCAAAGTTGCCAAAACGTGTTTATTTCTGCTGAAAAACACGATTTGACAATTTCTGAGCACTGGGGTTAAGGGCTGACTCAGTGTGCTCTTCTGAGCCAGGCAGTTACACAGCGATTCTAAGGGCTGACAAAACGCGTTTATTTCGGGCTGAAAAACACGTTTTGAAAACTGTGCTGTTCCTGCCCTATAAGTTACATGGAGGTTACCAAAGTTGCCAAAACATGTTTATTTCTGCTGAAAAACACATTTTGACAATTTCTGTACACTGGGGTTAAGGGCTGACTCAATGTGCTCTTCTGAGCCAGGCAGTTACACAGCGATTCTAAGGGCTGACAAAACGCGTTTATTTCGGGCTGAAAAACACGTTTTGAAAACTGTGTTGTTCCTGCCCTAAAAGTTACATGGTGGTGACCAAAGTTGCCAAAACGTGTTTATTTCTGCTGAAAAACACGATTTGACAATTTCTGAGCACTGGGGTTAAGGGCTGACTCAATGTGCTCTTCTGAGCCAGGCAGTTACACTGCGAATCTAAGGGCTGAGAAAAAGCGTTTATTTCGGGCTGAAAAACACGTTTTGAAAACTGTGCTGTTCCTGCCCTATAAGTTACATGGTGGTGACCAAAGTTGCCAAAACATGTTTATTTCTGCTGAAAAACACGTTTTGACAATTTCTGAGCACTGGGGTTAAGGGCTGACTCAATGTGCTCTTCTGAGCCAGGCAGTTACACAGCGATTCTAAGGGCTGACAAAACGCGTTTATTTCGGGCTGAAAAACACGTTTTGAAAACTGTGTTGTTCCTGCCCTATAAGTTACATGGTGGTGACCAAAGTTGCCAAAACATGTTTATTTCTGCTGAAAAACACGTTTTGACAATTTCTGAGCACTGGGGTTAAGGGCTGACTCAGTGTGCTCTTCTGAGCCAGGCAGTTACACTGCGAATCTAAGGGCTGAGAAAAAGCGTTTATTTCGGGCTGAAAAACACGTTTTGAAAACTGTGTTGTTCCTACCCTATAAGTTACATGGGGGTTACCAAAGTTGCCAAAACATGTTTATTTCTGCTGAAAAACACGTTTTGACAATTTCTGTACACTGGGGTTAAGGGCTGACTCAATGTGCTCTTCTGAGCCAGGCAGTTACACTGCGATTCTAAGGGCTGACAAAACGCGTTTATTTCGGGCTGAAAAACACGTTTTGAAAACTGTGCTGTTCCTGCCCTATAAGTTACATGGTGGTGACCAAAGTTGCCAAAACGATCTTATTTCTGCTGAAAAACACGTTTTGACAATTTCTGAGCACTGGGGTTAAGGGCTGACTCAATGTGCTCTTCTGAGCCAGGCAGTTACACTGCGAATCTAAGGGCTGAGAAAAAGCGTTTATTTCGGGCTGAAAAACACGTTTTGAAAACTGTGTTGTTCCTACCCTATAAGTTACATGGGGGTTACCAAAGTTGCCAAAACATGTTTATTTCTGCTGAAAAACACGTTTTGACAATTTCTGTACACTGGGGTTAAGGGCTGACTCAATGTGCTCTTCTGAGCCAGGCAGTTACACAGCGATTCTAAGGGCTGACAAAACGCGTTTATTTCGGGCTGAAAAACACGTTTTGAAAACTGTGCTGTTCCTGCCCTATAAGTTACATGGTGGTGACCAAAGTTGCCAAAACGTCTTTATTTCTGCTGAAAAACACGTTTTGACAATTTCTGAGCACTGGGGTTAAGGGCTGACTCAATGTGCTCTTCTGTGCCAGGCAGTTACACTGCGAATCTAAGGGCTGAGAAAAAGCGTTTATTTCGGGCTGAAAAACACGTTTTGAAAACTGTGTTGTTCCTACCCTATAAGTTACATGGGGGTTACCAAAGTTGCCAAAACATGTTTATTTCTGCTGAAAAACACATTTTGACAATTTCTGTACACTGGGGTTAAGGGCTGACTCAATGTGCTCTTCTGAGCCAGGCAGTTACACAGCGATTCTAAGGGCTGACAAAACGCGTTTATTTCGGGCTGAAAAACACGTTTTGAAAACTGTGTTGTTCCTGCCCTAAAAGTTACATGGTGGTGACCAAAGTTGCCAAAACGTGTTTATTTCTGCTGAAAAACACGATTTGACAATTTCTGAGCACTGGGGTTAAGGGCTGACTCAATGTGCTCTTCTGAGCCAGGCAGTTACACTGCGAATCTAAGGGCTGAGAAAAAGCGTTTATTTCGGGCTGAAAAACACGTTTTGAAAACTGTGCTGTTCCTGCCCTATAAGTTACATGGTGGTGACCAAAGTTGCCAAAACGTCTTTATTTCTGCTGAAAAACACGTTTTGACATTTCTGAGCACTGGGGTTAAGGGCTGACTCAATGTGCTCTTCTGAGCCAGGCAGTTACACTGCGAATCTAAGGGCTGAGAAAAAGCGTTTATTTCGGGCTGAAAAACACGTTTTGAAAACTGTGTTGTTCCTGCCCTATAAGTTACACGGGGGTTACCAAAGTTGCCAAAACATGTTTATTTCTGCTGAAAAACACGTTTTGACAATTTCTGTACACTGGGGTTAAGGGCTGACTCAATGTGCTCTTCTGAGCCAGGCAGTTACACAGCGATTCTAAGGGCTGACAAAACGCGTTTATTTCGGGCTGAAAAACACGTTTTGAAAACTGTGCTGTTCCTGCCCTATAAGTTACATGGTGGTGACCAAAGTTGCCAAAACGTCTTTATTTCTGCTGAAAAACACGTTTTGACAATTTCTGAGCACTGGGGTTAAGGGCTGACTCAATGTGCTCTTCTGTGCCAGGCAGTTACACTGCGAATCTAAGGGCTGAGAAAAAGCGTTTATTTCGGGCTGAAAAACACGTTTTGAAAACTGTGTTGTTCCTACCCTATAAGTTACATGGAGGTTACCAAAGTTGCCAAAACATGTTTATTTCTGCTGAAAAACACATTTTGACAATTTCTGTACACTGGGGTTAAGGGCTGACTCAATGTGCTCTTCTGAGCCAGGCAGTTACACAGCGATTCTAAGGGCTGAGAAAAAGCGTTTATTTCGGGCTGAAAAACACGTTTTGAAAACTGTGTTGTTCCTACCCTATAAGTTACATGGGGGTTACCAAAGTTGCCAAAACATGTTTATTTCTGCTGAAAAACACATTTTGACAATTTCTGTACACTGGGGTTAAGGGCTGACTCAATGTGCTCTTCTGAGCCAGGCAGTTACACAGCGATTCTAAGGGCTGACAAAACGCGTTTATTTCGGGCTGAAAAACACGTTTTGAAAACTGTGTTGTTCCTGCCCTAAAAGTTACATGGTGGTGACCAAAGTTGCCAAAACGTGTTTATTTCTGCTGAAAAACACGATTTGACAATTTCTGAGCACTGGGGTTAAGGGCTGACTCAATGTGCTCTTCTGAGCCAGGCAGTTACACTGCGAATCTAAGGGCTGAGAAAAAGCGTTTATTTCGGGCTGAAAAACACGTTTTGAAAACTGTGCTGTTCCTGCCCTATAAGTTACATGGTGGTGACCAAAGTTGCCAAAACGTCTTTATTTCTGCTGAAAAACACGTTTTGACAATTTCTGAGCACTGGGGTTAAGGGCTGACTCAATGTGCTCTTCTGAGCCAGGCAGTTACACTGCGAATCTAAGGGCTGAGAAAAAGCGTTTATTTCGGGCTGAAAAACACGTTTTGAAAACTGTGTTGTTCCTGCCCTATAAGTTACACGGGGGTTACCAAAGTTGCCAAAACATGTTTATTTCTGCTGAAAAACACGTTTTGACAATTTCTGTACACTGGGGTTAAGGGCTGACTCAATGTGCTCTTCTGAGCCAGGCAGTTACACAGCGATTCTAAGGGCTGACAAAACGCGTTTATTTCGGGCTGAAAAACACGTTTTGAAAACTGTGCTGTTCCTGCCCTATAAGTTACATGGTGGTGACCAAAGTTGCCAAAACGTCTTTATTTCTGCTGAAAAACACGTTTTGACAATTTCTGAGCACTGGGGTTAAGGGCTGACTCAATGTGCTCTTCTGTGCCAGGCAGTTACACTGCGAATCTAAGGGCTGAGAAAAAGCGTTTATTTCGGGCTGAAAAACACGTTTTGAAAACTGTGTTGTTCCTACCCTATAAGTTACATGGAGGTTACCAAAGTTGCCAAAACATGTTTATTTCTGCTGAAAAACACATTTTGACAATTTCTGTACACTGGGGTTAAGGGCTGACTCAATGTGCTCTTCTGAGCCAGGCAGTTACACAGCGATTCTAAGGGCTGACAAAACGCGTTTATTTCGGGCTGAAAAACACGTTTTGAAAACTGTGTTGTTCCTGCCCTAAAAGTTACATGGTGGTGACCAAAGTTGCCAAAACGTGTTTATTTCTGCTGAAAAACACGATTTGACAATTTCTGAGCACTGGGGTTAAGGGCTGACTCAGTGTGCTCTTCTGAGCCAGGCAGTTACACAGCGATTCTAAGGGCTGACAAAACGCGTTTATTTCGGGCTGAAAAACACGTTTTGAAAACTGTGCTGTTCCTGCCCTATAAGTTACATGGAGGTTACCAAAGTTGCCAAAACATGTTTATTTCTGCTGAAAAACACATTTTGACAATTTCTGTACACTGGGGTTAAGGGCTGACTCAATGTGCTCTTCTGAGCCAGGCAGTTACACAGCGATTCTAAGGGCTGACAAAACGCGTTTATTTCGGGCTGAAAAACACGTTTTGAAAACTGTGTTGTTCCTGCCCTAAAAGTTACATGGTGGTGACCAAAGTTGCCAAAACGTGTTTATTTCTGCTGAAAAACACGATTTGACAATTTCTGAGCACTGGGGTTAAGGGCTGACTCAGTGTGCTCTTCTGAGCCAGGCAGTTACACAGCGATTCTAAGGGCTGACAAAACGCGTTTATTTCGGGCTGAAAAACACGTTTTGAAAACTGTGCTGTTCCTGCCCTATAAGTTACATGGAGGTTACCAAAGTTGCCAAAACATGTTTATTTCTGCTGAAAAACACATTTTGACAATTTCTGTACACTGGGGTTAAGGGCTGACTCAATGTGCTCTTCTGAGCCAGGCAGTTACACAGCGATTCTAAGGGCTGACAAAACGCGTTTATTTCGGGCTGAAAAACACGTTTTGAAAACTGTGTTGTTCCTGCCCTAAAAGTTACATGGTGGTGACCAAAGTTGCCAAAACGTGTTTATTTCTGCTGAAAAACACGATTTGACAATTTCTGAGCACTGGGGTTAAGGGCTGACTCAATGTGCTCTTCTGAGCCAGGCAGTTACACTGCGAATCTAAGGGCTGAGAAAAAGCGTTTATTTCGGGCTGAAAAACACGTTTTGAAAACTGTGCTGTTCCTGCCCTATAAGTTACATGGTGGTGACCAAAGTTGCCAAAACATGTTTATTTCTGCTGAAAAACACGTTTTGACAATTTCTGAGCACTGGGGTTAAGGGCTGACTCAATGTGCTCTTCTGAGCCAGGCAGTTACACAGCGATTCTAAGGGCTGACAAAACGCGTTTATTTCGGGCTGAAAAACACGTTTTGAAAACTGTGTTGTTCCTGCCCTATAAGTTACATGGTGGTGACCAAAGTTGCCAAAACATGTTTATTTCTGCTGAAAAACACGTTTTGACAATTTCTGAGCACTGGGGTTAAGGGCTGACTCAGTGTGCTCTTCTGAGCCAGGCAGTTACACTGCGAATCTAAGGGCTGAGAAAAAGCGTTTATTTCGGGCTGAAAAACACGTTTTGAAAACTGTGTTGTTCCTACCCTATAAGTTACATGGGGGTTACCAAAGTTGCCAAAACATGTTTATTTCTGCTGAAAAACACGTTTTGACAATTTCTGTACACTGGGGTTAAGGGCTGACTCAATGTGCTCTTCTGAGCCAGGCAGTTACACTGCGATTCTAAGGGCTGACAAAACGCGTTTATTTCGGGCTGAAAAACACGTTTTGAAAACTGTGCTGTTCCTGCCCTATAAGTTACATGGTGGTGACCAAAGTTGCCAAAACGATCTTATTTCTGCTGAAAAACACGTTTTGACAATTTCTGAGCACTGGGGTTAAGGGCTGACTCAATGTGCTCTTCTGAGCCAGGCAGTTACACTGCGAATCTAAGGGCTAAGAAAAAGCGTTTATTTCGGGCTGAAAAACACGTTTTGAAAACTGTGTTGTTCCTACCCTATAAGTTACATGGGGGTTACCAAAGTTGCCAAAACATGTTTATTTCTGCTGAAAAACACGTTTTGACAATTTCTGTACACTGGGGTTAAGGGCTGACTCAATGTGCTCTTCTGAGCCAGGCAGTTACACAGCGATTCTAAGGGCTGACAAAACGCGTTTATTTCGGGCTGAAAAACACGTTTTGAAAACTGTGCTGTTCCTGCCCTATAAGTTACATGGTGGTGACCAAAGTTGCCAAAACGTCTTTATTTCTGCTGAAAAACACGTTTTGACAATTTCTGAGCACTGGGGTTAAGGGCTGACTCAATGTGCTCTTCTGTGCCAGGCAGTTACACTGCGAATCTAAGGGCTGAGAAAAAGCGTTTATTTCGGGCTGAAAAACACGTTTTGAAAACTGTGTTGTTCCTACCCTATAAGTTACATGGGGGTTACCAAAGTTGCCAAAACATGTTTATTTCTGCTGAAAAACACATTTTGACAATTTCTGTACACTGGGGTTAAGGGCTGACTCAATGTGCTCTTCTGAGCCAGGCAGTTACACAGCGATTCTAAGGGCTGACAAAACGCGTTTATTTCGGGCTGAAAAACACGTTTTGAAAACTGTGTTGTTCCTGCCCTAAAAGTTACATGGTGGTGACCAAAGTTGCCAAAACGTGTTTATTTCTGCTGAAAAACACGATTTGACAATTTCTGAGCACTGGGGTTAAGGGCTGACTCAATGTGCTCTTCTGAGCCAGGCAGTTACACTGCGAATCTAAGGGCTGAGAAAAAGCGTTTATTTCGGGCTGAAAAACACGTTTTGAAAACTGTGCTGTTCCTGCCCTATAAGTTACATGGTGGTGACCAAAGTTGCCAAAACGTCTTTATTTCTGCTGAAAAACACGTTTTGACATTTCTGAGCACTGGGGTTAAGGGCTGACTCAATGTGCTCTTCTGAGCCAGGCAGTTACACTGCGAATCTAAGGGCTGAGAAAAAGCGTTTATTTCGGGCTGAAAAACACGTTTTGAAAACTGTGTTGTTCCTGCCCTATAAGTTACACGGGGGTTACCAAAGTTGCCAAAACATGTTCATTTCTGCTGAAAAACACGTTTTGACAATTTCTGTACACTGGGGTTAAGGGCTGACTCAATGTGCTCTTCTGAGCCAGGCAGTTACACAGCGATTCTAAGGGCTGACAAAACGCGTTTATTTCGGGCTGAAAAACACGTTTTGAAAACTGTGCTGTTCCTGCCCTATAAGTTACATGGTGGTGACCAAAGTTGCCAAAACGTCTTTATTTCTGCTGAAAAACACGTTTTGACAATTTCTGAGCACTGGGGTTAAGGGCTGACTCAATGTGCTCTTCTGTGCCAGGCAGTTACACTGCGAATCTAAGGGCTGAGAAAAAGCGTTTATTTCGGGCTGAAAAACACGTTTTGAAAACTGTGTTGTTCCTACCCTATAAGTTACATGGAGGTTACCAAAGTTGCCAAAACATGTTTATTTCTGCTGAAAAACACATTTTGACAATTTCTGTACACTGGGGTTAAGGGCTGACTCAATGTGCTCTTCTGAGCCAGGCAGTTACACAGCGATTCTAAGGGCTGACAAAACGCGTTTATTTCGGGCTGAAAAACACGTTTTGAAAACTGTGTTGTTCCTGCCCTAAAAGTTACATGGTGGTGACCAAAGTTGCCAAAACGTGTTTATTTCTGCTGAAAAACACGATTTGACAATTTCTGAGCACTGGGGTTAAGGGCTGACTCAGTGTGCTCTTCTGAGCCAGGCAGTTACACAGCGATTCTAAGGGCTGACAAAACGCGTTTATTTCGGGCTGAAAAACACGTTTTGAAAACTGTGCTGTTCCTGCCCTATAAGTTACATGGAGGTTACCAAAGTTGCCAAAACATGTTTATTTCTGCTGAAAAACACATTTTGACAATTTCTGTACACTGGGGTTAAGGGCTGACTCAATGTGCTCTTCTGAGCCAGGCAGTTACACAGCGATTCTAAGGGCTGACAAAACGCGTTTATTTCGGGCTGAAAAACACGTTTTGAAAACTGTGTTGTTCCTGCCCTAAAAGTTACATGGTGGTGACCAAAGTTGCCAAAACGTGTTTATTTCTGCTGAAAAACACGATTTGACAATTTCTGAGCACTGCGGTTAAGGGCTGACTCAATGTGCTCTTCTGAGCCAGGCAGTTACACTGCGAATCTAAGGGCTGAGAAAAAGCGTTTATTTCGGGCTGAAAAACACGTTTTGAAAACTGTGCTGTTCCTGCCCTATAAGTTACATGGTGGTGACCAAAGTTGCCAAAACATGTTTATTTCTGCTGAAAAACACGTTTTGACAATTTCTGAGCACTGGGGTTAAGGGCTGACTCAATGTGCTCTTCTGAGCCAGGCAGTTACACAGCGATTCTAAGGGCTGACAAAACGCGTTTATTTCGGGCTGAAAAACACGTTTTGAAAACTGTGTTGTTCCTGCCCTATAAGTTACATGGTGGTGACCAAAGTTGCCAAAACATGTTTATTTCTGCTGAAAAACACGTTTTGACAATTTCTGAGCACTGGGGTTAAGGGCTGACTCAGTGTGCTCTTCTGAGCCAGGCAGTTACACTGCGAATCTAAGGGCTGAGAAAAAGCGTTTATTTCGGGCTGAAAAACACGTTTTGAAAACTGTGTTGTTCCTACCCTATAAGTTACATGGGGGTTACCAAAGTTGCCAAAACATGTTTATTTCTGCTGAAAAACACGTTTTGACAATTTCTGTACACTGGGGTTAAGGGCTGACTCAATGTGCTCTTCTGAGCCAGGCAGTTACACTGCGATTCTAAGGGCTGACGAAACGCGTTTATTTCGGGCTGAAAAACACGTTTTGAAAACTGTGCTGTTCCTGCCCTATAAGTTACATGGTGGTGACCAAAGTTGCCAAAACGATCTTATTTCTGCTGAAAAACACGTTTTGACAATTTCTGAGCACTGGGGTTAAGGGCTGACTCAATGTGCTCTTCTGAGCCAGGCAGTTACACTGCGAATCTAAGGGCTGAGAAAAAGCGTTTATTTCGGGCTGAAAAACACGTTTTGAAAACTGTGTTGTTCCTACCCTATAAGTTACATGGGGGTTACCAAAGTTGCCAAAACATGTTTATTTCTGCTGAAAAACACGTTTTGACAATTTCTGTACACTGGGGTTAAGGGCTGACTCAATGTGCTCTTCTGAGCCAGGCAGTTACACAGCGATTCTAAGGGCTGACAAAACGCGTTTATTTCGGGCTGAAAAACACGTTTTGAAAACTGTGCTGTTCCTGCCCTATAAGTTACATGGTGGTGACCAAAGTTGCCAAAACGTCTTTATTTCTGCTGAAAAACACGTTTTGACAATTTCTGAGCACTGGGGTTAAGGGCTGACTCAATGTGCTCTTCTGTGCCAGGCAGTTACACTGTGAATCTAAGGGCTGAGAAAAAGCGTTTATTTCGGGCTGAAAAACACGTTTTGAAAACTGTGTTGTTCCTACCCTATAAGTTACATGGTGGTGACCAAAGTTGCCAAAACATGTTTATTTCTGCTGAAAAACACATTTTGACAATTTCTGTACACTGGGGTTAAGGGCTGACTCAATGTGCTCTTCTGAGCCAGGCAGTTACACAGCGATTCTAAGGGCTGACAAAACGCGTTTATTTCGGGCTGAAAAACACGTTTTGAAAACTGTGTTGTTCCTGCCCTAAAAGTTACATGGTGGTGACCAAAGTTGCCAAAACGTGTTTATTTCTGCTGAAAAACACGATTTGACAATTTCTGAGCACTGGGGTTAAGGGCTGACTCAATGTGCTCTTCTGAGCCAGGCAGTTACACTGCGAATCTAAGGGCTGAGAAAAAGCGTTTATTTCGGGCTGAAAAACACGTTTTGAAAACTGTGCTGTTCCTGCCCTATAAGTTACATGGTGGTGACCAAAGTTGCCAAAACGTCTTTATTTCTGCTGAAAAACACGTTTTGACAATTTCTGAGCACTGGGGTTAAGGGCTGACTCAATGTGCTCTTCTGAGCCAAGCAGTTACACTGCGAATCTAAGGGCTGAGAAAAAGCGTTTATTTCGGGCTGAAAAACACGTTTTGAAAACTGTGTTGTTCCTGCCCTATAAGTTACACGGGGGTTACCAAAGTTGCCAAAACATGTTTATTTCTGCTGAAAAACACGTTTTGACAATTTCTGTACACTGGGGTTAAGGGCTGACTCAATGTGCTCTTCTGAGCCAGGCAGTTACACAGCGATTCTAAGGGCTGACAAAACGCGTTTATTTCGAGCTGAAAAACACGTTTTGAAAACTGTGCTGTTCCTGCCCTATAAGTTACATGGTGGTGACCAAAGTTGCCAAAACGTCTTTATTTCTGCTGAAAAACACGTTTTGACAATTTCTGAGCACTGGGGTTAAGGGCTGACTCAATGTGCTCTTCTGTGCCAGGCAGTTACACTGCGAATCTAAGGGCTGAGAAAAAGCGTTTATTTCGGGCTGAAAAACACGTTTTGAAAACTGTGTTGTTCCTACCCTATAGGTTACATGGAGGTTACCAAAGTTGCCAAAACATGTTTATTTCTGCTGAAAAACACATTTTGACAATTTCTGTACACTGGGGTTAAGGGCTGACTCAATGTGCTCTTCTGAGCCAGGCAGTTACACAGCGATTCTAAGGGCTGACAAAACGCGTTTATTTCGGGCTGAAAAACACGTTTTGAAAACTGTGTTGTTCCTGCCCTAAAAGTTACATGGTGGTGACCACAGTTGCCAAAACGTGTTTATTTCTGCTGAAAAACACGATTTGACAATTTCTGAGCACTGGGGTTAAGGGCTGACTCAGTGTGCTCTTCTGAGCCAGGCAGTTACACAGCGATTCTAAGGGCTGACAAAACGCGTTTATTTCGGGCTGAAAAACACGTTTTGAAAACTGTGCTGTTCCTGCCCTATAAGTTACATGGAGGTTACCAAAGTTGCCAAAACATGTTTATTTCTGCTGAAAAACACATTTTGACAATTTCTGTACACTGGGGTTAAGGGCTGACTCAATGTGCTCTTCTGAGCCAGGCAGTTACACAGCGATTCTAAGGGCTGACAAAACGCGTTTATTTCGGGCTGAAAAACACGTTTTGAAAACTGTGTTGTTCCTGCCCTAAAAGTTACATGGTGGTGACCAAAGTTGCCAAAACGTGTTTATTTCTGCTGAAAAACACGATTTGACAATTTCTGAGCACTGGGGTTAAGGGCTGACTCAATGTGCTCTTCTGAGCCAGGCAGTTACACTGCGAATCTAAGGGCTGAGAAAAAGCGTTTATTTCGGGCTGAAAAACACGTTTTGAAAACTGTGCTGTTCCTGCCCTATAAGTTACATGGTGGTGACCAAAGTTGCCAAAACATGTTTATTTCTGCTGAAAAACACGTTTTGACAATTTCTGAGCACTGGGGTTAAGGGCTGACTCAATGTGCTCTTCTGAGCCAGGCAGTTACACAGCGATTCTAAGGGCTGACAAAACGCGTTTATTTCGGGCTGAAAAACACGTTTTGAAAACTGTGTTGTTCCTGCCCTATAAGTTACATGGTGGTGACCAAAGTTGCCAAAACATGTTTATTTCTGCTGAAAAACACGTTTTGACAATTTCTGAGCACTGGGGTTAAGGGCTGACTCAGTGTGCTCTTCTGAGCCAGGCAGTTACACTGCGAATCTAAGGGCTGAGAAAAAGCGTTTATTTCGGGCTGAAAAACACGTTTTGAAAACTGTGTTGTTCCTACCCTATAAGTTACATGGGGGTTACCAAAGTTGCCAAAACATGTTTATTTCTGCTGAAAAACACGTTTTGACAATTTCTGTACACTGGGGTTAAGGGCTGACTCAATGTGCTCTTCTGAGCCAGGCAGTTACACTGCGATTCTAAGGGCTGACAAAACGCGTTTATTTCGGGCTGAAAAACACGTTTTGAAAACTGTGCTGTTCCTGCCCTATAAGTTACATGGTGGTGACCAAAGTTGCCAAAACGATCTTATTTCTGCTGAAAAACACGTTTTGACAATTTCTGAGCACTGGGGTTAAGGGCTGACTCAATGTGCTCTTCTGAGCCAGGCAGTTACACTGCGAATCTAAGGGCTGAGAAAAAGCGTTTATTTCGGGCTGAAAAACACGTTTTGAAAACTGTGTTGTTCCTACCCTATAAGTTACATGGGGGTTACCAAAGTTGCCAAAACATGTTTATTTCTGCTGAAAAACACGTTTTGACAATTTCTGTACACTGGGGTTAAGGGCTGACTCAATGTGCTCTTCTGAGCCAGGCAGTTACACAGCGATTCTAAGGGCTGACAAAACGCGTTTATTTCGGGCTGAAAAACACGTTTTGAAAACTGTGCTGTTCCTGCCCTATAAGTTACATGGTGGTGACCAAAGTTGCCAAAACGTCTTTATTTCTGCTGAAAAACACGTTTTGACAATTTCTGAGCACTGGGGTTAAGGGCTGACTCAATGTGCTCTTCTGTGCCAGGCAGTTACACTGCGAATCTAAGGGCTGAGAAAAAGCGTTTATTTCGGGCTGAAAAACACGTTTTGAAAACTGTGTTGTTCCTACCCTATAAGTTACATGGGGGTTACCAAAGTTGCCAAAACATGTTTATTTCTGCTGAAAAACACATTTTGACAATTTCTGTACACTGGGGTTAAGGGCTGACTCAATGTGCTCTTCTGAGCCAGGCAGTTACACAGCGATTCTAAGGGCTGACAAAACGCGTTTATTTCGGGCTGAAAAACACGTTTTGAAAACTGTGTTGTTCCTGCCCTAAAAGTTACATGGTGGTGACCAAAGTTGCCAAAACGTGTTTATTTCTGCTGAAAAACACGATTTGACAATTTCTGAGCACTGGGGTTAAGGGCTGACTCAATGTGCTCTTCTGAGCCAGGCAGTTACACTGCGAATCTAAGGGCTGAGAAAAAGCGTTTATTTCGGGCTGAAAAACACGTTTTGAAAACTGTGCTGTTCCTGCCCTATAAGTTACATGGTGGTGACCAAAGTTGCCAAAACGTCTTTATTTCTGCTGAAAAACACGTTTTGACAATTTCTGAGCACTGGGGTTAAGGGCTGACTCAATGTGCTCTTCTGAGCCAGGCAGTTACACTGCGAATCTAAGGGCTGAGAAAAAGCGTTTATTTCGGGCTGAAAAACACGTTTTGAAAACTGTGTTGTTCCTGCCCTATAAGTTACACGGGGGTTACCAAAGTTGCCAAAACATGTTTATTTCTGCTGAAAAACACGTTTTGACAATTTCTGTACACTGGGGTTAAGGGCTGACTCAATGTGCTCTTCTGAGCCAGGCAGTTACACAGCGATTCTAAGGGCTGACAAAACGCGTTTATTTCGGGCTGAAAAACACGTTTTGAAAACTGTGCTGTTCCTGCCCTATAAGTTACATGGTGGTGACCAAAGTTGCCAAAACGTCTTTATTTCTGCTGAAAAACACGTTTTGACAATTTCTGAGCACTGGGGTTAAGGGCTGACTCAATGTGCTCTTCTGTGCCAGGCAGTTACACTGCGAATCTAAGGGCTGAGAAAAAGCGTTTATTTCGGGCTGAAAAACACGTTTTGAAAACTGTGTTGTTCCTACCCTATAAGTTACATGGAGGTTACCAAAGTTGCCAAAACATGTTTATTTCTGCTGAAAAACACATTTTGACAATTTCTGTACACTGGGGTTAAGGGCTGACTCAATGTGCTCTTCTGAGCCAGGCAGTTACACAGCGATTCTAAGGGCTGACAAAACGCGTTTATTTCGGGCTGAAAAACACGTTTTGAAAACTGTGTTGTTCCTACCCTATAAGTTACATGGGGGTTACCAAAGTTGCCAAAACGTGTTTATTTCTGCTGAAAAACACGATTTGACAATTTCTGAGCACTGGGGTTAAGGGCTGACTCAATGTACTCTTCTGAGCCAGGCAGTTACACTGCGAATCTAAGGGCTGAGAAAAAGCGTTTATTTCGGGCTGAAAAACACGTTTTGAAAACTGTGCTGTTCCTGCCCTATAAGTTACATGGTGGTGACCAAAGTTGCCAAAACGTCTTTATTTCTGCTGAAAAACACGTTTTGACAATTTCTGAGCACTGGGGTTAAGGGCTGACTCAATGTGCTCTTCTGAGCCAGGCAGTTACACTGCGAATCTAAGGGCTGAGAAAAAGCGTTTATTTCGGGCTGAAAAACACGTTTTGAAAACTGTGTTGTTCCTGCCCTATAAGTTACACGGGGGTTACCAAAGTTGCCAAAACATGTTTATTTCTGCTGAAAAACACGTTTTGACAATTTCTGTACACTGGGGTTAAGGGCTGACTCAATGTGCTCTTCTGAGCCAGGCAGTTACACAGCGATTCTAAGGGCTGACAAAACGCGTTTATTTCGGGCTGAAAAACACGTTTTGAAAACTGTGCTGTTCCTGCCCTATAAGTTACATGGTGGTGACCAAAGTTGCCAAAACGTCTTTATTTCTGCTGAAAAACACGTTTTGACAATTTCTGAGCACTGGGGTTAAGGGCTGACTCAATGTGCTCTTCTGTGCCAGGCAGTTACACTGCGAATCTAAGGGCTGAGAAAAAGCGTTTATTTCGGGCTGAAAAACACGTTTTGAAAACTGTGTTGTTCCTACCCTATAAGTTACATGGAGGTTACCAAAGTTGCCAAAACATGTTTATTTCTGCTGAAAAACACATTTTGACAATTTCTGTACACTGGGGTTAAGGGCTGACTCAATGTGCTCTTCTGAGCCAGGCAGTTACACAGCGATTCTAAGGGCTGAGAAAAAGCGTTTATTTCGGGCTGAAAAACACGTTTTGAAAACTGTGTTGTTCCTACCCTATAAGTTACATGGGGGTTACCAAAGTTGCCAAAACATGTTTATTTCTGCTGAAAAACACATTTTGACAATTTCTGTACACTGGGGTTAAGGGCTGACTCAATGTGCTCTTCTGAGCCAGGCAGTTACACAGCGATTCTAAGGGCTGACAAAACGCGTTTATTTCGGGCTGAAAAACACGTTTTGAAAACTGTGTTGTTCCTGCCCGAAAAGTTACATGGTGGTGACCAAAGTTGCCAAAACGTGTTTATTTCTGCTGAAAAACACGATTTGACAATTTCTGAGCACTGGGGTTAAGGGCTGACTCAATGTGCTCTTCTGAGCCAGGCAGTTACACTGCGAATCTAAGGGCTGAGAAAAAGCGTTTATTTCGGGCTGAAAAACACGTTTTGAAAACTGTGCTGTTCCTGCCCTATAAGTTACATGGTGGTGACCAAAGTTGCCAAAACGTCTTTATTTCTGCTGAAAAACACGTTTTGACAATTTCTGAGCACTGGGGTTAAGGGCTGACTCAATGTGCTCTTCTGAGCCAGGCAGTTACACTGCGAATCTAAGGGCTGAGAAAAAGCGTTTATTTCGGGCTGAAAAACACGTTTTGAAAACTGTGTTGTTCCTGCCCTATAAGTTACACGGGGGTTACCAAAGTTGCCAAAACATGTTTATTTCTGCTGAAAAACACGTTTTGACAATTTCTGTACACTGGGGTTAAGGGCTGACTCAATGTGCTCTTCTGAGCCAGGCAGTTACACAGCGATTCTAAGGGCTGACAAAACGCGTTTATTTCGGGCTGAAAAACACGTTTTGAAAACTGTGCTGTTCCTGCCCTATAAGTTACATGGTGGTGACCAAAGTTGCCAAAACGTCTTTATTTCTGCTGAAAAACACGTTTTGACAATTTCTGAGCACTGGGGTTAAGGGCTGACTCAATGTGCTCTTCTGTGCCAGGCAGTTACACTGCGAATCTAAGGGCTGAGAAAAAGCGTTTATTTCGGGCTGAAAAACACGTTTTGAAAACTGTGTTGTTCCTACCCTATAAGTTACATGGAGGTTACCAAAGTTGCCAAAACATGTTTATTTCTGCTGAAAAACACATTTTGACAATTTCTGTACACTGGGGTTAAGGGCTGACTCAATGTGCTCTTCTGAGCCAGGCAGTTACACAGCGATTCTAAGGGCTGACAAAACGCGTTTATTTCGGGCTGAAAAACACGTTTTGAAAACTGTGTTGTTCCTGCCCTAAAAGTTACATGGTGGTGACCAAAGTTGCCAAAACGTGTTTATTTCTGCTGAAAAACACGATTTGACAATTTCTGAGCACTGGGGTTAAGGGCTGACTCAGTGTGCTCTTCTGAGCCAGGCAGTTACACAGCGATTCTAAGGGCTGACAAAACGCGTTTATTTCGGGCTGAAAAACACGTTTTGAAAACTGTGCTGTTCCTGCCCTATAAGTTACATGGAGGTTACCAAAGTTGCCAAAACATGTTTATTTCTGCTGAAAAACACATTTTGACAATTTCTGTACACTGGGGTTAAGGGCTGACTCAATGTGCTCTTCTGAGCCAGGCAGTTACACAGCGATTCTAAGGGCTGACAAAACGCGTTTATTTCGGGCTGAAAAACACGTTTTGAAAACTGTGTTGTTCCTGCCCTAAAAGTTACATGGTGGTGACCAAAGTTGCCAAAACGTGTTTATTTCTGCTGAAAAACACGATTTGACAATTTCTGAGCACTGGGGTTAAGGGCTGACTCAATGTGCTCTTCTGAGCCAGGCAGTTACACTGCGAATCTAAGGGCTGAGAAAAAGCGTTTATTTCGGGCTGAAAAACACGTTTTGAAAACTGTGCTGTTCCTGCCCTATAAGTTACATGGTGGTGACCAAAGTTGCCAAAACGTCTTTATTTCTGCTGAAAAACACGTTTTGACAATTTCTGAGCACTGGGGTTAAGGGCTGACTCAATGTGCTCTTCTGAGCCAGGCAGTTACACTGCGAATCTAAGGGCTGAGAAAAAGCGTTTATTTCGGGCTGAAAAACACGTTTTGAAAACTGTGTTGTTCCTGCCCTATAAGTTACACGGGGGTTACCAAAGTTGCCAAAACATGTTTATTTCTGCTGAAAAACACGTTTTGACAATTTCTGTACACTGGGGTTAAGGGCTGACTCAATGTGCTCTTCTGAGCCAGGCAGTTACACAGCGATTCTAAGGGCTGACAAAACGCGTTTATTTCGGGCTGAAAAACACGTTTTGAAAACTGTGCTGTTCCTGCCCTATAAGTTACATGGTGGTGACCAAAGTTGCCAAAACGTCTTTATTTCTGCTGAAAAACACGTTTTGACAATTTCTGAGCACTGGGGTTAAGGGCTGACTCAATGTGCTCTTCTGTGCCAGGCAGTTACACTGCGAATCTAAGGGCTGAGAAAAAGCGTTTATTTCGGGCTGAAAAACACGTTTTGAAAACTGTGTTGTTCCTACCCTATAAGTTACATGGAGGTTACCAAAGTTGCCAAAACATGTTTATTTCTGCTGAAAAACACATTTTGACAATTTCTGTACACTGGGGTTAAGGGCTGACTCAATGTGCTCTTCTGAGCCAGGCAGTTACACAGCGATTCTAAGGGCTGACAAAACGCGTTTATTTCGGGCTGAAAAACACGTTTTGAAAACTGTGTTGTTCCTGCCCTAAAAGTTACATGGTGGTGACCAAAGTTGCCAAAACGTGTTTATTTCTGCTGAAAAACACGATTTGACAATTTCTGAGCACTGGGGTTAAGGGCTGACTCAGTGTGCTCTTCTGAGCCAGGCAGTTACACAGCGATTCTAAGGGCTGACAAAACGCGTTTATTTCGGGCTGAAAAACACGTTTTGAAAACTGTGCTGTTCCTGCCCTATAAGTTACATGGAGGTTACCAAAGTTGCCAAAACATGTTTATTTCTGCTGAAAAACACATTTTGACAATTTCTGTACACTGGGGTTAAGGGCTGACTCAATGTGCTCTTCTGAGCCAGGCAGTTACACAGCGATTCTAAGGGCTGACAAAACGCGTTTATTTCGGGCTGAAAAACACGTTTTGAAAACTGTGTTGTTCCTGCCCTAAAAGTTACATGGTGGTGACCAAAGTTGCCAAAACGTGTTTATTTCTGCTGAAAAACACGATTTGACAATTTCTGAGCACTGGGGTTAAGGGCTGACTCAGTGTGCTCTTCTGAGCCAGGCAGTTACACAGCGATTCTAAGGGCTGACAAAACGCGTTTATTTCGGGCTGAAAAACACGTTTTGAAAACTGTGCTGTTCCTGCCCTATAAGTTACATGGAGGTTACCAAAGTTGCCAAAACATGTTTATTTCTGCTGAAAAACACATTTTGACAATTTCTGTACACTGGGGTTAAGGGCTGACTCAATGTGCTCTTCTGAGCCAGGCAGTTACACAGCGATTCTAAGGGCTGACAAAACGCGTTTATTTCGGGCTGAAAAACACGTTTTGAAAACTGTGTTGTTCCTGCCCTAAAAGTTACATGGTGGTGACCAAAGTTGCCAAAACGTGTTTATTTCTGCTGAAAAACACGATTTGACAATTTCTGAGCACTGGGGTTAAGGGCTGACTCAATGTGCTCTTCTGAGCCAGGCAGTTACACTGCGAATCTAAGGGCTGAGAAAAAGCGTTTATTTCGGGCTGAAAAACACGTTTTGAAAACTGTGCTGTTCCTGCCCTATAAGTTACATGGTGGTGACCAAAGTTGCCAAAACATGTTTATTTCTGCTGAAAAACACGTTTTGACAATTTCTGAGCACTGGGGTTAAGGGCTGACTCAATGTGCTCTTCTGAGCCAGGCAGTTACACAGCGATTCTAAGGGCTGACAAAACGCGTTTATTTCGGGCCGAAAAACACGTTTTGAAAACTGTGTTGTTCCTGCCCTATAAGTTACATGGTGGTGACCAAAGTTGCCAATACGTCTTTATTTCTGCTGAAAAACACGTTTTGACAATTTCTGAGCACTGGGGTTAAGGGCTGACTCAATGTGCTCTTCTGAGCCAGGCAGTTACACTGCGAATCTTAGGGCTGAGAAAAAGCGTTTATTTCGGGCTGAAAAACACGTTTTGAAAACTGTGCTGTTCCTGCCCTATAAGTTACATGGTGGTGACCAAAGTTGCCAAAACATGTTTATTTCTGCTGAAAAACACGTTTTGACAATTTCTGAGCACTGGGGTTAAGGGCTGACTCAGTGTGCTCTTCTGAGCCAGGCAGTTACACTGCGAATCTAAGGGCTGAGAAAAAGCGTTTATTTCGGGCTGAAAAACACGTTTTGAAAACTGTGTTGTTCCTACCCTATAAGTTACATGGGGGTTACCAAAGTTGCCAAAACATGTTTATTTCTGCTGAAAAACACGTTTTGACAATTTCTGTACACTGGGGTTAAGGGCTGACTCAATGTGCTCTTCTGAGCCAGGCAGTTACACTGCGATTCTAAGGGCTGACAAAACGCGTTTATTTCGGGCTGAAAAACACGTTTTGAAAACTGTGCTGTTCCTGCCCTATAAGTTACATGGTGGTGACCAAAGTTGCCAAAACGTCTTTATTTCTGCTGAAAAACACGTTTTGACAATTTCTGCACACTGGGGTTAAGGGCTGACTCAATGTGCTCTTCTGAGCCAGGCAGTTACACAGCGATTCTAAGGGCTGACAAAACGCGTTTATTTCGGGCTGAAAAACACGTTTTGAAAACTGTGTTGTTCCTGCCCTAAAAGTTACATGGTGGTTACCAAAGTTGCCAAAACGTGTTTATTTCTGCTGAAAAACACGATTTGACAATTTCTGCACACTGGGGTTAAGGGCTGACTCAATGTGCTCTTCTGAGCCAGGCAGTTACACAGCGATTCTAAGGGCTGACAAAACGCGTTTATTTCGGGCTGAAAAACACGTTTTGAAAACTGTGCTGTTCCTGCCCTATAAGTTACATGGTGGTGACCAAAGTTGCCAAAACGTCTTTATTTCTGCTGAAAAACACGTTTTGACAATTTCTGCACACTGGGGTTAAGGGCTGACTCAATGTGCTCTTCTGAGCCAGGCAGTTACACAGCGATTCTAAGGGCTGACAAAACGCGTTTATTTCGGGCTGAAAAACACGTTTTGAAAACTGTGTTGTTCCTGCCCTATAAGTTACATGGTGGTGACCAAAGTTGCCAAAACGTGTTTATTTCTGCTGAAAAACACGTTTTGACAATTTCTGAGCACTGGGGTTAAGGGCTGACTCAGTGTGCTCTTCTGAGCCAGGCAGTTACACTGCGAATCTAAGGGCTGAGAAAAAGCGTTTATTTCGGGCTGAAAAACACGTTTTGAAAACTGTGTTGTTCCTACCCTATAAGTTACATGGGGGTTACCAAAGTTGCCAAAACATGTTTATTTCTGCTGAAAAACACGTTTTGACAATTTCTGTACACTGGGGTTAAGGGCTGACTCAATGTGCTCTTCTGAGCCAGGCAGTTACACTGCGAATCTAAGGGCTGAGAAAAAGCGTTTATTTCGGGCTGAAAAACACGTTTTGAAAACTGTGCTGTTCCTGCCCTATAAATTACATGGTGGTGACCAAAGTTGCCAAAACGTCTTTATTTCTGCTGAAAAACACGTTTTGACAATTTCTGAGCACTGGGGTTAAGGGCTGACTCAATGTGCTCTTCTGAGCCAGGCAGTTACACTGCGAATCTAAGGGCTGAGAAAAAGCGTTTATTTCGGGCTGAAAAACACGTTTTGAAAACTGTGTTGTTCCTGCCCTATAAGTTACACGGGGGTTACCAAAGTTGCCAAAACATGTTTATTTCTGCTGAAAAACACGTTTTGACAATTTCTGTACACTGGGGTTAAGGGCTGACTCAATGTGCTCTTCTGAGCCAGGCAGTTACACAGCAATTCTAAAGGCTGACAAAACGCGTTTATTTCGGGCTGAAAAACACGTTTTGAAAACTGTGTTGTTCCTGCCCTATAAGTTACATGGTGGTGACCAAAGTTGCCAAAACGTCTTTATTTCTGCTGAAAAACACGTTTTGACAATTTCTGAGCACTGGGGGTTAAGGGCTGACTCAATCTGCTCTTCTGAGCCAGGCAGTTACACTGCGAATCTAAGGGCTGAGAAAAAGCGTTTATTTCGGGCTGAAAAACACGTTTTGAAAACTGTGTTGTTCCTGCCCTATAAGTTACATGGGGGTTACCAAAGTTGCCAAAACATGTTTATTTCTGCTGAAAAACACGTTTTGACAATTTATGTACACTGGGGTTAAGGGCTGACTCAATGTGCTCTTCTGAGCCAGGCAGTTACACTGCGATTCTAAGGGCTGACAAAACGCGTTTATTTCGGGCTGAAAAACACGTTTTGAAAACTGTGCTGTTCCTGCCCTATAAGTTACATGGTGGTGACCAAAGTTGCCAAAACGTCTTTATTTCTGCTGAAAAACACGTTTTGACAATTTCTGAGCACTGGGGTTAAGGGCTGACTCAATGTGCTCTTCTGAGCCAGGCAGTTACACTGCGAATCTAAGGGCTGAGAAAAAGCGTTTATTTCGGGCTGAAAAACACGTTTTGAAAACTGTGCTGTTCCTGCCCTATAAGTTACATGGTGGTGACCAAAGTTGCCAAAACGTGTTTATTTCTGCTGAAAAACACGTTTTGACAATTTCTGAGCACTGGGGTTAAGGGCTGACTCAGTGTGCTCTTCTGAGCCAGGCAGTTACACTGCGAATCTAAGGGCTGAGAAAAAGCGTTTATTTCGGGCTGAAAAACACGTTTTGAAAACTGTGTTGTTCCTACCCTATAAGTTACATGGGGGTTACCAAAGTTGCCAAAACATGTTTATTTCTGCTGAAAAACACGTTTTGACAATTTCTGTACACTGGGGTTAAGGGCTGACTCAATGTGCTCTTCTGAGCCAGGCAGTTACACTGCGATTCTAAGGGCTGACAAAACGCGTTTATTTCGGGCTGAAAAACACGTTTTGAAAACTGTGCTGTTCCTGCCCTATAAGTTACATGGTGGTGACCAAAGTTGCCAAAACGTCTTTATTTCTGCTGAAAAACACGTTTTGACAATTTCTGCACACTGGGGTTAAGGGCTGACTCAATGTGCTCTTCTGAGCCAGGCAGTTACACAGCGATTCTAAGGGCTGACAAAACGCGTTTATTTCTGGCTGAAAAACACGTTTTGAAAACTGTGTTGTTCCTGCCCTAAAAGTTACATGGTGGTTACCAAAGTTGCCAAAACGTGTTTATTTCTGCTGAAAAACACGATTTGACAATTTCTGCACACTGGGGTTAAGGGCTGACTCAATGTGCTCTTCTGAGCCAGGCAGTTACACAGCGATTCTAAGGGCTGACAAAACGCGTTTATTTCGGGCTGAAAAACACGTTTTGAAAACTGTGCTGTTCCTGCCCTATAAGTTACATGATGGTGACCAAAGTTGCCAAAACGTCTTTATTTCTGCTGAAAAACACGTTTTGACAATTTCTGAGCACTGGGGTTAAGGGCTGACTCAATGTGCTCTTCTGAGCCAGGCAGTTACACAGCGATTCTAAGGGCTGACAAAACGCGTTTATTTCGGGCTGAAAAACACGTTTTGAAAACTGTGTTGTTCCTGCCCTATAAGTTACATGGTGGTGACCAAAGTTGCCAAAACGTGTTTATTTCTGCTGAAAAACACGTTTTGACAATTTCTGAGCACTGGGGTTAAGGGCTGACTCAGTGTGCTCTTCTGAGCCAGGCAGTTACACAGCGATTCTAAGGGCTGACAAAACGCGTTTATTCGGGCTGAAAAACACGTTTTGAAAACTGTGTTGTTCCTGCCCTATAAGTTACATGGTGGTGACCAAAGTTACCAAAACGTGTTTATTTCTGCTGAAAAACACGTTTTGACAATTTCTGAGCACTGGGGTTAAGGGCTGACTCAGTGTGCTCTTCTGAGCCAGGCAGTTACACTGCGATTCTAAGGGCTGACAAAACGCGTTTATTTCGGGCTGAAAAACACGTTTTGAAAACTGTGCTGTTCCTGCCCTATAAGTTACATGGTGGTGACCAAAGTTGCCAAAACATGTTTATTTCTGCTGAAAAACACGTTTTGACAATTTCTGAGCACTGGGGTTAAGGGCTGACTCAGTGTGCTCTTCTGAGCCAGGCAGTTACACTGCGAATCTAAGGGCTGAGAAAAAGCGTTTATTTCGGGCTGAAAAACACGTTTTGAAAACTGTGTTGTTCCTACCCTATAAGTTACATGGGGGTTACCAAAGTTGCCAAAACATGTTTATTTCTGCTGAAAAACACGTTTTGACAATTTCTGTACACTGGGGTTAAGGGCTGACTCAATGTGCTCTTCTGAGCCAGGCAGTTACACAGCGATTCTAAGGGCTGACAAAACGCGTTTATTTCGGGCTGAAAAACACGTTTTGAAAACTGTGCTGTTCCTGCCCTATAAGTTACATGGTGGTGACCAAAGTTGCCAAAACGTCTTTATTTCTGCTGAAAAACACGTTTTGACAATTTCTGAGCACTGGGGTTAAGGGCTGACTCAATGTGCTCTTCTGTGCCAGGCAGTTACACTGCGAATCTAAGGGCTGAGAAAAAGCGTTTATTTCGGGCTGAAAAACACGTTTTGAAAACTGTGTTGTTCCTACCCTATAAGTTACATGGGGGTTACCAAAGTTGCCAAAACATGTTTATTTCTGCTGAAAAACACATTTTGACAATTTCTGTACACTGGGGTTAAGGGCTGACTCAATGTGCTCTTCTGAGCCAGGCAGTTACACAGCGATTCTAAGGGCTGACAAAACGCGTTTATTTCGGGCTGAAAAACACGTTTTGAAAACTGTGTTGTTCCTGCCCTAAAAGTTACATGGTGGTGACCAAAGTTGCCAAAACGTGTTTATTTCTGCTGAAAAACACGATTTGACAATTTCTGAGCACTGGGGTTAAGGGCTGACTCAATGTGCTCTTCTGAGCCAGGCAGTTACACTGCGAATCTAAGGGCTGAGAAAAAGCGTTTATTTCGGGCTGAAAAACACGTTTTGAAAACTGTGCTGTTCCTGCCCTATAAGTTACATGGTGGTGACCAAAGTTGCCAAAACGTCTTTATTTCTGCTGAAAAACACGTTTTGACATTTCTGAGCACTGGGGTTAAGGGCTGACTCAATGTGCTCTTCTGAGCCAGGCAGTTACACTGCGAATCTAAGGGCTGAGAAAAAGCGTTTATTTCGGGCTGAAAAACACGTTTTGAAAACTGTGTTGTTCCTGCCCTATAAGTTACACGGGGGTTACCAAAGTTGCCAAAACATGTTTATTTCTGCTGAAAAACACGTTTTGACAATTTCTGTACACTGGGGTTAAGGGCTGACTCAATGTGCTCTTCTGAGCCAGGCAGTTACACAGCGATTCTAAGGGCTGACAAAACGCGTTTATTTCGGGCTGAAAAACACGTTTTGAAAACTGTGCTGTTCCTGCCCTATAAGTTACATGGTGGTGACCAAAGTTGCCAAAACGTCTTTATTTCTGCTGAAAAACACGTTTTGACAATTTCTGAGCACTGGGGTTAAGGGCTGACTCAATGTGCTCTTCTGTGCCAGGCAGTTACACTGCGAATCTAAGGGCTGAGAAAAAGCGTTTATTTCGGGCTGAAAAACACGTTTTGAAAACTGTGTTGTTCCTACCCTATAAGTTACATGGAGGTTACCAAAGTTGCCAAAACATGTTTATTTCTGCTGAAAAACACATTTTGACAATTTCTGTACACTGGGGTTAAGGGCTGACTCAATGTGCTCTTCTGAGCCAGGCAGTTACACAGCGATTCTAAGGGCTGAGAAAAAGCGTTTATTTCGGGCTGAAAAACACGTTTTGAAAACTGTGTTGTTCCTACCCTATAAGTTACATGGGGGTTACCAAAGTTGCCAAAACATGTTTATTTCTGCTGAAAAACACATTTTGACAATTTCTGTACACTGGGGTTAAGGGCTGACTCAATGTGCTCTTCTGAGCCAGGCAGTTACACAGCGATTCTAAGGGCTGACAAAACGCGTTTATTTCGGGCTGAAAAACACGTTTTGAAAACTGTGTTGTTCCTGCCCTAAAAGTTACATGGTGGTGACCAAAGTTGCCAAAACGTGTTTATTTCTGCTGAAAAACACGATTTGACAATTTCTGAGCACTGGGGTTAAGGGCTGACTCAATGTGCTCTTCTGAGCCAGGCAGTTACACTGCGAATCTAAGGGCTGAGAAAAAGCGTTTATTTCGGGCTGAAAAACACGTTTTGAAAACTGTGCTGTTCCTGCCCTATAAGTTACATGGTGGTGACCAAAGTTGCCAAAACGTCTTTATTTCTGCTGAAAAACACGTTTTGACAATTTCTGAGCACTGGGGTTAAGGGCTGACTCAATGTGCTCTTCTGAGCCAGGCAGTTACACTGCGAATCTAAGGGCTGAGAAAAAGCGTTTATTTCGGGCTGAAAAACACGTTTTGAAAACTGTGTTGTTCCTGCCCTATAAGTTACACGGGGGTTACCAAAGTTGCCAAAACATGTTTATTTCTGCTGAAAAACACGTTTTGACAATTTCTGTACACTGGGGTTAAGGGCTGACTCAATGTGCTCTTCTGAGCCAGGCAGTTACACAGCGATTCTAAGGGCTGACAAAACGCGTTTATTTCGGGCTGAAAAACACGTTTTGAAAACTGTGCTGTTCCTGCCCTATAAGTTACATGGTGGTGACCAAAGTTGCCAAAACGTCTTTATTTCTGCTGAAAAACACGTTTTGACAATTTCTGAGCACTGGGGTTAAGGGCTGACTCAATGTGCTCTTCTGTGCCAGGCAGTTACACTGCGAATCTAAGGGCTGAGAAAAAGCGTTTATTTCGGGCTGAAAAACACGTTTTGAAAACTGTGTTGTTCCTACCCTATAAGTTACATGGAGGTTACCAAAGTTGCCAAAACATGTTTATTTCTGCTGAAAAACACATTTTGACAATTTCTGTACACTGGGGTTAAGGGCTGACTCAATGTGCTCTTCTGAGCCAGGCAGTTACACAGCGATTCTAAGGGCTGACAAAACGCGTTTATTTCGGGCTGAAAAACACGTTTTGAAAACTGTGTTGTTCCTGCCCTAAAAGTTACATGGTGGTGACCAAAGTTGCCAAAACGTGTTTATTTCTGCTGAAAAACACGATTTGACAATTTCTGAGCACTGGGGTTAAGGGCTGACTCAGTGTGCTCTTCTGAGCCAGGCAGTTACACAGCGATTCTAAGGGCTGACAAAACGCGTTTATTTCGGGCTGAAAAACACGTTTTGAAAACTGTGCTGTTCCTGCCCTATAAGTTACATGGAGGTTACCAAAGTTGCCAAAACATGTTTATTTCTGCTGAAAAACACATTTTGACAATTTCTGTACACTGGGGTTAAGGGCTGACTCAATGTGCTCTTCTGAGCCAGGCAGTTACACAGCGATTCTAAGGGCTGACAAAACGCGTTTATTTCGGGCTGAAAAACACGTTTTGAAAACTGTGTTGTTCCTGCCCTAAAAGTTACATGGTGGTGACCAAAGTTGCCAAAACGTGTTTATTTCTGCTGAAAAACACGATTTGACAATTTCTGAGCACTGGGGTTAAGGGCTGACTCAGTGTGCTCTTCTGAGCCAGGCAGTTACACAGCGATTCTAAGGGCTGACAAAACGCGTTTATTTCGGGCTGAAAAACACGTTTTGAAAACTGTGCTGTTCCTGCCCTATAAGTTACATGGAGGTTACCAAAGTTGCCAAAACATGTTTATTTCTGCTGAAAAACACATTTTGACAATTTCTGTACACTGGGGTTAAGGGCTGACTCAATGTGCTCTTCTGAGCCAGGCAGTTACACAGCGATTCTAAGGGCTGACAAAACGCGTTTATTTCGGGCTGAAAAACACGTTTTGAAAACTGTGTTGTTCCTGCCCTAAAAGTTACATGGTGGTGACCAAAGTTGCCAAAACGTGTTTATTTCTGCTGAAAAACACGATTTGACAATTTCTGAGCACTGGGGTTAAGGGCTGACTCAATGTGCTCTTCTGAGCCAGGCAGTTACACTGCGAATCTAAGGGCTGAGAAAAAGCGTTTATTTCGGGCTGAAAAACACGTTTTGAAAACTGTGCTGTTCCTGCCCTATAAGTTACATGGTGGTGACCAAAGTTGCCAAAACATGTTTATTTCTGCTGAAAAACACGTTTTGACAATTTCTGAGCACTGGGGTTAAGGGCTGACTCAATGTGCTCTTCTGAGCCAGGCAGTTACACAGCGATTCTAAGGGCTGACAAAACGCGTTTATTTCGGGCTGAAAAACACGTTTTGAAAACTGTGTTGTTCCTGCCCTATAAGTTACATGGTGGTGACCAAAGTTGCCAAAACATGTTTATTTCTGCTGAAAAACACGTTTTGACAATTTCTGAGCACTGGGGTTAAGGGCTGACTCAGTGTGCTCTTCTGAGCCAGGCAGTTACACTGCGAATCTAAGGGCTGAGAAAAAGCGTTTATTTCGGGCTGAAAAACACGTTTTGAAAACTGTGTTGTTCCTACCCTATAAGTTACATGGGGGTTACCAAAGTTGCCAAAACATGTTTATTTCTGCTGAAAAACACGTTTTGACAATTTCTGTACACTGGGGTTAAGGGCTGACTCAATGTGCTCTTCTGAGCCAGGCAGTTACACTGCGATTCTAAGGGCTGACAAAACGCGTTTATTTCGGGCTGAAAAACACGTTTTGAAAACTGTGCTGTTCCTGCCCTATAAGTTACATGGTGGTGACCAAAGTTGCCAAAACGATCTTATTTCTGCTGAAAAACACGTTTTGACAATTTCTGAGCACTGGGGTTAAGGGCTGACTCAATGTGCTCTTCTGAGCCAGGCAGTTACACTGCGAATCTAAGGGCTGAGAAAAAGCGTTTATTTCGGGCTGAAAAACACGTTTTGAAAACTGTGTTGTTCCTACCCTATAAGTTACATGGGGGTTACCAAAGTTGCCAAAACATGTTTATTTCTGCTGAAAAACACGTTTTGACAATTTCTGTACACTGGGGTTAAGGGCTGACTCAATGTGCTCTTCTGAGCCAGGCAGTTACACAGCGATTCTAAGGGCTGACAAAACGCGTTTATTTCGGGCTGAAAAACACGTTTTGAAAACTGTGCTGTTCCTGCCCTATAAGTTACATGGTGGTGACCAAAGTTGCCAAAACGTCTTTATTTCTGCTGAAAAACACGTTTTGACAATTTCTGAGCACTGGGGTTAAGGGCTGACTCAATGTGCTCTTCTGTGCCAGGCAGTTACACTGCGAATCTAAGGGCTGAGAAAAAGCGTTTATTTCGGGCTGAAAAACACGTTTTGAAAACTGTGTTGTTCCTACCCTATAAGTTACATGGGGGTTACCAAAGTTGCCAAAACATGTTTATTTCTGCTGAAAAACACATTTTGACAATTTCTGTACACTGGGGTTAAGGGCTGACTCAATGTGCTCTTCTGAGCCAGGCAGTTACACAGCGATTCTAAGGGCTGACAAAACGCGTTTATTTCGGGCTGAAAAACACGTTTTGAAAACTGTGTTGTTCCTGCCCTAAAAGTTACATGGTGGTGACCAAAGTTGCCAAAACGTGTTTATTTCTGCTGAAAAACACGATTTGACAATTTCTGAGCACTGGGGTTAAGGGCTGACTCAATGTGCTCTTCTGAGCCAGGCAGTTACACTGCGAATCTAAGGGCTGAGAAAAAGCGTTTATTTCGGGCTGAAAAACACGTTTTGAAAACTGTGCTGTTCCTGCCCTATAAGTTACATGGTGGTGACCAAAGTTGCCAAAACGTCTTTATTTCTGCTGAAAAACACGTTTTGACATTTCTGAGCACTGGGGTTAAGGGCTGACTCAATGTGCTCTTCTGAGCCAGGCAGTTACACTGCGAATCTAAGGGCTGAGAAAAAGCGTTTATTTCGGGCTGAAAAACACGTTTTGAAAACTGTGTTGTTCCTGCCCTATAAGTTACACGGGGGTTACCAAAGTTGCCAAAACATGTTCATTTCTGCTGAAAAACACGTTTTGACAATTTCTGTACACTGGGGTTAAGGGCTGACTCAATGTGCTCTTCTGAGCCAGGCAGTTACACAGCGATTCTAAGGGCTGACAAAACGCGTTTATTTCGGGCTGAAAAACACGTTTTGAAAACTGTGCTGTTCCTGCCCTATAAGTTACATGGTGGTGACCAAAGTTGCCAAAACGTCTTTATTTCTGCTGAAAAACACGTTTTGACAATTTCTGAGCACTGGGGTTAAGGGCTGACTCAATGTGCTCTTCTGTGCCAGGCAGTTACACTGCGAATCTAAGGGCTGAGAAAAAGCGTTTATTTCGGGCTGAAAAACACGTTTTGAAAACTGTGTTGTTCCTACCCTATAAGTTACATGGAGGTTACCAAAGTTGCCAAAACATGTTTATTTCTGCTGAAAAACACATTTTGACAATTTCTGTACACTGGGGTTAAGGGCTGACTCAATGTGCTCTTCTGAGCCAGGCAGTTACACAGCGATTCTAAGGGCTGACAAAACGCGTTTATTTCGGGCTGAAAAACACGTTTTGAAAACTGTGTTGTTCCTGCCCTAAAAGTTACATGGTGGTGACCAAAGTTGCCAAAACGTGTTTATTTCTGCTGAAAAACACGATTTGACAATTTCTGAGCACTGGGGTTAAGGGCTGACTCAGTGTGCTCTTCTGAGCCAGGCAGTTACACAGCGATTCTAAGGGCTGACAAAACGCGTTTATTTCGGGCTGAAAAACACGTTTTGAAAACTGTGCTGTTCCTGCCCTATAAGTTACATGGAGGTTACCAAAGTTGCCAAAACATGTTTATTTCTGCTGAAAAACACATTTTGACAATTTCTGTACACTGGGGTTAAGGGCTGACTCAATGTGCTCTTCTGAGCCAGGCAGTTACACAGCGATTCTAAGGGCTGACAAAACGCGTTTATTTCGGGCTGAAAAACACGTTTTGAAAACTGTGTTGTTCCTGCCCTAAAAGTTACATGGTGGTGACCAAAGTTGCCAAAACGTGTTTATTTCTGCTGAAAAACACGATTTGACAATTTCTGAGCACTGCGGTTAAGGGCTGACTCAATGTGCTCTTCTGAGCCAGGCAGTTACACTGCGAATCTAAGGGCTGAGAAAAAGCGTTTATTTCGGGCTGAAAAACACGTTTTGAAAACTGTGCTGTTCCTGCCCTATAAGTTACATGGTGGTGACCAAAGTTGCCAAAACATGTTTATTTCTGCTGAAAAACACGTTTTGACAATTTCTGAGCACTGGGGTTAAGGGCTGACTCAATGTGCTCTTCTGAGCCAGGCAGTTACACAGCGATTCTAAGGGCTGACAAAACGCGTTTATTTCGGGCTGAAAAACACGTTTTGAAAACTGTGTTGTTCCTGCCCTATAAGTTACATGGTGGTGACCAAAGTTGCCAAAACATGTTTATTTCTGCTGAAAAACACGTTTTGACAATTTCTGAGCACTGGGGTTAAGGGCTGACTCAGTGTGCTCTTCTGAGCCAGGCAGTTACACTGCGAATCTAAGGGCTGAGAAAAAGCGTTTATTTCGGGCTGAAAAACACGTTTTGAAAACTGTGTTGTTCCTACCCTATAAGTTACATGGGGGTTACCAAAGTTGCCAAAACATGTTTATTTCTGCTGAAAAACACGTTTTGACAATTTCTGTACACTGGGGTTAAGGGCTGACTCAATGTGCTCTTCTGAGCCAGGCAGTTACACTGCGATTCTAAGGGCTGACGAAACGCGTTTATTTCGGGCTGAAAAACACGTTTTGAAAACTGTGCTGTTCCTGCCCTATAAGTTACATGGTGGTGACCAAAGTTGCCAAAACGATCTTATTTCTGCTGAAAAACACGTTTTGACAATTTCTGAGCACTGGGGTTAAGGGCTGACTCAATGTGCTCTTCTGAGCCAGGCAGTTACACTGCGAATCTAAGGGCTGAGAAAAAGCGTTTATTTCGGGCTGAAAAACACGTTTTGAAAACTGTGTTGTTCCTACCCTATAAGTTACATGGGGGTTACCAAAGTTGCCAAAACATGTTTATTTCTGCTGAAAAACACGTTTTGACAATTTCTGTACACTGGGGTTAAGGGCTGACTCAATGTGCTCTTCTGAGCCAGGCAGTTACACAGCGATTCTAAGGGCTGACAAAACGCGTTTATTTCGGGCTGAAAAACACGTTTTGAAAACTGTGCTGTTCCTGCCCTATAAGTTACATGGTGGTGACCAAAGTTGCCAAAACGTCTTTATTTCTGCTGAAAAACACGTTTTGACAATTTCTGAGCACTGGGGTTAAGGGCTGACTCAATGTGCTCTTCTGTGCCAGGCAGTTACACTGCGAATCTAAGGGCTGAGAAAAAGCGTTTATTTCGGGCTGAAAAACACGTTTTGAAAACTGTGTTGTTCCTACCCTATAAGTTACATGGTGGTGACCAAAGTTGCCAAAACATGTTTATTTCTGCTGAAAAACACATTTTGACAATTTCTGTACACTGGGGTTAAGGGCTGACTCAATGTGCTCTTCTGAGCCAGGCAGTTACACAGCGATTCTAAGGGCTGACAAAACGCGTTTATTTCGGGCTGAAAAACACGTTTTGAAAACTGTGTTGTTCCTGCCCTAAAAGTTACATGGTGGTGACCAAAGTTGCCAAAACGTGTTTATTTCTGCTGAAAAACACGATTTGACAATTTCTGAGCACTGGGGTTAAGGGCTGACTCAATGTGCTCTTCTGAGCCAGGCAGTTACACTGCGAATCTAAGGGCTGAGAAAAAGCGTTTATTTCGGGCTGAAAAACACGTTTTGAAAACTGTGCTGTTCCTGCCCTATAAGTTACATGGTGGTGACCAAAGTTGCCAAAACGTCTTTATTTCTGCTGAAAAACACGTTTTGACAATTTCTGAGCACTGGGGTTAAGGGCTGACTCAATGTGCTCTTCTGAGCCAAGCAGTTACACTGCGAATCTAAGGGCTGAGAAAAAGCGTTTATTTCGGGCTGAAAAACACGTTTTGAAAACTGTGTTGTTCCTGCCCTATAAGTTACACGGGGGTTACCAAAGTTGCCAAAACATGTTTATTTCTGCTGAAAAACACGTTTTGACAATTTCTGTACACTGGGGTTAAGGGCTGACTCAATGTGCTCTTCTGAGCCAGGCAGTTACACAGCGATTCTAAGGGCTGACAAAACGCGTTTATTTCGAGCTGAAAAACACGTTTTGAAAACTGTGCTGTTCCTGCCCTATAAGTTACATGGTGGTGACCAAAGTTGCCAAAACGTCTTTATTTCTGCTGAAAAACACGTTTTGACAATTTCTGAGCACTGGGGTTAAGGGCTGACTCAATGTGCTCTTCTGTGCCAGGCAGTTACACTGCGAATCTAAGGGCTGAGAAAAAGCGTTTATTTCGGGCTGAAAAACACGTTTTGAAAACTGTGTTGTTCCTACCCTATAGGTTACATGGAGGTTACCAAAGTTGCCAAAACATGTTTATTTCTGCTGAAAAACACATTTTGACAATTTCTGTACACTGGGGTTAAGGGCTGACTCAATGTGCTCTTCTGAGCCAGGCAGTTACACAGCGATTCTAAGGGCTGACAAAACGCGTTTATTTCGGGCTGAAAAACACGTTTTGAAAACTGTGTTGTTCCTGCCCTAAAAGTTACATGGTGGTGACCACAGTTGCCAAAACGTGTTTATTTCTGCTGAAAAACACGATTTGACAATTTCTGAGCACTGGGGTTAAGGGCTGACTCAGTGTGCTCTTCTGAGCCAGGCAGTTACACAGCGATTCTAAGGGCTGACAAAACGCGTTTATTTCGGGCTGAAAAACACGTTTTGAAAACTGTGCTGTTCCTGCCCTATAAGTTACATGGAGGTTACCAAAGTTGCCAAAACATGTTTATTTCTGCTGAAAAACACATTTTGACAATTTCTGTACACTGGGGTTAAGGGCTGACTCAATGTGCTCTTCTGAGCCAGGCAGTTACACAGCGATTCTAAGGGCTGACAAAACGCGTTTATTTCGGGCTGAAAAACACGTTTTGAAAACTGTGTTGTTCCTGCCCTAAAAGTTACATGGTGGTGACCAAAGTTGCCAAAACGTGTTTATTTCTGCTGAAAAACACGATTTGACAATTTCTGAGCACTGGGGTTAAGGGCTGACTCAATGTGCTCTTCTGAGCCAGGCAGTTACACTGCGAATCTAAGGGCTGAGAAAAAGCGTTTATTTCGGGCTGAAAAACACGTTTTGAAAACTGTGCTGTTCCTGCCCTATAAGTTACATGGTGGTGACCAAAGTTGCCAAAACATGTTTATTTCTGCTGAAAAACACGTTTTGACAATTTCTGAGCACTGGGGTTAAGGGCTGACTCAATGTGCTCTTCTGAGCCAGGCAGTTACACAGCGATTCTAAGGGCTGACAAAACGCGTTTATTTCGGGCTGAAAAACACGTTTTGAAAACTGTGTTGTTCCTGCCCTATAAGTTACATGGTGGTGACCAAAGTTGCCAAAACATGTTTATTTCTGCTGAAAAACACGTTTTGACAATTTCTGAGCACTGGGGTTAAGGGCTGACTCAGTGTGCTCTTCTGAGCCAGGCAGTTACACTGCGAATCTAAGGGCTGAGAAAAAGCGTTTATTTCGGGCTGAAAAACACGTTTTGAAAACTGTGTTGTTCCTACCCTATAAGTTACATGGGGGTTACCAAAGTTGCCAAAACATGTTTATTTCTGCTGAAAAACACGTTTTGACAATTTCTGTACACTGGGGTTAAGGGCTGACTCAATGTGCTCTTCTGAGCCAGGCAGTTACACTGCGATTCTAAGGGCTGACAAAACGCGTTTATTTCGGGCTGAAAAACACGTTTTGAAAACTGTGCTGTTCCTGCCCTATAAGTTACATGGTGGTGACCAAAGTTGCCAAAACGATCTTATTTCTGCTGAAAAACACGTTTTGACAATTTCTGAGCACTGGGGTTAAGGGCTGACTCAATGTGCTCTTCTGAGCCAGGCAGTTACACTGCGAATCTAAGGGCTGAGAAAAAGCGTTTATTTCGGGCTGAAAAACACGTTTTGAAAACTGTGTTGTTCCTACCCTATAAGTTACATGGGGGTTACCAAAGTTGCCAAAACATGTTTATTTCTGCTGAAAAACACGTTTTGACAATTTCTGTACACTGGGGTTAAGGGCTGACTCAATGTGCTCTTCTGAGCCAGGCAGTTACACAGCGATTCTAAGGGCTGACAAAACGCGTTTATTTCGGGCTGAAAAACACGTTTTGAAAACTGTGCTGTTCCTGCCCTATAAGTTACATGGTGGTGACCAAAGTTGCCAAAACGTCTTTATTTCTGCTGAAAAACACGTTTTGACAATTTCTGAGCACTGGGGTTAAGGGCTGACTCAATGTGCTCTTCTGTGCCAGGCAGTTACACTGCGAATCTAAGGGCTGAGAAAAAGCGTTTATTTCGGGCTGAAAAACACGTTTTGAAAACTGTGTTGTTCCTACCCTATAAGTTACATGGGGGTTACCAAAGTTGCCAAAACATGTTTATTTCTGCTGAAAAACACATTTTGACAATTTCTGTACACTGGGGTTAAGGGCTGACTCAATGTGCTCTTCTGAGCCAGGCAGTTACACAGCGATTCTAAGGGCTGACAAAACGCGTTTATTTCGGGCTGAAAAACACGTTTTGAAAACTGTGTTGTTCCTGTCCTAAAAGTTACATGGTGGTGACCAAAGTTGCCAAAACGTGTTTATTTCTGCTGAAAAACACGATTTGACAATTTCTGAGCACTGGGGTTAAGGGCTGACTCAATGTGCTCTTCTGAGCCAGGCAGTTACACTGCGAATCTAAGGGCTGAGAAAAAGCGTTTATTTCGGGCTGAAAAACACGTTTTGAAAACTGTGCTGTTCCTGCCCTATAAGTTACATGGTGGTGACCAAAGTTGCCAAAACGTCTTTATTTCTGCTGAAAAACACGTTTTGACAATTTCTGAGCACTGGGGTTAAGGGCTGACTCAATGTGCTCTTCTGAGCCAGGCAGTTACACTGCGAATCTAAGGGCTGAGAAAAAGCGTTTATTTCGGGCTGAAAAACACGTTTTGAAAACTGTGTTGTTCCTGCCCTATAAGTTACACGGGGGTTACCAAAGTTGCCAAAACATGTTTATTTCTGCTGAAAAACACGTTTTGACAATTTCTGTACACTGGGGTTAAGGGCTGACTCAATGTGCTCTTCTGAGCCAGGCAGTTACACAGCGATTCTAAGGGCTGACAAAACGCGTTTATTTCGGGCTGAAAAACACGTTTTGAAAACTGTGCTGTTCCTGCCCTATAAGTTACATGGTGGTGACCAAAGTTGCCAAAACGTCTTTATTTCTGCTGAAAAACACGTTTTGACAATTTCTGAGCACTGGGGTTAAGGGCTGACTCAATGTGCTCTTCTGTGCCAGGCAGTTACACTGCGAATCTAAGGGCTGAGAAAAAGCGTTTATTTCGGGCTGAAAAACACGTTTTGAAAACTGTGTTGTTCCTACCCTATAAGTTACATGGAGGTTACCAAAGTTGCCAAAACATGTTTATTTCTGCTGAAAAACACATTTTGACAATTTCTGTACACTGGGGTTAAGGGCTGACTCAATGTGCTCTTCTGAGCCAGGCAGTTACACAGCGATTCTAAGGGCTGACAAAACGCGTTTATTTCGGGCTGAAAAACACGTTTTGAAAACTGTGTTGTTCCTACCCTATAAGTTACATGGGGGTTACCAAAGTTGCCAAAACGTGTTTATTTCTGCTGAAAAACACGATTTGACAATTTCTGAGCACTGGGGTTAAGGGCTGACTCAATGTACTCTTCTGAGCCAGGCAGTTACACTGCGAATCTAAGGGCTGAGAAAAAGCGTTTATTTCGGGCTGAAAAACACGTTTTGAAAACTGTGCTGTTCCTGCCCTATAAGTTACATGGTGGTGACCAAAGTTGCCAAAACGTCTTTATTTCTGCTGAAAAACACGTTTTGACAATTTCTGAGCACTGGGGTTAAGGGCTGACTCAATGTGCTCTTCTGAGCCAGGCAGTTACACTGCGAATCTAAGGGCTGAGAAAAAGCGTTTATTTCGGGCTGAAAAACACGTTTTGAAAACTGTGTTGTTCCTGCCCTATAAGTTACACGGGGGTTACCAAAGTTGCCAAAACATGTTTATTTCTGCTGAAAAACACGTTTTGACAATTTCTGTACACTGGGGTTAAGGGCTGACTCAATGTGCTCTTCTGAGCCAGGCAGTTACACAGCGATTCTAAGGGCTGACAAAACGCGTTTATTTCGGGCTGAAAAACACGTTTTGAAAACTGTGCTGTTCCTGCCCTATAAGTTACATGGTGGTGACCAAAGTTGCCAAAACGTCTTTATTTCTGCTGAAAAACACGTTTTGACAATTTCTGAGCACTGGGGTTAAGGGCTGACTCAATGTGCTCTTCTGTGCCAGGCAGTTACACTGCGAATCTAAGGGCTGAGAAAAAGCGTTTATTTCGGGCTGAAAAACACGTTTTGAAAACTGTGTTGTTCCTACCCTATAAGTTACATGGAGGTTACCAAAGTTGCCAAAACATGTTTATTTCTGCTGAAAAACACATTTTGACAATTTCTGTACACTGGGGTTAAGGGCTGACTCAATGTGCTCTTCTGAGCCAGGCAGTTACACAGCGATTCTAAGGGCTGAGAAAAAGCGTTTATTTCGGGCTGAAAAACACGTTTTGAAAACTGTGTTGTTCCTACCCTATAAGTTACATGGGGGTTACCAAAGTTGCCAAAACATGTTTATTTCTGCTGAAAAACACATTTTGACAATTTCTGTACACTGGGGTTAAGGGCTGACTCAATGTGCTCTTCTGAGCCAGGCAGTTACACAGCGATTCTAAGGGCTGACAAAACGCGTTTATTTCGGGCTGAAAAACACGTTTTGAAAACTGTGTTGTTCCTGCCCGAAAAGTTACATGGTGGTGACCAAAGTTGCCAAAACGTGTTTATTTCTGCTGAAAAACACGATTTGACAATTTCTGAGCACTGGGGTTAAGGGCTGACTCAATGTGCTCTTCTGAGCCAGGCAGTTACACTGCGAATCTAAGGGCTGAGAAAAAGCGTTTATTTCGGGCTGAAAAACACGTTTTGAAAACTGTGCTGTTCCTGCCCTATAAGTTACATGGTGGTGACCAAAGTTGCCAAAACGTCTTTATTTCTGCTGAAAAACACGTTTTGACAATTTCTGAGCACTGGGGTTAAGGGCTGACTCAATGTGCTCTTCTGAGCCAGGCAGTTACACTGCGAATCTAAGGGCTGAGAAAAAGCGTTTATTTCGGGCTGAAAAACACGTTTTGAAAACTGTGTTGTTCCTGCCCTATAAGTTACACGGGGGTTACCAAAGTTGCCAAAACATGTTTATTTCTGCTGAAAAACACGTTTTGACAATTTCTGTACACTGGGGTTAAGGGCTGACTCAATGTGCTCTTCTGAGCCAGGCAGTTACACAGCGATTCTAAGGGCTGACAAAACGCGTTTATTTCGGGCTGAAAAACACGTTTTGAAAACTGTGCTGTTCCTGCCCTATAAGTTACATGGTGGTGACCAAAGTTGCCAAAACGTCTTTATTTCTGCTGAAAAACACGTTTTGACAATTTCTGAGCACTGGGGTTAAGGGCTGACTCAATGTGCTCTTCTGTGCCAGGCAGTTACACTGCGAATCTAAGGGCTGAGAAAAAGCGTTTATTTCGGGCTGAAAAACACGTTTTGAAAACTGTGTTGTTCCTACCCTATAAGTTACATGGAGGTTACCAAAGTTGCCAAAACATGTTTATTTCTGCTGAAAAACACATTTTGACAATTTCTGTACACTGGGGTTAAGGGCTGACTCAATGTGCTCTTCTGAGCCAGGCAGTTACACAGCGATTCTAAGGGCTGACAAAACGCGTTTATTTCGGGCTGAAAAACACGTTTTGAAAACTGTGTTGTTCCTGCCCTAAAAGTTACATGGTGGTGACCAAAGTTGCCAAAACGTGTTTATTTCTGCTGAAAAACACGATTTGACAATTTCTGAGCACTGGGGTTAAGGGCTGACTCAGTGTGCTCTTCTGAGCCAGGCAGTTACACAGCGATTCTAAGGGCTGACAAAACGCGTTTATTTCGGGCTGAAAAACACGTTTTGAAAACTGTGCTGTTCCTGCCCTATAAGTTACATGGAGGTTACCAAAGTTGCCAAAACATGTTTATTTCTGCTGAAAAACACATTTTGACAATTTCTGTACACTGGGGTTAAGGGCTGACTCAATGTGCTCTTCTGAGCCAGGCAGTTACACAGCGATTCTAAGGGCTGACAAAACGCGTTTATTTCGGGCTGAAAAACACGTTTTGAAAACTGTGTTGTTCCTGCCCTAAAAGTTACATGGTGGTGACCAAAGTTGCCAAAACGTGTTTATTTCTGCTGAAAAACACGATTTGACAATTTCTGAGCACTGGGGTTAAGGGCTGACTCAATGTGCTCTTCTGAGCCAGGCAGTTACACTGCGAATCTAAGGGCTGAGAAAAAGCGTTTATTTCGGGCTGAAAAACACGTTTTGAAAACTGTGCTGTTCCTGCCCTATAAGTTACATGGTGGTGACCAAAGTTGCCAAAACGTCTTTATTTCTGCTGAAAAACACGTTTTGACAATTTCTGAGCACTGGGGTTAAGGGCTGACTCAATGTGCTCTTCTGAGCCAGGCAGTTACACTGCGAATCTAAGGGCTGAGAAAAAGCGTTTATTTCGGGCTGAAAAACACGTTTTGAAAACTGTGTTGTTCCTGCCCTATAAGTTACACGGGGGTTACCAAAGTTGCCAAAACATGTTTATTTCTGCTGAAAAACACGTTTTGACAATTTCTGTACACTGGGGTTAAGGGCTGACTCAATGTGCTCTTCTGAGCCAGGCAGTTACACAGCGATTCTAAGGGCTGACAAAACGCGTTTATTTCGGGCTGAAAAACACGTTTTGAAAACTGTGCTGTTCCTGCCCTATAAGTTACATGGTGGTGACCAAAGTTGCCAAAACGTCTTTATTTCTGCTGAAAAACACGTTTTGACAATTTCTGAGCACTGGGGTTAAGGGCTGACTCAATGTGCTCTTCTGTGCCAGGCAGTTACACTGCGAATCTAAGGGCTGAGAAAAAGCGTTTATTTCGGGCTGAAAAACACGTTTTGAAAACTGTGTTGTTCCTACCCTATAAGTTACATGGAGGTTACCAAAGTTGCCAAAACATGTTTATTTCTGCTGAAAAACACATTTTGACAATTTCTGTACACTGGGGTTAAGGGCTGACTCAATGTGCTCTTCTGAGCCAGGCAGTTACACAGCGATTCTAAGGGCTGACAAAACGCGTTTATTTCGGGCTGAAAAACACGTTTTGAAAACTGTGTTGTTCCTGCCCTAAAAGTTACATGGTGGTGACCAAAGTTGCCAAAACGTGTTTATTTCTGCTGAAAAACACGATTTGACAATTTCTGAGCACTGGGGTTAAGGGCTGACTCAGTGTGCTCTTCTGAGCCAGGCAGTTACACAGCGATTCTAAGGGCTGACAAAACGCGTTTATTTCGGGCTGAAAAACACGTTTTGAAAACTGTGCTGTTCCTGCCCTATAAGTTACATGGAGGTTACCAAAGTTGCCAAAACATGTTTATTTCTGCTGAAAAACACATTTTGACAATTTCTGTACACTGGGGTTAAGGGCTGACTCAATGTGCTCTTCTGAGCCAGGCAGTTACACAGCGATTCTAAGGGCTGACAAAACGCGTTTATTTCGGGCTGAAAAACACGTTTTGAAAACTGTGTTGTTCCTGCCCTAAAAGTTACATGGTGGTGACCAAAGTTGCCAAAACGTGTTTATTTCTGCTGAAAAACACGATTTGACAATTTCTGAGCACTGGGGTTAAGGGCTGACTCAGTGTGCTCTTCTGAGCCAGGCAGTTACACAGCGATTCTAAGGGCTGACAAAACGCGTTTATTTCGGGCTGAAAAACACGTTTTGAAAACTGTGCTGTTCCTGCCCTATAAGTTACATGGAGGTTACCAAAGTTGCCAAAACATGTTTATTTCTGCTGAAAAACACATTTTGACAATTTCTGTACACTGGGGTTAAGGGCTGACTCAATGTGCTCTTCTGAGCCAGGCAGTTACACAGCGATTCTAAGGGCTGACAAAACGCGTTTATTTCGGGCTGAAAAACACGTTTTGAAAACTGTGTTGTTCCTGCCCTAAAAGTTACATGGTGGTGACCAAAGTTGCCAAAACGTGTTTATTTCTGCTGAAAAACACGATTTGACAATTTCTGAGCACTGGGGTTAAGGGCTGACTCAATGTGCTCTTCTGAGCCAGGCAGTTACACTGCGAATCTAAGGGCTGAGAAAAAGCGTTTATTTCGGGCTGAAAAACACGTTTTGAAAACTGTGCTGTTCCTGCCCTATAAGTTACATGGTGGTGACCAAAGTTGCCAAAACATGTTTATTTCTGCTGAAAAACACGTTTTGACAATTTCTGAGCACTGGGGTTAAGGGCTGACTCAATGTGCTCTTCTGAGCCAGGCAGTTACACAGCGATTCTAAGGGCTGACAAAACGCGTTTATTTCGGGCCGAAAAACACGTTTTGAAAACTGTGTTGTTCCTGCCCTATAAGTTACATGGTGGTGACCAAAGTTGCCAAAACGTCTTTATTTCTGCTGAAAAACACGTTTTGACAATTTCTGAGCACTGGGGTTAAGGGCTGACTCAATGTGCTCTTCTGAGCCAGGCAGTTACACTGCGAATCTTAGGGCTGAGAAAAAGCGTTTATTTCGGGCTGAAAAACACGTTTTGAAAACTGTGCTGTTCCTGCCCTATAAGTTACATGGTGGTGACCAAAGTTGCCAAAACATGTTTATTTCTGCTGAAAAACACGTTTTGACAATTTCTGAGCACTGGGGTTAAGGGCTGACTCAGTGTGCTCTTCTGAGCCAGGCAGTTACACTGCGAATCTAAGGGCTGAGAAAAAGCGTTTATTTCGGGCTGAAAAACACGTTTTGAAAACTGTGTTGTTCCTACCCTATAAGTTACATGGGGGTTACCAAAGTTGCCAAAACATGTTTATTTCTGCTGAAAAACACGTTTTGACAATTTCTGTACACTGGGGTTAAGGGCTGACTCAATGTGCTCTTCTGAGCCAGGCAGTTACACTGCGATTCTAAGGGCTGACAAAACGCGTTTATTTCGGGCTGAAAAACACGTTTTGAAAACTGTGCTGTTCCTGCCCTATAAGTTACATGGTGGTGACCAAAGTTGCCAAAACGTCTTTATTTCTGCTGAAAAACACGTTTTGACAATTTCTGCACACTGGGGTTAAGGGCTGACTCAATGTGCTCTTCTGAGCCAGGCAGTTACACAGCGATTCTAAGGGCTGACAAAACGCGTTTATTTCGGGCTGAAAAACACGTTTTGAAAACTGTGTTGTTCCTGCCCTAAAAGTTACATGGTGGTTACCAAAGTTGCCAAAACGTGTTTATTTCTGCTGAAAAACACGATTTGACAATTTCTGCACACTGGGGTTAAGGGCTGACTCAATGTGCTCTTCTGAGCCAGGCAGTTACACAGCGATTCTAAGGGCTGACAAAACGCGTTTATTTCGGGCTGAAAAACACGTTTTGAAAACTGTGCTGTTCCTGCCCTATAAGTTACATGGTGGTGACCAAAGTTGCCAAAACGTCTTTATTTCTGCTGAAAAACACGTTTTGACAATTTCTGCACACTGGGGTTAAGGGCTGACTCAATGTGCTCTTCTGAGCCAGGCAGTTACACAGCGATTCTAAGGGCTGACAAAACGCGTTTATTTCGGGCTGAAAAACACGTTTTGAAAACTGTGTTGTTCCTGCCCTATAAGTTACATGGTGGTGACCAAAGTTGCCAAAACGTGTTTATTTCTGCTGAAAAACACGTTTTGACAATTTCTGAGCACTGGGGTTAAGGGCTGACTCAGTGTGCTCTTCTGAGCCAGGCAGTTACACTGCGAATCTAAGGGCTGAGAAAAAGCGTTTATTTCGGGCTGAAAAACACGTTTTGAAAACTGTGTTGTTCCTACCCTATAAGTTACATGGGGGTTACCAAAGTTGCCAAAACATGTTTATTTCTGCTGAAAAACACGTTTTGACAATTTCTGTACACTGGGGTTAAGGGCTGACTCAATGTGCTCTTCTGAGCCAGGCAGTTACACTGCGAATCTAAGGGCTGAGAAAAAGCGTTTATTTCGGGCTGAAAAACACGTTTTGAAAACTGTGCTGTTCCTGCCCTATAAATTACATGGTGGTGACCAAAGTTGCCAAAACGTCTTTATTTCTGCTGAAAAACACGTTTTGACAATTTCTGAGCACTGGGGTTAAGGGCTGACTCAATGTGCTCTTCTGAGCCAGGCAGTTACACTGCGAATCTAAGGGCTGAGAAAAAGCGTTTATTTCGGGCTGAAAAACACGTTTTGAAAACTGTGTTGTTCCTGCCCTATAAGTTACACGGGGGTTACCAAAGTTGCCAAAACATGTTTATTTCTGCTGAAAAACACGTTTTGACAATTTCTGTACACTGGGGTTAAGGGCTGACTCAATGTGCTCTTCTGAGCCAGGCAGTTACACAGCAATTCTAAAGGCTGACAAAACGCGTTTATTTCGGGCTGAAAAACACGTTTTGAAAACTGTGTTGTTCCTGCCCTATAAGTTACATGGTGGTGACCAAAGTTGCCAAAACGTCTTTATTTCTGCTGAAAAACACGTTTTGACAATTTCTGAGCACTGGGGGTTAAGGGCTGACTCAATCTGCTCTTCTGAGCCAGGCAGTTACACTGCGAATCTAAGGGCTGAGAAAAAGCGTTTATTTCGGGCTGAAAAACACGTTTTGAAAACTGTGTTGTTCCTGCCCTATAAGTTACATGGGGGTTACCAAAGTTGCCAAAACATGTTTATTTCTGCTGAAAAACACGTTTTGACAATTTATGTACACTGGGGTTAAGGGCTGACTCAATGTGCTCTTCTGAGCCAGGCAGTTACACTGCGATTCTAAGGGCTGACAAAACGCGTTTATTTCGGGCTGAAAAACACGTTTTGAAAACTGTGCTGTTCCTGCCCTATAAGTTACATGGTGGTGACCAAAGTTGCCAAAACGTCTTTATTTCTGCTGAAAAACACGTTTTGACAATTTCTGAGCACTGGGGTTAAGGGCTGACTCAATGTGCTCTTCTGAGCCAGGCAGTTACACTGCGAATCTAAGGGCTGAGAAAAAGCGTTTATTTCGGGCTGAAAAACACGTTTTGAAAACTGTGCTGTTCCTGCCCTATAAGTTACATGGTGGTGACCAAAGTTGCCAAAACGTGTTTATTTCTGCTGAAAAACACGTTTTGACAATTTCTGAGCACTGGGGTTAAGGGCTGACTCAGTGTGCTCTTCTGAGCCAGGCAGTTACACTGCGAATCTAAGGGCTGAGAAAAAGCGTTTATTTCGGGCTGAAAAACACGTTTTGAAAACTGTGTTGTTCCTACCCTATAAGTTACATGGGGGTTACCAAAGTTGCCAAAACATGTTTATTTCTGCTGAAAAACACGTTTTGACAATTTCTGTACACTGGGGTTAAGGGCTGACTCAATGTGCTCTTCTGAGCCAGGCAGTTACACTGCGATTCTAAGGGCTGACAAAACGCGTTTATTTCGGGCTGAAAAACACGTTTTGAAAACTGTGCTGTTCCTGCCCTATAAGTTACATGGTGGTGACCAAAGTTGCCAAAACGTCTTTATTTCTGCTGAAAAACACGTTTTGACAATTTCTGCACACTGGGGTTAAGGGCTGACTCAATGTGCTCTTCTGAGCCAGGCAGTTACACAGCGATTCTAAGGGCTGACAAAACGCGTTTATTTCGGGCTGAAAAACACGTTTTGAAAACTGTGTTGTTCCTGCCCTAAAAGTTACATGGTGGTTACCAAAGTTGCCAAAACGTGTTTATTTCTGCTGAAAAACACGATTTGACAATTTCTGCACACTGGGGTTAAGGGCTGACTCAATGTGCTCTTCTGAGCCAGGCAGTTACACAGCGATTCTAAGGGCTGACAAAACGCGTTTATTTCGGGCTGAAAAACACGTTTTGAAAACTGTGCTGTTCCTGCCCTATAAGTTACATGATGGTGACCAAAGTTGCCAAAACGTCTTTATTTCTGCTGAAAAACACGTTTTGACAATTTCTGAGCACTGGGGTTAAGGGCTGACTCAATGTGCTCTTCTGAGCCAGGCAGTTACACAGCGATTCTAAGGGCTGACAAAACGCGTTTATTTCGGGCTGAAAAACACGTTTTGAAAACTGTGTTGTTCCTGCCCTATAAGTTACATGGTGGTGACCAAAGTTGCCAAAACGTGTTTATTTCTGCTGAAAAACACGTTTTGACAATTTCTGAGCACTGGGGTTAAGGGCTGACTCAGTGTGCTCTTCTGAGCCAGGCAGTTACACAGCGATTCTAAGGGCTGACAAAACGCGTTTATTCGGGCTGAAAAACACGTTTTGAAAACTGTGTTGTTCCTGCCCTATAAGTTACATGGTGGTGACCAAAGTTACCAAAACGTGTTTATTTCTGCTGAAAAACACGTTTTGACAATTTCTGAGCACTGGGGTTAAGGGCTGACTCAGTGTGCTCTTCTGAGCCAGGCAGTTACACTGCGATTCTAAGGGCTGACAAAACGCGTTTATTTCGGGCTGAAAAACACGTTTTGAAAACTGTGCTGTTCCTGCCCTATAAGTTACATGGTGGTGACCAAAGTTGCCAAAACATGTTTATTTCTGCTGAAAAACACGTTTTGACAATTTCTGAGCACTGGGGTTAAGGGCTGACTCAGTGTGCTCTTCTGAGCCAGGCAGTTACACTGCGAATCTAAGGGCTGAGAAAAAGCGTTTATTTCGGGCTGAAAAACACGTTTTGAAAACTGTGTTGTTCCTACCCTATAAGTTACATGGGGGTTACCAATGTTGCCAAAACATGTTTATTTCTGCTGAAAAACACGTTTTGACAATTTCTGTACACTGGGGTTAAGGGCTGACTCAATGTGCTCTTCTGAGCCAGGCAGTTACACTGCGATTCTAAGGGCTGACAAAACGCGTTTATTTCGGGCTGAAAAACACGTTTTGAAAACTGTGCTGTTCCTGCCCTATAAGTTACATGGTGGTGACCAAAGTTGCCAAAACGTCTTTATTTCTGCTGAAAAACACGTTTTGACAATTTCTGAGCACTGGGGTTAAGGGCTGACTCAATGTGCTCTTCTGAGCCAGGCAGTTACACTGCGAATCTAAGGGCTGAGAAAAAGCGTTTATTTCGGGCTGAAAAACACGTTTTGAAAACTGTGTTGTTCCTGCCCTATAAGTTACACGGGGGTTACCAAAGTTGCCAAAACATGTTTATTTCTGCTGAAAAACACGTTTTGACAATTTCTGTACACTGGGGTTAAGGGCTGACTCAATGTGCTCTTCTGAGCCAGGCAGTTACACAGCGATTCTAAGGGCTGACAAAACGCGTTTATTTCGGGCTGAAAAACACGTTTTGAAAACTGTGCTGTTCCTGCCCTATAAGTTACATGGTGGTGACCAAAGTTGCCAAAACGTCTTTATTTCTGCTGAAAAACACGTTTTGACAATTTCTGAGCACTGGGGTTAAGGGCTGACTCAATGTGCTCTTCTGTGCCAGGCAGTTACACTGCGAATCTAAGGGCTGAGAAAAAGCGTTTATTTCGGGCTGAAAAACACGTTTTGAAAACTGTGTTGTTCCTACCCTATAAGTTACATGGAGGTTACCAAAGTTGCCAAAACATGTTTATTTCTGCTGAAAAACACATTTTGACAATTTCTGTACACTGGGGTTAAGGGCTGACTCAATGTGCTCTTCTGAGCCAGGCAGTTACACAGCGATTCTAAGGGCTGAGAAAAAGCGTTTATTTCGGGCTGAAAAACACGTTTTGAAAACTGTGTTGTTCCTACCCTATAAGTTACATGGGGGTTACCAAAGTTGCCAAAACATGTTTATTTCTGCTGAAAAACACATTTTGACAATTTCTGTACACTGGGGTTAAGGGCTGACTCAATGTGCTCTTCTGAGCCAGGCAGTTACACAGCGATTCTAAGGGCTGACAAAACGCGTTTATTTCGGGCTGAAAAACACGTTTTGAAAACTGTGTTGTTCCTGCCCTAAAAGTTACATGGTGGTGACCAAAGTTGCCAAAACGTGTTTATTTCTGCTGAAAAACACGATTTGACAATTTCTGAGCACTGGGGTTAAGGGCTGACTCAATGTGCTCTTCTGAGCCAGGCAGTTACACTGCGAATCTAAGGGCTGAGAAAAAGCGTTTATTTCGGGCTGAAAAACACGTTTTGAAAACTGTGCTGTTCCTGCCCTATAAGTTACATGGTGGTGACCAAAGTTGCCAAAACGTCTTTATTTCTGCTGAAAAACACGTTTTGACAATTTCTGAGCACTGGGGTTAAGGGCTGACTCAATGTGCTCTTCTGAGCCAGGCAGTTACACTGCGAATCTAAGGGCTGAGAAAAAGCGTTTATTTCGGGCTGAAAAACACGTTTTGAAAACTGTGTTGTTCCTGCCCTATAAGTTACACGGGGGTTACCAAAGTTGCCAAAACATGTTTATTTCTGCTGAAAAACACGTTTTGACAATTTCTGTACACTGGGGTTAAGGGCTGACTCAATGTGCTCTTCTGAGCCAGGCAGTTACACAGCGATTCTAAGGGCTGACAAAACGCGTTTATTTCGGGCTGAAAAACACGTTTTGAAAACTGTGCTGTTCCTGCCCTATAAGTTACATGGTGGTGACCAAAGTTGCCAAAACGTCTTTATTTCTGCTGAAAAACACGTTTTGACAATTTCTGAGCACTGGGGTTAAGGGCTGACTCAATGTGCTCTTCTGTGCCAGGCAGTTACACAGCGATTCTAAGGGCTGACAAAACGCGTTTATTTCGGGCTGAAAAACACGTTTTGAAAACTGTGCTGTTCCTGCCCTATAAGTTACATGGAGGTTACCAAAGTTGCCAAAACATGTTTATTTCTGCTGAAAAACACATTTTGACAATTTCTGTACACTGGGGTTAAGGGCTGACTCAATGTGCTCTTCTGAGCCAGGCAGTTACACAGCGATTCTAAGGGCTGACAAAACGCGTTTATTTCGGGCTGAAAAACACGTTTTGAAAACTGTGTTGTTCCTGCCCTAAAAGTTACATGGTGGTGACCAAAGTTGCCAAAACGTGTTTATTTCTGCTGAAAAACACGATTTGACAATTTCTGAGCACTGGGGTTAAGGGCTGACTCAGTGTGCTCTTCTGAGCCAGGCAGTTACACAGCGATTCTAAGGGCTGACAAAACGCGTTTATTTCGGGCTGAAAAACACGTTTTGAAAACTGTGCTGTTCCTGCCCTATAAGTTACATGGAGGTTACCAAAGTTGCCAAAACATGTTTATTTCTGCTGAAAAACACATTTTGACAATTTCTGTACACTGGGGTTAAGGGCTGACTCAATGTGCTCTTCTGAGCCAGGCAGTTACACAGCGATTCTAAGGGCTGACAAAACGCGTTTATTTCGGGCTGAAAAACACGTTTTGAAAACTGTGTTGTTCCTGCCCTAAAAGTTACATGGTGGTGACCAAAGTTGCCAAAACGTGTTTATTTCTGCTGAAAAACACGATTTGACAATTTCTGAGCACTGGGGTTAAGGGCTGACTCAATGTGCTCTTCTGAGCCAGGCAGTTACACTGCGAATCTAAGTGCTGAGAAAAAGCGTTTATTTCGGGCTGAAAAACACGTTTTGAAAACTGTGCTGTTCCTGCCCTATAAGTTACATGGTGGTGACCAAAGTTGCCAAAACATGTTTATTTCTGCTGAAAAACACGTTTTGACAATTTCTGAGCACTGGGGTTAAGGGCTGACTCAATGTGCTCTTCTGAGCCAGGCAGTTACACAGCGATTCTAAGGGCTGACAAAACGCGTTTATTTCGGGCTGAAAAACACGTTTTGAAAACTGTGTTGTTCCTGCCCTATAAGTTACATGGTGGTGACCAAAGTTGCCAAAACATGTTTATTTCTGCTGAAAAACACGTTTTGACAATTTCTGAGCACTGGGGTTAAGGGCTGACTCAGTGTGCTCTTCTGAGCCAGGCAGTTACACTGCGAATCTAAGGGCTGAGAAAAAGCGTTTATTTCGGGCTGAAAAACACGTTTTGAAAACTGTGTTGTTCCTACCCTATAAGTTACATGGGGGTTACCAAAGTTGCCAAAACATGTTTATTTCTGCTGAAAAACACGTTTTGACAATTTCTGTACACTGGGGTTAAGGGCTGACTCAATGTGCTCTTCTGAGCCAGGCAGTTACACTGCGATTCTAAGGGCTGACAAAACGCGTTTATTTCGGGCTGAAAAACACGTTTTGAAAACTGTGCTGTTCCTGCCCTATAAGTTACATGGTGGTGACCAAAGTTGCCAAAACGATCTTATTTCTGCTGAAAAACACGTTTTGACAATTTCTGAGCACTGGGGTTAAGGGCTGACTCAATGTGCTCTTCTGAGCCAGGCAGTTACACTGCGAATCTAAGGGCTGAGAAAAAGCGTTTATTTCGGGCTGAAAAACACGTTTTGAAAACTGTGTTGTTCCTACCCTATAAGTTACATGGGGGTTACCAAAGTTGCCAAAACATGTTTATTTCTGCTGAAAAACACGTTTTGACAATTTCTGTACACTGGGGTTAAGGGCTGACTCAATGTGCTCTTCTGAGCCAGGCAGTTACACAGCGATTCTAAGGGCTGACAAAACGCGTTTATTTCGGGCTGAAAAACACGTTTTGAAAACTGTGCTGTTCCTGCCCTATAAGTTACATGGTGGTGACCAAAGTTGCCAAAACGTCTTTATTTCTGCTGAAAAACACGTTTTGACAATTTCTGAGCACTGGGGTTAAGGGCTGACTCAATGTGCTCTTCTGTGCCAGGCAGTTACACTGCGAATCTAAGGGCTGAGAAAAAGCGTTTATTTCGGGCTGAAAAACACGTTTTGAAAACTGTGTTGTTCCTACCCTATAAGTTACATGGGGGTTACCAAAGTTGCCAAAACATGTTTATTTCTGCTGAAAAACACATTTTGACAATTTCTGTACACTGGGGTTAAGGGCTGACTCAATGTGCTCTTCTGAGCCAGGCAGTTACACAGCGATTCTAAGGGCTGACAAAACGCGTTTATTTCGGGCTGAAAAACACGTTTTGAAAACTGTGTTGTTCCTGCCCTAAAAGTTACATGGTGGTGACCAAAGTTGCCAAAACGTGTTTATTTCTGCTGAAAAACACGATTTGACAATTTCTGAGCACTGGGGTTAAGGGCTGACTCAATGTGCTCTTCTGAGCCAGGCAGTTACACTGCGAATCTAAGGGCTGAGAAAAAGCGTTTATTTCGGGCTGAAAAACACGTTTTGAAAACTGTGCTGTTCCTGCCCTATAAGTTACATGGTGGTGACCAAAGTTGCCAAAACGTCTTTATTTCTGCTGAAAAACACGTTTTGACATTTCTGAGCACTGGGGTTAAGGGCTGACTCAATGTGCTCTTCTGAGCCAGGCAGTTACACTGCGAATCTAAGGGCTGAGAAAAAGCGTTTATTTCGGGCTGAAAAACACGTTTTGAAAACTGTGTTGTTCCTGCCCTATAAGTTACACGGGGGTTACCAAAGTTGCCAAAACATGTTCATTTCTGCTGAAAAACACGTTTTGACAATTTCTGTACACTGGGGTTAAGGGCTGACTCAATGTGCTCTTCTGAGCCAGGCAGTTACACAGCGATTCTAAGGGCTGACAAAACGCGTTTATTTCGGGCTGAAAAACACGTTTTGAAAACTGTGCTGTTCCTGCCCTATAAGTTACATGGTGGTGACCAAAGTTGCCAAAACGTCTTTATTTCTGCTGAAAAACACGTTTTGACAATTTCTGAGCACTGGGGTTAAGGGCTGACTCAATGTGCTCTTCTGTGCCAGGCAGTTACACTGCGAATCTAAGGGCTGAGAAAAAGCGTTTATTTCGGGCTGAAAAACACGTTTTGAAAACTGTGTTGTTCCTACCCTATAAGTTACATGGAGGTTACCAAAGTTGCCAAAACATGTTTATTTCTGCTGAAAAACACATTTTGACAATTTCTGTACACTGGGGTTAAGGACTGACTCAATGTGCTCTTCTGAGCCAGGCAGTTACACAGCGATTCTAAGGGCTGACAAAACGCGTTTATTTCGGGCTGAAAAACACGTTTTGAAAACTGTGTTGTTCCTGCCCTAAAAGTTACATGGTGGTGACCAAAGTTGCCAAAACGTGTTTATTTCTGCTGAAAAACACGATTTGACAATTTCTGAGCACTGGGGTTAAGGGCTGACTCAGTGTGCTCTTCTGAGCCAGGCAGTTACACAGCGATTCTAAGGGCTGACAAAACGCGTTTATTTCGGGCTGAAAAACACGTTTTGAAAACTGTGCTGTTCCTGCCCTATAAGTTACATGGAGGTTACCAAAGTTGCCAAAACATGTTTATTTCTGCTGAAAAACACATTTTGACAATTTCTGTACACTGGGGTTAAGGGCTGACTCAATGTGCTCTTCTGAGCCAGGCAGTTACACAGCGATTCTAAGGGCTGACAAAACGCGTTTATTTCGGGCTGAAAAACACGTTTTGAAAACTGTGTTGTTCCTGCCCTAAAAGTTACATGGTGGTGACCAAAGTTGCCAAAACGTGTTTATTTCTGCTGAAAAACACGATTTGACAATTTCTGAGCACTGGGGTTAAGGGCTGACTCAATGTGCTCTTCTGAGCCAGGCAGTTACACTGCGAATCTAAGGGCTGAGAAAAAGCGTTTATTTCGGGCTGAAAAACACGTTTTGAAAACTGTGCTGTTCCTGCCCTATAAGTTACATGGTGGTGACCAAAGTTGCCAAAACATGTTTATTTCTGCTGAAAAACACGTTTTGACAATTTCTGAGCACTGGGGTTAAGGGCTGACTCAATGTGCTCTTCTGAGCCAGGCAGTTACACAGCGATTCTAAGGGCTGACAAAACGCGTTTATTTCGGGCTGAAAAACACGTTTTGAAAACTGTGTTGTTCCTGCCCTATAAGTTACATGGTGGTGACCAAAGTTGCCAAAACATGTTTATTTCTGCTGAAAAACACGTTTTGACAATTTCTGAGCACTGGGGTTAAGGGCTGACTCAGTGTGCTCTTCTGAGCCAGGCAGTTACACTGCGAATCTAAGGGCTGAGAAAAAGCGTTTATTTCGGGCTGAAAAACACGTTTTGAAAACTGTGTTGTTCCTACCCTATAAGTTACATGGGGGTTACCAAAGTTGCCAAAACATGTTTATTTCTGCTGAAAAACACGTTTTGACAATTTCTGTACACTGGGGTTAAGGGCTGACTCAATGTGCTCTTCTGAGCCAGGCAGTTACACTGCGATTCTAAGGGCTGACGAAACGCGTTTATTTCGGGCTGAAAAACACGTTTTGAAAACTGTGCTGTTCCTGCCCTATAAGTTACATGGTGGTGACCAAAGTTGCCAAAACGATCTTATTTCTGCTGAAAAACACGTTTTGACAATTTCTGAGCACTGGGGTTAAGGGCTGACTCAATGTGCTCTTCTGAGCCAGGCAGTTACACTGCGAATCTAAGGGCTGAGAAAAAGCGTTTATTTCGGGCTGAAAAACACGTTTTGAAAACTGTGTTGTTCCTACCCTATAAGTTACATGGGGGTTACCAAAGTTGCCAAAACATGTTTATTTCTGCTGAAAAACACGTTTTGACAATTTCTGTACACTGGGGTTAAGGGCTGACTCAATGTGCTCTTCTGAGCCAGGCAGTTACACAGCGATTCTAAGGGCTGACAAAACGCGTTTATTTCGGGCTGAAAAACACGTTTTGAAAACTGTGCTGTTCCTGCCCTATAAGTTACATGGTGGTGACCAAAGTTGCCAAAACGTCTTTATTTCTGCTGAAAAACACGTTTTGACAATTTCTGAGCACTGGGGTTAAGGGCTGACTCAATGTGCTCTTCTGTGCCAGGCAGTTACACTGCGAATCTAAGGGCTGAGAAAAAGCGTTTATTTCGGGCTGAAAAACACGTTTTGAAAACTGTGTTGTTCCTACCCTATAAGTTACATGGTGGTGACCAAAGTTGCCAAAACATGTTTATTTCTGCTGAAAAACACATTTTGACAATTTCTGTACACTGGGGTTAAGGGCTGACTCAATGTGCTCTTCTGAGCCAGGCAGTTACACAGCGATTCTAAGGGCTGACAAAACGCGTTTATTTCGGGCTGAAAAACACGTTTTGAAAACTGTGTTGTTCCTGCCCTAAAAGTTACATGGTGGTGACCAAAGTTGCCAAAACGTGTTTATTTCTGCTGAAAAACACGATTTGACAATTTCTGAGCACTGGGGTTAAGGGCTGACTCAATGTGCTCTTCTGAGCCAGGCAGTTACACTGCGAATCTAAGGGCTGAGAAAAAGCGTTTATTTCGGGCTGAAAAACACGTTTTGAAAACTGTGCTGTTCCTGCCCTATAAGTTACATGGTGGTGACCAAAGTTGCCAAAACGTCTTTATTTCTGCTGAAAAACACGTTTTGACAATTTCTGAGCACTGGGGTTAAGGGCTGACTCAATGTGCTCTTCTGAGCCAAGCAGTTACACTGCGAATCTAAGGGCTGAGAAAAAGCGTTTATTTCGGGCTGAAAAACACGTTTTGAAAACTGTGTTGTTCCTGCCCTATAAGTTACACGGGGGTTACCAAAGTTGCCAAAACATGTTTATTTCTGCTGAAAAACACGTTTTGACAATTTCTGTACACTGGGGTTAAGGGCTGACTCAATGTGCTCTTCTGAGCCAGGCAGTTACACAGCGATTCTAAGGGCTGACAAAACGCGTTTATTTCGGGCTGAAAAACACGTTTTGAAAACTGTGCTGTTCCTGCCCTATAAGTTACATGGTGGTGACCAAAGTTGCCAAAACGTCTTTATTTCTGCTGAAAAACACGTTTTGACAATTTCTGAGCACTGGGGTTAAGGGCTGACTCAATGTGCTCTTCTGTGCCAGGCAGTTACACTGCGAATCTAAGGGCTGAGAAAAAGCGTTTATTTCGGGCTGAAAAACACGTTTTGAAAACTGTGTTGTTCCTACCCTATAGGTTACATGGAGGTTACCAAAGTTGCCAAAACATGTTTATTTCTGCTGAAAAACACATTTTGACAATTTCTGTACACTGGGGTTAAGGGCTGACTCAATGTGCTCTTCTGAGCCAGGCAGTTACACAGCGATTCTAAGGGCTGACAAAACGCGTTTATTTCGGGCTGAAAAACACGTTTTGAAAACTGTGTTGTTCCTGCCCTAAAAGTTACATGGTGGTGACCACAGTTGCCAAAACGTGTTTATTTCTGCTGAAAAACACGATTTGACAATTTCTGAGCACTGGGGTTAAGGGCTGACTCAGTGTGCTCTTCTGAGCCAGGCAGTTACACAGCGATTCTAAGGGCTGACAAAACGCGTTTATTTCGGGCTGAAAAACACGTTTTGAAAACTGTGCTGTTCCTGCCCTATAAGTTACATGGAGGTTACCAAAGTTGCCAAAACATGTTTATTTCTGCTGAAAAACACATTTTGACAATTTCTGTACACTGGGGTTAAGGGCTGACTCAATGTGCTCTTCTGAGCCAGGCAGTTACACAGCGATTCTAAGGGCTGACAAAACGCGTTTATTTCGGGCTGAAAAACACGTTTTGAAAACTGTGTTGTTCCTGCCCTAAAAGTTACATGGTGGTGACCAAAGTTGCCAAAACGTGTTTATTTCTGCTGAAAAACACGATTTGACAATTTCTGAGCACTGGGGTTAAGGGCTGACTCAATGTGCTCTTCTGAGCCAGGCAGTTACACTGCGAATCTAAGGGCTGAGAAAAAGCGTTTATTTCGGGCTGAAAAACACGTTTTGAAAACTGTGCTGTTCCTGCCCTATAAGTTACATGGTGGTGACCAAAGTTGCCAAAACATGTTTATTTCTGCTGAAAAACACGTTTTGACAATTTCTGAGCACTGGGGTTAAGGGCTGACTCAATGTGCTCTTCTGAGCCAGGCAGTTACACAGCGATTCTAAGGGCTGACAAAACGCGTTTATTTCGGGCTGAAAAACACGTTTTGAAAACTGTGTTGTTCCTGCCCTATAAGTTACATGGTGGTGACCAAAGTTGCCAAAACATGTTTATTTCTGCTGAAAAACACGTTTTGACAATTTCTGAGCACTGGGGTTAAGGGCTGACTCAGTGTGCTCTTCTGAGCCAGGCAGTTACACTGCGAATCTAAGGGCTGAGAAAAAGCGTTTATTTCGGGCTGAAAAACACGTTTTGAAAACTGTGTTGTTCCTACCCTATAAGTTACATGGGGGTTACCAAAGTTGCCAAAACATGTTTATTTCTGCTGAAAAACACGTTTTGACAATTTCTGTACACTGGGGTTAAGGGCTGACTCAATGTGCTCTTCTGAGCCAGGCAGTTACACTGCGATTCTAAGGGCTGACAAAACGCGTTTATTTCGGGCTGAAAAACACGTTTTGAAAACTGTGCTGTTCCTGCCCTATAAGTTACATGGTGGTGACCAAAGTTGCCAAAACGATCTTATTTCTGCTGAAAAACACGTTTTGACAATTTCTGAGCACTGGGGTTAAGGGCTGACTCAATGTGCTCTTCTGAGCCAGGCAGTTACACTGCGAATCTAAGGGCTGAGAAAAAGCGTTTATTTCGGGCTGAAAAACACGTTTTGAAAACTGTGTTGTTCCTACCCTATAAGTTACATGGGGGTTACCAAAGTTGCCAAAACATGTTTATTTCTGCTGAAAAACACGTTTTGACAATTTCTGTACACTGGGGTTAAGGGCTGACTCAATGTGCTCTTCTGAGCCAGGCAGTTACACAGCGATTCTAAGGGCTGACAAAACGCGTTTATTTCGGGCTGAAAAACACGTTTTGAAAACTGTGCTGTTCCTGCCCTATAAGTTACATGGTGGTGACCAAAGTTGCCAAAACGTCTTTATTTCTGCTGAAAAACACGTTTTGACAATTTCTGAGCACTGGGGTTAAGGGCTGACTCAATGTGCTCTTCTGTGCCAGGCAGTTACACTGCGAATCTAAGGGCTGAGAAAAAGCGTTTATTTCGGGCTGAAAAACACGTTTTGAAAACTGTGTTGTTCCTACCCTATAAGTTACATGGGGGTTACCAAAGTTGCCAAAACATGTTTATTTCTGCTGAAAAACACATTTTGACAATTTCTGTACACTGGGGTTAAGGGCTGACTCAATGTGCTCTTCTGAGCCAGGCAGTTACACAGCGATTCTAAGGGCTGACAAAACGCGTTTATTTCGGGCTGAAAAACACGTTTTGAAAACTGTGTTGTTCCTGCCCTAAAAGTTACATGGTGGTGACCAAAGTTGCCAAAACGTGTTTATTTCTGCTGAAAAACACGATTTGACAATTTCTGAGCACTGGGGTTAAGGGCTGACTCAATGTGCTCTTCTGAGCCAGGCAGTTACACTGCGAATCTAAGGGCTGAGAAAAAGCGTTTATTTCGGGCTGAAAAACACGTTTTGAAAACTGTGCTGTTCCTGCCCTATAAGTTACATGGTGGTGACCAAAGTTGCCAAAACGTCTTTATTTCTGCTGAAAAACACGTTTTGACAATTTCTGAGCACTGGGGTTAAGGGCTGACTCAATGTGCTCTTCTGAGCCAGGCAGTTACACTGCGAATCTAAGGGCTGAGAAAAAGCGTTTATTTCGGGCTGAAAAACACGTTTTGAAAACTGTGTTGTTCCTGCCCTATAAGTTACACGGGGGTTACCAAAGTTGCCAAAACATGTTTATTTCTGCTGAAAAACACGTTTTGACAATTTCTGTACACTGGGGTTAAGGGCTGACTCAATGTGCTCTTCTGAGCCAGGCAGTTACACAGCGATTCTAAGGGCTGACAAAACGCGTTTATTTCGGGCTGAAAAACACGTTTTGAAAACTGTGCTGTTCCTGCCCTATAAGTTACATGGTGGTGACCAAAGTTGCCAAAACGTCTTTATTTCTGCTGAAAAACACGTTTTGACAATTTCTGAGCACTGGGGTTAAGGGCTGACTCAATGTGCTCTTCTGTGCCAGGCAGTTACACTGCGAATCTAAGGGCTGAGAAAAAGCGTTTATTTCGGGCTGAAAAACACGTTTTGAAAACTGTGTTGTTCCTACCCTATAAGTTACATGGAGGTTACCAAAGTTGCCAAAACATGTTTATTTCTGCTGAAAAACACATTTTGACAATTTCTGTACACTGGGGTTAAGGGCTGACTCAATGTGCTCTTCTGAGCCAGGCAGTTACACAGCGATTCTAAGGGCTGAGAAAAAGCGTTTATTTCGGGCTGAAAAACACGTTTTGAAAACTGTGTTGTTCCTACCCTATAAGTTACATGGGGGTTACCAAAGTTGCCAAAACATGTTTATTTCTGCTGAAAAACACATTTTGACAATTTCTGTACACTGGGGTTAAGGGCTGACTCAATGTGCTCTTCTGAGCCAGGCAGTTACACAGCGATTCTAAGGGCTGACAAAACGCGTTTATTTCGGGCTGAAAAACACGTTTTGAAAACTGTGTTGTTCCTGCCCGAAAAGTTACATGGTGGTGACCAAAGTTGCCAAAACGTGTTTATTTCTGCTGAAAAACACGATTTGACAATTTCTGAGCACTGGGGTTAAGGGCTGACTCAATGTGCTCTTCTGAGCCAGGCAGTTACACTGCGAATCTAAGGGCTGAGAAAAAGCGTTTATTTCGGGCTGAAAAACACGTTTTGAAAACTGTGCTGTTCCTGCCCTATAAGTTACATGGTGGTGACCAAAGTTGCCAAAACGTCTTTATTTCTGCTGAAAAACACGTTTTGACAATTTCTGAGCACTGGGGTTAAGGGCTGACTCAATGTGCTCTTCTGAGCCAGGCAGTTACACTGCGAATCTAAGGGCTGAGAAAAAGCGTTTATTTCGGGCTGAAAAACACGTTTTGAAAACTGTGTTGTTCCTGCCCTATAAGTTACACGGGGGTTACCAAAGTTGCCAAAACATGTTTATTTCTGCTGAAAAACACGTTTTGACAATTTCTGTACACTGGGGTTAAGGGCTGACTCAATGTGCTCTTCTGAGCCAGGCAGTTACACAGCGATTCTAAGGGCTGACAAAACGCGTTTATTTCGGGCTGAAAAACACGTTTTGAAAACTGTGCTGTTCCTGCCCTATAAGTTACATGGTGGTGACCAAAGTTGCCAAAACGTCTTTATTTCTGCTGAAAAACACGTTTTGACAATTTCTGAGCACTGGGGTTAAGGGCTGACTCAATGTGCTCTTCTGTGCCAGGCAGTTACACTGCGAATCTAAGGGCTGAGAAAAAGCGTTTATTTCGGGCTGAAAAACACGTTTTGAAAACTGTGTTGTTCCTACCCTATAAGTTACATGGAGGTTACCAAAGTTGCCAAAACATGTTTATTTCTGCTGAAAAACACATTTTGACAATTTCTGTACACTGGGGTTAAGGGCTGACTCAATGTGCTCTTCTGAGCCAGGCAGTTACACAGCGATTCTAAGGGCTGACAAAACGCGTTTATTTCGGGCTGAAAAACACGTTTTGAAAACTGTGTTGTTCCTGCCCTAAAAGTTACATGGTGGTGACCAAAGTTGCCAAAACGTGTTTATTTCTGCTGAAAAACACGATTTGACAATTTCTGAGCACTGGGGTTAAGGGCTGACTCAGTGTGCTCTTCTGAGCCAGGCAGTTACACAGCGATTCTAAGGGCTGACAAAACGCGTTTATTTCGAGCTGAAAAACACGTTTTGAAAACTGTGCTGTTCCAGCCCTATAAGTTACATGGAGGTTACCAAAGTTGCCAAAACATGTTTATTTCTGCTGAAAAACACATTTTGACAATTTCTGTACACTGGGGTTAAGGGCTGACTCAATGTGCTCTTCTGAGCCAGGCAGTTACACAGCGATTCTAAGGGCTGACAAAACGCGTTTATTTCGGGCTGAAAAACACGTTTTGAAAACTGTGTTGTTCCTGCCCTAAAAGTTACATGGTGGTGACCAAAGTTGCCAAAACGTGTTTATTTCTGCTGAAAAACACGATTTGACAATTTCTGAGCACTGGGGTTAAGGGCTGACTCAATGTGCTCTTCTGAGCCAGGCAGTTACACTGCGAATCTAAGGGCTGAGAAAAAGCGTTTATTTCGGGCTGAAAAACACGTTTTGAAAACTGTGCTGTTCCTGCCCTATAAGTTACATGGTGGTGACCAAAGTTGCCAAAACGTCTTTATTTCTGCTGAAAAACACGTTTTGACAATTTCTGAGCACTGGGGTTAAGGGCTGACTCAATGTGCTCTTCTGAGCCAGGCAGTTACACTGCGAATCTAAGGGCTGAGAAAAAGCGTTTATTTCGGGCTGAAAAACACGTTTTGAAAACTGTGTTGTTCCTGCCCTATAAGTTACACGGGGGTTACCAAAGTTGCCAAAACATGTTTATTTCTGCTGAAAAACACGTTTTGACAATTTCTGTACACTGGGGTTAAGGGCTGACTCAATGTGCTCTTCTGAGCCAGGCAGTTACACAGCGATTCTAAGGGCTGACAAAACGCGTTTATTTCGGGCTGAAAAACACGTTTTGAAAACTGTGCTGTTCCTGCCCTATAAGTTACATGGTGGTGACCAAAGTTGCCAAAACGTCTTTATTTCTGCTGAAAAACACGTTTTGACAATTTCTGAGCACTGGGGTTAAGGGCTGACTCAATGTGCTCTTCTGTGCCAGGCAGTTACACTGCGAATCTAAGGGCTGAGAAAAAGCGTTTATTTCAGGCTGAAAAACACGTTTTGAAAACTGTGTTGTTCCTACCCTATAAGTTACATGGAGGTTACCAAAGTTGCCAAAACATGTTTATTTCTGCTGAAAAACACATTTTGACAATTTCTGTACACTGGGGTTAAGGGCTGACTCAATGTGCTCTTCTGAGCCAGGCAGTTACACAGCGATTCTAAGGGCTGACAAAACGCGTTTATTTCGGGCTGAAAAACACGTTTTGAAAACTGTGTTGTTCCTGCCCTAAAAGTTACATGGTGGTGACCAAAGTTGCCAAAACGTGTTTATTTCTGCTGAAAAACACGATTTGACAATTTCTGAGCACTGGGGTTAAGGGCTGACTCAGTGTGCTCTTCTGAGCCAGGCAGTTACACAGCGATTCTAAGGGCTGACAAAACGCGTTTATTTCGGGCTGAAAAACACGTTTTGAAAACTGTGCTGTTCCTGCCCTATAAGTTACATGGAGGTTACCAAAGTTGCCAAAACATGTTTATTTCTGCTGAAAAACACATTTTGACAATTTCTGTACACTGGGGTTAAGGGCTGACTCAATGTGCTCTTCTGAGCCAGGCAGTTACACAGCGATTCTAAGGGCTGACAAAACGCGTTTATTTCGGGCTGAAAAACACGTTTTGAAAACTGTGTTGTTCCTGCCCTAAAAGTTACATGGTGGTGACCAAAGTTGCCAAAACGTGTTTATTTCTGCTGAAAAACACGATTTGACAATTTCTGAGCACTGGGGTTAAGGGCTGACTCAGTGTGCTCTTCTGAGCCAGGCAGTTACACAGCGATTCTAAGGGCTGACAAAACGCGTTTATTTCGGGCTGAAAAACACGTTTTGAAAACTGTGCTGTTCCTGCCCTATAAGTTACATGGAGGTTACCAAAGTTGCCAAAACATGTTTATTTCTGCTGAAAAACACATTTTGACAATTTCTGTACACTGGGGTTAAGGGCTGACTCAATGTGCTCTTCTGAGCCAGGCAGTTACACAGCGATTCTAAGGGCTGACAAAACGCGTTTATTTCGGGCTGAAAAACACGTTTTGAAAACTGTGTTGTTCCTGCCCTAAAAGTTACATGGTGGTGACCAAAGTTGCCAAAACGTGTTTATTTCTGCTGAAAAACACGATTTGACAATTTCTGAGCACTGGGGTTAAGGGCTGACTCAATGTGCTCTTCTGAGCCAGGCAGTTACACTGCGAATCTAAGGGCTGAGAAAAAGCGTTTATTTCGGGCTGAAAAACACGTTTTGAAAACTGTGCTGTTCCTGCCCTATAAGTTACATGGTGGTGACCAAAGTTGCCAAAACATGTTTATTTCTGCTGAAAAACACGTTTTGACAATTTCTGAGCACTGGGGTTAAGGGCTGACTCAATGTGCTCTTCTGAGCCAGGCAGTTACACAGCGATTCTAAGGGCTGACAAAACGCGTTTATTTCGGGCTGAAAAACACGTTTTGAAAACTGTGTTGTTCCTGCCCTATAAGTTACATGGTGGTGACCAAAGTTGCCAAAACATGTTTATTTCTGCTGAAAAACACGTTTTGACAATTTCTGAGCACTGGGGTTAAGGGCTGACTCAGTGTGCTCTTCTGAGCCAGGCAGTTACACTGCGAATCTAAGGGCTGAGAAAAAGCGTTTATTTCGGGCTGAAAAACACGTTTTGAAAACTGTGTTGTTCCTACCCTATAAGTTACATGGGGGTTACCAAAGTTGCCAAAACATGTTTATTTCTGCTGAAAAACACGTTTTGACAATTTCTGTACACTGGGGTTAAGGGCTGACTCAATGTGCTCTTCTGAGCCAGGCAGTTACACTGCGATTCTAAGGGCTGACAAAACGCGTTTATTTCGGGCTGAAAAACACGTTTTGAAAACTGTGCTGTTCCTGCCCTATAAGTTACATGGTGGTGACCAAAGTTGCCAAAACGATCTTATTTCTGCTGAAAAACACGTTTTGACAATTTCTGAGCACTGGGGTTAAGGGCTGACTCAATGTGCTCTTCTGAGCCAGGCAGTTACACTGCGAATCTAAGGGCTGAGAAAAAGCGTTTATTTCGGGCTGAAAAACACGTTTTGAAAACTGTGTTGTTCCTACCCTATAAGTTACATGGGGGTTACCAAAGTTGCCAAAACATGTTTATTTCTGCTGAAAAACACGTTTTGACAATTTCTGTACACTGGGGTTAAGGGCTGACTCAATGTGCTCTTCTGAGCCAGGCAGTTACACAGCGATTCTAAGGGCTGACAAAACGCGTTTATTTCGGGCTGAAAAACACGTTTTGAAAACTGTGCTGTTCCTGCCCTATAAGTTACATGGTGGTGACCAAAGTTGCCAAAACGTCTTTATTTCTGCTGAAAAACACGTTTTGACAATTTCTGAGCACTGGGGTTAAGGGCTGACTCAATGTGCTCTTCTGTGCCAGGCAGTTACACTACGAATCTAAGGGCTGAGAAAAAGCGTTTATTTCGGGCTGAAAAACACGTTTTGAAAACTGTGTTGTTCCTACCCTATAAGTTACATGGGGGTTACCAAAGTTGCCAAAACATGTTTATTTCTGCTGAAAAACACATTTTGACAATTTCTGTACACTGGGGTTAAGGGCTGACTCAATGTGCTCTTCTGAGCCAGGCAGTTACACAGCGATTCTAAGGGCTGACAAAACGCGTTTATTTCGGGCTGAAAAACACGTTTTGAAAACTGTGTTGTTCCTGCCCTAAAAGTTACATGGTGGTGACCAAAGTTGCCAAAACGTGTTTATTTCTGCTGAAAAACACGATTTGACAATTTCTGAGCACTGGGGTTAAGGGCTGACTCAATGTGCTCTTCTGAGCCAGGCAGTTACACTGCGAATCTAAGGGCTGAGAAAAAGCGTTTATTTCGGGCTGAAAAACACGTTTTGAAAACTGTGCTGTTCCTGCCCTATAAGTTACATGGTGGTGACCAAAGTTGCCAAAACGTCTTTATTTCTGCTGAAAAACACGTTTTGACATTTCTGAGCACTGGGGTTAAGGGCTGACTCAATGTGCTCTTCTGAGCCAGGCAGTTACACTGCGAATCTAAGGGCTGAGAAAAAGCGTTTATTTCGGGCTGAAAAACACGTTTTGAAAACTGTGTTGTTCCTGCCCTATAAGTTACACGGGGGTTACCAAAGTTGCCAAAACATGTTCATTTCTGCTGAAAAACACGTTTTGACAATTTCTGTACACTGGGGTTAAGGGCTGACTCAATGTGCTCTTCTGAGCCAGGCAGTTACACAGCGATTCTAAGGGCTGACAAAACGCGTTTATTTCGGGCTGAAAAACACGTTTTGAAAACTGTGCTGTTCCTGCCCTATAAGTTACATGGTGGTGACCAAAGTTGCCAAAACGTCTTTATTTCTGCTGAAAAACACGTTTTGACAATTTCTGAGCACTGGGGTTAAGGGCTGACTCAATGTGCTCTTCTGTGCCAGGCAGTTACACTGCGAATCTAAGGGCTGAGAAAAAGCGTTTATTTCGGGCTGAAAAACACGTTTTGAAAACTGTGTTGTTCCTACCCTATAAGTTACATGGAGGTTACCAAAGTTGCCAAAACATGTTTATTTCTGCTGAAAAACACATTTTGACAATTTCTGTACACTGGGGTTAAGGGCTGACTCAATGTGCTCTTCTGAGCCAGGCAGTTACACAGCGATTCTAAGGGCTGACAAAACGCGTTTATTTCGGGCTGAAAAACACGTTTTGAAAACTGTGTTGTTCCTGCCCTAAAAGTTACATGGTGGTGACCAAAGTTGCCAAAACGTGTTTATTTCTGCTGAAAAACACGATTTGACAATTTCTGAGCACTGGGGTTAAGGGCTGACTCAGTGTGCTCTTCTGAGCCAGGCAGTTACACAGCGATTCTAAGGGCTGACAAAACGCGTTTATTTCGGGCTGAAAAACACGTTTTGAAAACTGTGCTGTTCCTGCCCTATAAGTTACATGGAGGTTACCAAAGTTGCCAAAACATGTTTATTTCTGCTGAAAAACACATTTTGACAATTTCTGTACACTGGGGTTAAGGGCTGACTCAATGTGCTCTTCTGAGCCAGGCAGTTACACAGCGATTCTAAGGGCTGACAAAACGCGTTTATTTCGGGCTGAAAAACACGTTTTGAAAACTGTGTTGTTCCTGCCCTAAAAGTTACATGGTGGTGACCAAAGTTGCCAAAACGTGTTTATTTCTGCTGAAAAACACGTTTTGACAATTTCTGAGCACTGGGGTTAAGGGCTGACTCAGTGTGCTCTTCTGAGCCAGGCAGTTACACTGCGAATCTAAGGGCTGAGAAAAAGCGTTTATTTCGGGCTGAAAAACACGTTTTGAAAACTGTGTTGTTCCTACCCTATAAGTTACATGGGGGTTACCAAAGTTGCCAAAACATGTTTATTTCTGCTGAAAAACACGTTTTGACAATTTCTGTACACTGGGGTTAAGGGCTGACTCAATGTGCTCTTCTGAGCCAGGCAGTTACACTGCGATTCTAAGGGCTGACGAAACGCGTTTATTTCGGGCTGAAAAACACGTTTTGAAAACTGTGCTGTTCCTGCCCTATAAGTTACATGGTGGTGACCAAAGTTGCCAAAACATGTTTATTTCTGCTGAAAAACACGTTTTGACAATTTCTGAGCACTGGGGTTAAGGGCTGACTCAGTGTGCTCTTCTGAGCCAGGCAGTTACACTGCGAATCTAAGGGCTGAGAAAAAGCGTTTATTTCGGGCTGAAAAACACGTTTTGAAAACTGTGTTGTTCCTACCCTATAAGTTACATGGGGGTTACCAATGTTGCCAAAACATGTTTATTTCTGCTGAAAAACACGTTTTGACAATTTCTGTACACTGGGGTTAAGGGCTGACTCAATGTGCTCTTCTGAGCCAGGCAGTTACACTGCGATTCTAAGGGCTGACAAAACGCGTTTATTTCGGGCTGAAAAACACGTTTTGAAAACTGTGCTGTTCCTGCCCTATAAGTTACATGGTGGTGACCAAAGTTGCCAAAACGTCTTTATTTCTGCTGAAAAACACGTTTTGACAATTTCTGAGCACTGGGGTTAAGGGCTGACTCAATGTGCTCTTCTGAGCCAGGCAGTTACACTGCGAATCTAAGGGCTGAGAAAAAGCGTTTATTTCGGGCTGAAAAACACGTTTTGAAAACTGTGTTGTTCCTGCCCTATAAGTTACACGGGGGTTACCAAAGTTGCCAAAACATGTTTATTTCTGCTGAAAAACACGTTTTGACAATTTCTGTACACTGGGGTTAAGGGCTGACTCAATGTGCTCTTCTGAGCCAGGCAGTTACACAGCGATTCTAAGGGCTGACAAAACGCGTTTATTTCGGGCTGAAAAACACGTTTTGAAAACTGTGCTGTTCCTGCCCTATAAGTTACATGGTGGTGACCAAAGTTGCCAAAACGTCTTTATTTCTGCTGAAAAACACGTTTTGACAATTTCTGAGCACTGGGGTTAAGGGCTGACTCAATGTGCTCTTCTGTGCCAGGCAGTTACACTGCGAATCTAAGGGCTGAGAAAAAGCGTTTATTTCGGGCTGAAAAACACGTTTTGAAAACTGTGTTGTTCCTACCCTATAAGTTACATGGAGGTTACCAAAGTTGCCAAAACATGTTTATTTCTGCTGAAAAACACATTTTGACAATTTCTGTACACTGGGGTTAAGGGCTGACTCAATGTGCTCTTCTGAGCCAGGCAGTTACACAGCGATTCTAAGGGCTGAGAAAAAGCGTTTATTTCGGGCTGAAAAACACGTTTTGAAAACTGTGTTGTTCCTACCCTATAAGTTACATGGGGGTTACCAAAGTTGCCAAAACATGTTTATTTCTGCTGAAAAACACATTTTGACAATTTCTGTACACTGGGGTTAAGGGCTGACTCAATGTGCTCTTCTGAGCCAGGCAGTTACACAGCGATTCTAAGGGCTGACAAAACGCGTTTATTTCGGGCTGAAAAACACGTTTTGAAAACTGTGTTGTTCCTGCCCTAAAAGTTACATGGTGGTGACCAAAGTTGCCAAAACGTGTTTATTTCTGCTGAAAAACACGATTTGACAATTTCTGAGCACTGGGGTTAAGGGCTGACTCAATGTGCTCTTCTGAGCCAGGCAGTTACACTGCGAATCTAAGGGCTGAGAAAAAGCGTTTATTTCGGGCTGAAAAACACGTTTTGAAAACTGTGCTGTTCCTGCCCTATAAGTTACATGGTGGTGACCAAAGTTGCCAAAACGTCTTTATTTCTGCTGAAAAACACGTTTTGACAATTTCTGAGCACTGGGGTTAAGGGCTGACTCAATGTGCTCTTCTGAGCCAGGCAGTTACACTGCGAATCTAAGGGCTGAGAAAAAGCGTTTATTTCGGGCTGAAAAACACGTTTTGAAAACTGTGTTGTTCCTGCCCTATAAGTTACACGGGGGTTACCAAAGTTGCCAAAACATGTTTATTTCTGCTGAAAAACACGTTTTGACAATTTCTGTACACTGGGGTTAAGGGCTGACTCAATGTGCTCTTCTGAGCCAGGCAGTTACACAGCGATTCTAAGGGCTGACAAAACGCGTTTATTTCGGGCTGAAAAACACGTTTTGAAAACTGTGCTGTTCCTGCCCTATAAGTTACATGGTGGTGACCAAAGTTGCCAAAACGTCTTTATTTCTGCTGAAAAACACGTTTTGACAATTTCTGAGCACTGGGGTTAAGGGCTGACTCAATGTGCTCTTCTGTGCCAGGCAGTTACACAGCGATTCTAAGGGCTGACAAAACGCGTTTATTTCGGGCTGAAAAACACGTTTTGAAAACTGTGCTGTTCCTGCCCTATAAGTTACATGGAGGTTACCAAAGTTGCCAAAACATGTTTATTTCTGCTGAAAAACACATTTTGACAATTTCTGTACACTGGGGTTAAGGGCTGACTCAATGTGCTCTTCTGAGCCAGGCAGTTACACAGCGATTCTAAGGGCTGACAAAACGCGTTTATTTCGGGCTGAAAAACACGTTTTGAAAACTGTGTTGTTCCTGCCCTAAAAGTTACATGGTGGTGACCAAAGTTGCCAAAACGTGTTTATTTCTGCTGAAAAACACGATTTGACAATTTCTGAGCACTGGGGTTAAGGGCTGACTCAGTGTGCTCTTCTGAGCCAGGCAGTTACACAGCGATTCTAAGGGCTGACAAAACGCGTTTATTTCGGGCTGAAAAACACGTTTTGAAAACTGTGCTGTTCCTGCCCTATAAGTTACATGGAGGTTACCAAAGTTGCCAAAACATGTTTATTTCTGCTGAAAAACACATTTTGACAATTTCTGTACACTGGGGTTAAGGGCTGACTCAATGTGCTCTTCTGAGCCAGGCAGTTACACAGCGATTCTAAGGGCTGACAAAACGCGTTTATTTCGGGCTGAAAAACACGTTTTGAAAACTGTGTTGTTCCTGCCCTAAAAGTTACATGGTGGTGACCAAAGTTGCCAAAACGTGTTTATTTCTGCTGAAAAACACGATTTGACAATTTCTGAGCACTGGGGTTAAGGGCTGACTCAATGTGCTCTTCTGAGCCAGGCAGTTACACTGCGAATCTAAGTGCTGAGAAAAAGCGTTTATTTCGGGCTGAAAAACACGTTTTGAAAACTGTGCTGTTCCTGCCCTATAAGTTACATGGTGGTGACCAAAGTTGCCAAAACATGTTTATTTCTGCTGAAAAACACGTTTTGACAATTTCTGAGCACTGGGGTTAAGGGCTGACTCAATGTGCTCTTCTGAGCCAGGCAGTTACACAGCGATTCTAAGGGCTGACAAAACGCGTTTATTTCGGGCTGAAAAACACGTTTTGAAAACTGTGTTGTTCCTGCCCTATAAGTTACATGGTGGTGACCAAAGTTGCCAAAACATGTTTATTTCTGCTGAAAAACACGTTTTGACAATTTCTGAGCACTGGGGTTAAGGGCTGACTCAGTGTGCTCTTCTGAGCCAGGCAGTTACACTGCGAATCTAAGGGCTGAGAAAAAGCGTTTATTTCGGGCTGAAAAACACGTTTTGAAAACTGTGTTGTTCCTACCCTATAAGTTACATGGGGGTTACCAAAGTTGCCAAAACATGTTTATTTCTGCTGAAAAACACGTTTTGACAATTTCTGTACACTGGGGTTAAGGGCTGACTCAATGTGCTCTTCTGAGCCAGGCAGTTACACAGCGATTCTAAGGGCTGACAAAACGCGTTTATTTCGGGCTGAAAAACACGTTTTGAAAACTGTGCTGTTCCTGCCCTATAAGTTACATGGTGGTGACCAAAGTTGCCAAAACGTCTTTATTTCTGCTGAAAAACACGTTTTGACAATTTCTGAGCACTGGGGTTAAGGGCTGACTCAATGTGCTCTTCTGTGCCAGGCAGTTACACTGCGAATCTAAGGGCTGAGAAAAAGCGTTTATTTCGGGCTGAAAAACACGTTTTGAAAACTGTGTTGTTCCTACCCTATAAGTTACATGGGGGTTACCAAAGTTGCCAAAACATGTTTATTTCTGCTGAAAAACACATTTTGACAATTTCTGTACACTGGGGTTAAGGGCTGACTCAATGTGCTCTTCTGAGCCAGGCAGTTACACAGCGATTCTAAGGGCTGACAAAACGCGTTTATTTCGGGCTGAAAAACACGTTTTGAAAACTGTGTTGTTCCTGCCCTAAAAGTTACATGGTGGTGACCAAAGTTGCCAAAACGTGTTTATTTCTGCTGAAAAACACGATTTGACAATTTCTGAGCACTGGGGTTAAGGGCTGACTCAATGTGCTCTTCTGAGCCAGGCAGTTACACTGCGAATCTAAGGGCTGAGAAAAAGCGTTTATTTCGGGCTGAAAAACACGTTTTGAAAACTGTGCTGTTCCTGCCCTATAAGTTACATGGTGGTGACCAAAGTTGCCAAAACGTCTTTATTTCTGCTGAAAAACACGTTTTGACAATTTCTGAGCACTGGGGTTAAGGGCTGACTCAATGTGCTCTTCTGAGCCAGGCAGTTACACTGCGAATCTAAGGGCTGAGAAAAAGCGTTTATTTCGGGCTGAAAAACACGTTTTGAAAACTGTGTTGTTCCTGCCCTATAAGTTACACGGGGGTTACCAAAGTTGCCAAAACATGTTTATTTCTGCTGAAAAACACGTTTTGACAATTTCTGTACACTGGGGTTAAGGGCTGACTCAATGTGCTCTTCTGAGCCAGGCAGTTACACAGCGATTCTAAGGGCTGACAAAACGCGTTTATTTCGGGCTGAAAAACACGTTTTGAAAACTGTGCTGTTCCTGCCCTATAAGTTACATGGTGGTGACCAAAGTTGCCAAAACGTCTTTATTTCTGCTGAAAAACACGTTTTGACAATTTCTGAGCACTGGGGTTAAGGGCTGACTCAATGTGCTCTTCTGTGCCAGGCAGTTACACTGCGAATCTAAGGGCTGAGAAAAAGCGTTTATTTCGGGCTGAAAAACACGTTTTGAAAACTGTGTTGTTCCTACCCTATAAGTTACATGGAGGTTACCAAAGTTGCCAAAACATGTTTATTTCTGCTGAAAAACACATTTTGACAATTTCTGTACACTGGGGTTAAGGGCTGACTCAATGTGCTCTTCTGAGCCAGGCAGTTACACAGCGATTCTAAGGGCTGAGAAAAAGCGTTTATTTCGGGCTGAAAAACACGTTTTGAAAACTGTGTTGTTCCTACCCTATAAGTTACATGGGGGTTACCAAAGTTGCCAAAACATGTTTATTTCTGCTGAAAAACACATTTTGACAATTTCTGTACACTGGGGTTAAGGGCTGACTCAATGTGCTCTTCTGAGCCAGGCAGTTACACAGCGATTCTAAGGGCTGACAAAACGCGTTTATTTCGGGCTGAAAAACACGTTTTGAAAACTGTGTTGTTCCTGCCCGAAAAGTTACATGGTGGTGACCAAAGTTGCCAAAACGTGTTTATTTCTGCTGAAAAACACGATTTGACAATTTCTGAGCACTGGGGTTAAGGGCTGACTCAATGTGCTCTTCTGAGCCAGGCAGTTACACTGCGAATCTAAGGGCTGAGAAAAAGCGTTTATTTCGGGCTGAAAAACACGTTTTGAAAACTGTGCTGTTCCTGCCCTATAAGTTACATGGTGGTGACCAAAGTTGCCAAAACGTCTTTATTTCTGCTGAAAAACACGTTTTGACAATTTCTGAGCACTGGGGTTAAGGGCTGACTCAATGTGCTCTTCTGAGCCAGGCAGTTACACTGCGAATCTAAGGGCTGAGAAAAAGCGTTTATTTCGGGCTGAAAAACACGTTTTGAAAACTGTGTTGTTCCTGCCCTATAAGTTACACGGGGGTTACCAAAGTTGCCAAAACATGTTTATTTCTGCTGAAAAACACGTTTTGACAATTTCTGTACACTGGGGTTAAGGGCTGACTCAATGTGCTCTTCTGAGCCAGGCAGTTACACAGCGATTCTAAGGGCTGACAAAACGCGTTTATTTCGGGCTGAAAAACACGTTTTGAAAACTGTGCTGTTCCTGCCCTATAAGTTACATGGTGGTGACCAAAGTTGCCAAAACGTCTTTATTTCTGCTGAAAAACACGTTTTGACAATTTCTGAGCACTGGGGTTAAGGGCTGACTCAATGTGCTCTTCTGTGCCAGGCAGTTACACTGCGAATCTAAGGGCTGAGAAAAAGCGTTTATTTCGGGCTGAAAAACACGTTTTGAAAACTGTGTTGTTCCTACCCTATAAGTTACATGGAGGTTACCAAAGTTGCCAAAACATGTTTATTTCTGCTGAAAAACACATTTTGACAATTTCTGTACACTGGGGTTAAGGGCTGACTCAATGTGCTCTTCTGAGCCAGGCAGTTACACAGCGATTCTAAGGGCTGACAAAACGCGTTTATTTCGGGCTGAAAAACACGTTTTGAAAACTGTGTTGTTCCTGCCCTAAAAGTTACATGGTGGTGACCAAAGTTGCCAAAACGTGTTTATTTCTGCTGAAAAACACGATTTGACAATTTCTGAGCACTGGGGTTAAGGGCTGACTCAGTGTGCTCTTCTGAGCCAGGCAGTTACACAGCGATTCTAAGGGCTGACAAAACGCGTTTATTTCGGGCTGAAAAACACGTTTTGAAAACTGTGCTGTTCCAGCCCTATAAGTTACATGGAGGTTACCAAAGTTGCCAAAACATGTTTATTTCTGCTGAAAAACACATTTTGACAATTTCTGTACACTGGGGTTAAGGGCTGACTCAATGTGCTCTTCTGAGCCAGGCAGTTACACAGCGATTCTAAGGGCTGACAAAACGCGTTTATTTCGGGCTGAAAAACACGTTTTGAAAACTGTGTTGTTCCTGCCCTAAAAGTTACATGGTGGTGACCAAAGTTGCCAAAACGTGTTTATTTCTGCTGAAAAACACGATTTGACAATTTCTGAGCACTGGGGTTAAGGGCTGACTCAATGTGCTCTTCTGAGCCAGGCAGTTACACTGCGAATCTAAGGGCTGAGAAAAAGCGTTTATTTCGGGCTGAAAAACACGTTTTGAAAACTGTGCTGTTCCTGCCCTATAAGTTACATGGTGGTGACCAAAGTTGCCAAAACGTCTTTATTTCTGCTGAAAAACACGTTTTGACAATTTCTGAGCACTGGGGTTAAGGGCTGACTCAATGTGCTCTTCTGAGCCAGGCAGTTACACTGCGAATCTAAGGGCTGAGAAAAAGCGTTTATTTCGGGCTGAAAAACACGTTTTGAAAACTGTGTTGTTCCTGCCCTATAAGTTACACGGGGGTTACCAAAGTTGCCAAAACATGTTTATTTCTGCTGAAAAACACGTTTTGACAATTTCTGTACACTGGGGTTAAGGGCTGACTCAATGTGCTCTTCTGAGCCAGGCAGTTACACAGCGATTCTAAGGGCTGACAAAACGCGTTTATTTCGGGCTGAAAAACACGTTTTGAAAACTGTGCTGTTCCTGCCCTATAAGTTACATGGTGGTGACCAAAGTTGCCAAAACGTCTTTATTTCTGCTGAAAAACACGTTTTGACAATTTCTGAGCACTGGGGTTAAGGGCTGACTCAATGTGCTCTTCTGTGCCAGGCAGTTACACTGCGAATCTAAGGGCTGAGAAAAAGCGTTTATTTCAGGCTGAAAAACACGTTTTGAAAACTGTGTTGTTCCTACCCTATAAGTTACATGGAGGTTACCAAAGTTGCCAAAACATGTTTATTTCTGCTGAAAAACACATTTTGACAATTTCTGTACACTGGGGTTAAGGGCTGACTCAATGTGCTCTTCTGAGCCAGGCAGTTACACAGCGATTCTAAGGGCTGACAAAACGCGTTTATTTCGGGCTGAAAAACACGTTTTGAAAACTGTGTTGTTCCTGCCCTAAAAGTTACATGGTGGTGACCAAAGTTGCCAAAACGTGTTTATTTCTGCTGAAAAACACGATTTGACAATTTCTGAGCACTGGGGTTAAGGGCTGACTCAGTGTGCTCTTCTGAGCCAGGCAGTTACACAGCGATTCTAAGGGCTGACAAAACGCGTTTATTTCGGGCTGAAAAACACGTTTTGAAAACTGTGCTGTTCCTGCCCTATAAGTTACATGGAGGTTACCAAAGTTGCCAAAACATGTTTATTTCTGCTGAAAAACACATTTTGACAATTTCTGTACACTGGGGTTAAGGGCTGACTCAATGTGCTCTTCTGAGCCAGGCAGTTACACAGCGATTCTAAGGGCTGACAAAACGCGTTTATTTCGGGCTGAAAAACACGTTTTGAAAACTGTGTTGTTCCTGCCCTAAAAGTTACATGGTGGTGACCAAAGTTGCCAAAACGTGTTTATTTCTGCTGAAAAACACGATTTGACAATTTCTGAGCACTGGGGTTAAGGGCTGACTCAGTGTGCTCTTCTGAGCCAGGCAGTTACACAGCGATTCTAAGGGCTGACAAAACGCGTTTATTTCGGGCTGAAAAACACGTTTTGAAAACTGTGCTGTTCCTGCCCTATAAGTTACATGGAGGTTACCAAAGTTGCCAAAACATGTTTATTTCTGCTGAAAAACACATTTTGACAATTTCTGTACACTGGGGTTAAGGGCTGACTCAATGTGCTCTTCTGAGCCAGGCAGTTACACAGCGATTCTAAGGGCTGACAAAACGCGTTTATTTCGGGCTGAAAAACACGTTTTGAAAACTGTGTTGTTCCTGCCCTAAAAGTTACATGGTGGTGACCAAAGTTGCCAAAACGTGTTTATTTCTGCTGAAAAACACGATTTGACAATTTCTGAGCACTGGGGTTAAGGGCTGACTCAATGTGCTCTTCTGAGCCAGGCAGTTACACTGCGAATCTAAGGGCTGAGAAAAAGCGTTTATTTCGGGCTGAAAAACACGTTTTGAAAACTGTGCTGTTCCTGCCCTATAAGTTACATGGTGGTGACCAAAGTTGCCAAAACATGTTTATTTCTGCTGAAAAACACGTTTTGACAATTTCTGAGCACTGGGGTTAAGGGCTGACTCAATGTGCTCTTCTGAGCCAGGCAGTTACACAGCGATTCTAAGGGCTGACAAAACGCGTTTATTTCGGGCTGAAAAACACGTTTTGAAAACTGTGTTGTTCCTGCCCTATAAGTTACATGGTGGTGACCAAAGTTGCCAAAACATGTTTATTTCTGCTGAAAAACACGTTTTGACAATTTCTGAGCACTGGGGTTAAGGGCTGACTCAGTGTGCTCTTCTGAGCCAGGCAGTTACACTGCGAATCTAAGGGCTGAGAAAAAGCGTTTATTTCGGGCTGAAAAACACGTTTTGAAAACTGTGTTGTTCCTACCCTATAAGTTACATGGGGGTTACCAAAGTTGCCAAAACATGTTTATTTCTGCTGAAAAACACGTTTTGACAATTTCTGTACACTGGGGTTAAGGGCTGACTCAATGTGCTCTTCTGAGCCAGGCAGTTACACTGCGATTCTAAGGGCTGACAAAACGCGTTTATTTCGGGCTGAAAAACACGTTTTGAAAACTGTGCTGTTCCTGCCCTATAAGTTACATGGTGGTGACCAAAGTTGCCAAAACGATCTTATTTCTGCTGAAAAACACGTTTTGACAATTTCTGAGCACTGGGGTTAAGGGCTGACTCAATGTGCTCTTCTGAGCCAGGCAGTTACACTGCGAATCTAAGGGCTGAGAAAAAGCGTTTATTTCGGGCTGAAAAACACGTTTTGAAAACTGTGTTGTTCCTACCCTATAAGTTACATGGGGGTTACCAAAGTTGCCAAAACATGTTTATTTCTGCTGAAAAACACGTTTTGACAATTTCTGTACACTGGGGTTAAGGGCTGACTCAATGTGCTCTTCTGAGCCAGGCAGTTACACAGCGATTCTAAGGGCTGACAAAACGCGTTTATTTCGGGCTGAAAAACACGTTTTGAAAACTGTGCTGTTCCTGCCCTATAAGTTACATGGTGGTGACCAAAGTTGCCAAAACGTCTTTATTTCTGCTGAAAAACACGTTTTGACAATTTCTGAGCACTGGGGTTAAGGGCTGACTCAATGTGCTCTTCTGTGCCAGGCAGTTACACTACGAATCTAAGGGCTGAGAAAAAGCGTTTATTTCGGGCTGAAAAACACGTTTTGAAAACTGTGTTGTTCCTACCCTATAAGTTACATGGGGGTTACCAAAGTTGCCAAAACATGTTTATTTCTGCTGAAAAACACATTTTGACAATTTCTGTACACTGGGGTTAAGGGCTGACTCAATGTGCTCTTCTGAGCCAGGCAGTTACACAGCGATTCTAAGGGCTGACAAAACGCGTTTATTTCGGGCTGAAAAACACGTTTTGAAAACTGTGTTGTTCCTGCCCTAAAAGTTACATGGTGGTGACCAAAGTTGCCAAAACGTGTTTATTTCTGCTGAAAAACACGATTTGACAATTTCTGAGCACTGGGGTTAAGGGCTGACTCAATGTGCTCTTCTGAGCCAGGCAGTTACACTGCGAATCTAAGGGCTGAGAAAAAGCGTTTATTTCGGGCTGAAAAACACGTTTTGAAAACTGTGCTGTTCCTGCCCTATAAGTTACATGGTGGTGACCAAAGTTGCCAAAACGTCTTTATTTCTGCTGAAAAACACGTTTTGACATTTCTGAGCACTGGGGTTAAGGGCTGACTCAATGTGCTCTTCTGAGCCAGGCAGTTACACTGCGAATCTAAGGGCTGAGAAAAAGCGTTTATTTCGGGCTGAAAAACACGTTTTGAAAACTGTGTTGTTCCTGCCCTATAAGTTACACGGGGGTTACCAAAGTTGCCAAAACATGTTCATTTCTGCTGAAAAACACGTTTTGACAATTTCTGTACACTGGGGTTAAGGGCTGACTCAATGTGCTCTTCTGAGCCAGGCAGTTACACAGCGATTCTAAGGGCTGACAAAACGCGTTTATTTCGGGCTGAAAAACACGTTTTGAAAACTGTGCTGTTCCTGCCCTATAAGTTACATGGTGGTGACCAAAGTTGCCAAAACGTCTTTATTTCTGCTGAAAAACACGTTTTGACAATTTCTGAGCACTGGGGTTAAGGGCTGACTCAATGTGCTCTTCTGTGCCAGGCAGTTACACTGCGAATCTAAGGGCTGAGAAAAAGCGTTTATTTCGGGCTGAAAAACACGTTTTGAAAACTGTGTTGTTCCTACCCTATAAGTTACATGGAGGTTACCAAAGTTGCCAAAACATGTTTATTTCTGCTGAAAAACACATTTTGACAATTTCTGTACACTGGGGTTAAGGGCTGACTCAATGTGCTCTTCTGAGCCAGGCAGTTACACAGCGATTCTAAGGGCTGACAAAACGCGTTTATTTCGGGCTGAAAAACACGTTTTGAAAACTGTGTTGTTCCTGCCCTAAAAGTTACATGGTGGTGACCAAAGTTGCCAAAACGTGTTTATTTCTGCTGAAAAACACGATTTGACAATTTCTGAGCACTGGGGTTAAGGGCTGACTCAGTGTGCTCTTCTGAGCCAGGCAGTTACACAGCGATTCTAAGGGCTGACAAAACGCGTTTATTTCGGGCTGAAAAACACGTTTTGAAAACTGTGCTGTTCCTGCCCTATAAGTTACATGGAGGTTACCAAAGTTGCCAAAACATGTTTATTTCTGCTGAAAAACACATTTTGACAATTTCTGTACACTGGGGTTAAGGGCTGACTCAATGTGCTCTTCTGAGCCAGGCAGTTACACAGCGATTCTAAGGGCTGACAAAACGCGTTTATTTCGGGCTGAAAAACACGTTTTGAAAACTGTGTTGTTCCTGCCCTAAAAGTTACATGGTGGTGACCAAAGTTGCCAAAACGTGTTTATTTCTGCTGAAAAACACGTTTTGACAATTTCTGAGCACTGGGGTTAAGGGCTGACTCAGTGTGCTCTTCTGAGCCAGGCAGTTACACTGCGAATCTAAGGGCTGAGAAAAAGCGTTTATTTCGGGCTGAAAAACACGTTTTGAAAACTGTGTTGTTCCTACCCTATAAGTTACATGGGGGTTACCAAAGTTGCCAAAACATGTTTATTTCTGCTGAAAAACACGTTTTGACAATTTCTGTACACTGGGGTTAAGGGCTGACTCAATGTGCTCTTCTGAGCCAGGCAGTTACACTGCGATTCTAAGGGCTGACGAAACGCGTTTATTTCGGGCTGAAAAACACGTTTTGAAAACTGTGCTGTTCCTGCCCTATAAGTTACATGGTGGTGACCAAAGTTGCCAAAACATGTTTATTTCTGCTGAAAAACACGTTTTGACAATTTCTGAGCACTGGGGTTAAGGGCTGACTCAGTGTGCTCTTCTGAGCCAGGCAGTTACACTGCGAATCTAAGGGCTGAGAAAAAGCGTTTATTTCGGGCTGAAAAACACGTTTTGAAAACTGTGTTGTTCCTACCCTATAAGTTACATGGGGGTTACCAATGTTGCCAAAACATGTTTATTTCTGCTGAAAAACACGTTTTGACAATTTCTGTACACTGGGGTTAAGGGCTGACTCAATGTGCTCTTCTGAGCCAGGCAGTTACACTGCGATTCTAAGGGCTGACAAAACGCGTTTATTTCGGGCTGAAAAACACGTTTTGAAAACTGTGCTGTTCCTGCCCTATAAGTTACATGGTGGTGACCAAAGTTGCCAAAACGTCTTTATTTCTGCTGAAAAACACGTTTTGACAATTTCTGAGCACTGGGGTTAAGGGCTGACTCAATGTGCTCTTCTGAGCCAGGCAGTTACACTGCGAATCTAAGGGCTGAGAAAAAGCGTTTATTTCGGGCTGAAAAACACGTTTTGAAAACTGTGTTGTTCCTGCCCTATAAGTTACACGGGGGTTACCAAAGTTGCCAAAACATGTTTATTTCTGCTGAAAAACACGTTTTGACAATTTCTGTACACTGGGGTTAAGGGCTGACTCAATGTGCTCTTCTGAGCCAGGCAGTTACACAGCGATTCTAAGGGCTGACAAAACGCGTTTATTTCGGGCTGAAAAACACGTTTTGAAAACTGTGCTGTTCCTGCCCTATAAGTTACATGGTGGTGACCAAAGTTGCCAAAACGTCTTTATTTCTGCTGAAAAACACGTTTTGACAATTTCTGAGCACTGGGGTTAAGGGCTGACTCAGTGTGCTCTTCTGAGCCAGGCAGTTACACTGCGAATCTAAGGGCTGAGAAAAAGCGTTTATTTCGGGCTGAAAAACACGTTTTGAAAACTGTGTTGTTCCTACCCTATAAGTTACATGGGGGTTACCAAAGTTGCCAAAACATGTTTATTTCTGCTGAAAAACACGTTTTGACAATTTCTGTACACTGGGGTTAAGGGCTGACTCAATGTGCTCTTCTGAGCCAGGCAGTTACACTGCGATTCTAAGGGCTGACAAAACGCGTTTATTTCGGGCTGAAAAACACGTTTTGAAAACTGTGCTGTTCCTGCCCTATAAGTTACATGGTGGTGACCAAAGTTGCCAAAACGATCTTATTTCTGCTGAAAAACACGTTTTGACAATTTCTGAGCACTGGGGTTAAGGGCTGACTCAATGTGCTCTTCTGAGCCAGGCAGTTACACTGCGAATCTAAGGGCTGAGAAAAAGCGTTTATTTCGGGCTGAAAAACACGTTTTGAAAACTGTGTTGTTCCTACCCTATAAGTTACATGGGGGTTACCAAAGTTGCCAAAACATGTTTATTTCTGCTGAAAAACACGTTTTGACAATTTCTGTACACTGGGGTTAAGGGCTGACTCAATGTGCTCTTCTGAGCCAGGCAGTTACACAGCGATTCTAAGGGCTGACAAAACGCGTTTATTTCGGGCTGAAAAACACGTTTTGAAAACTGTGCTGTTCCTGCCCTATAAGTTACATGGTGGTGACCAAAGTTGCCAAAACGTCTTTATTTCTGCTGAAAAACACGTTTTGACAATTTCTGAGCACTGGGGTTAAGGGCTGACTCAATGTGCTCTTCTGTGCCAGGCAGTTACACTGCGAATCTAAGGGCTGAGAAAAAGCGTTTATTTCGGGCTGAAAAACACGTTTTGAAAACTGTGTTGTTCCTACCCTATAAGTTACATGGGGGTTACCAAAGTTGCCAAAACATGTTTATTTCTGCTGAAAAACACATTTTGACAATTTCTGTACACTGGGGTTAAGGGCTGACTCAATGTGCTCTTCTGAGCCAGGCAGTTACACAGCGATTCTAAGGGCTGACAAAACGCGTTTATTTCGGGCTGAAAAACACGTTTTGAAAACTGTGTTGTTCCTGCCCTAAAAGTTACATGGTGGTGACCAAAGTTGCCAAAACGTGTTTATTTCTGCTGAAAAACACGATTTGACAATTTCTGAGCACTGGGGTTAAGGGCTGACTCAATGTGCTCTTCTGAGCCAGGCAGTTACACTGCGAATCTAAGGGCTGAGAAAAAGCGTTTATTTCGGGCTGAAAAACACGTTTTGAAAACTGTGCTGTTCCTGCCCTATAAGTTACATGGTGGTGACCAAAGTTGCCAAAACGTCTTTATTTCTGCTGAAAAACACGTTTTGACATTTCTGAGCACTGGGGTTAAGGGCTGACTCAATGTGCTCTTCTGAGCCAGGCAGTTACACTGCGAATCTAAGGGCTGAGAAAAAGCGTTTATTTCGGGCTGAAAAACACGTTTTGAAAACTGTGTTGTTCCTGCCCTATAAGTTACACGGGGGTTACCAAAGTTGCCAAAACATGTTCATTTCTGCTGAAAAACACGTTTTGACAATTTCTGTACACTGGGGTTAAGGGCTGACTCAATGTGCTCTTCTGAGCCAGGCAGTTACACAGCGATTCTAAGGGCTGACAAAACGCGTTTATTTCGGGCTGAAAAACACGTTTTGAAAACTGTGCTGTTCCTGCCCTATAAGTTACATGGTGGTGACCAAAGTTGCCAAAACGTCTTTATTTCTGCTGAAAAACACGTTTTGACAATTTCTGAGCACTGGGGTTAAGGGCTGACTCAATGTGCTCTTCTGTGCCAGGCAGTTACACTGCGAATCTAAGGGCTGAGAAAAAGCGTTTATTTCGGGCTGAAAAACACGTTTTGAAAACTGTGTTGTTCCTACCCTATAAGTTACATGGAGGTTACCAAAGTTGCCAAAACATGTTTATTTCTGCTGAAAAACACATTTTGACAATTTCTGTACACTGGGGTTAAGGACTGACTCAATGTGCTCTTCTGAGCCAGGCAGTTACACAGCGATTCTAAGGGCTGACAAAACGCGTTTATTTCGGGCTGAAAAACACGTTTTGAAAACTGTGTTGTTCCTGCCCTAAAAGTTACATGGTGGTGACCAAAGTTGCCAAAACGTGTTTATTTCTGCTGAAAAACACGATTTGACAATTTCTGAGCACTGGGGTTAAGGGCTGACTCAGTGTGCTCTTCTGAGCCAGGCAGTTACACAGCGATTCTAAGGGCTGACAAAACGCGTTTATTTCGGGCTGAAAAACACGTTTTGAAAACTGTGCTGTTCCTGCCCTATAAGTTACATGGAGGTTACCAAAGTTGCCAAAACATGTTTATTTCTGCTGAAAAACACATTTTGACAATTTCTGTACACTGGGGTTAAGGGCTGACTCAATGTGCTCTTCTGAGCCAGGCAGTTACACAGCGATTCTAAGGGCTGACAAAACGCGTTTATTTCGGGCTGAAAAACACGTTTTGAAAACTGTGTTGTTCCTGCCCTAAAAGTTACATGGTGGTGACCAAAGTTGCCAAAACGTGTTTATTTCTGCTGAAAAACACGATTTGACAATTTCTGAGCACTGGGGTTAAGGGCTGACTCAATGTGCTCTTCTGAGCCAGGCAGTTACACTGCGAATCTAAGGGCTGAGAAAAAGCGTTTATTTCGGGCTGAAAAACACGTTTTGAAAACTGTGCTGTTCCTGCCCTATAAGTTACATGGTGGTGACCAAAGTTGCCAAAACATGTTTATTTCTGCTGAAAAACACGTTTTGACAATTTCTGAGCACTGGGGTTAAGGGCTGACTCAATGTGCTCTTCTGAGCCAGGCAGTTACACAGCGATTCTAAGGGCTGACAAAACGCGTTTATTTCGGGCTGAAAAACACGTTTTGAAAACTGTGTTGTTCCTGCCCTATAAGTTACATGGTGGTGACCAAAGTTGCCAAAACATGTTTATTTCTGCTGAAAAACACGTTTTGACAATTTCTGAGCACTGGGGTTAAGGGCTGACTCAGTGTGCTCTTCTGAGCCAGGCAGTTACACTGCGAATCTAAGGGCTGAGAAAAAGCGTTTATTTCGGGCTGAAAAACACGTTTTGAAAACTGTGTTGTTCCTACCCTATAAGTTACATGGGGGTTACCAAAGTTGCCAAAACATGTTTATTTCTGCTGAAAAACACGTTTTGACAATTTCTGTACACTGGGGTTAAGGGCTGACTCAATGTGCTCTTCTGAGCCAGGCAGTTACACTGCGATTCTAAGGGCTGACGAAACGCGTTTATTTCGGGCTGAAAAACACGTTTTGAAAACTGTGCTGTTCCTGCCCTATAAGTTACATGGTGGTGACCAAAGTTGCCAAAACGATCTTATTTCTGCTGAAAAACACGTTTTGACAATTTCTGAGCACTGGGGTTAAGGGCTGACTCAATGTGCTCTTCTGAGCCAGGCAGTTACACTGCGAATCTAAGGGCTGAGAAAAAGCGTTTATTTCGGGCTGAAAAACACGTTTTGAAAACTGTGTTGTTCCTACCCTATAAGTTACATGGGGGTTACCAAAGTTGCCAAAACATGTTTATTTCTGCTGAAAAACACGTTTTGACAATTTCTGTACACTGGGGTTAAGGGCTGACTCAATGTGCTCTTCTGAGCCAGGCAGTTACACAGCGATTCTAAGGGCTGACAAAACGCGTTTATTTCGGGCTGAAAAACACGTTTTGAAAACTGTGCTGTTCCTGCCCTATAAGTTACATGGTGGTGACCAAAGTTGCCAAAACGTCTTTATTTCTGCTGAAAAACACGTTTTGACAATTTCTGAGCACTGGGGTTAAGGGCTGACTCAATGTGCTCTTCTGTGCCAGGCAGTTACACTGCGAATCTAAGGGCTGAGAAAAAGCGTTTATTTCGGGCTGAAAAACACGTTTTGAAAACTGTGTTGTTCCTACCCTATAAGTTACATGGTGGTGACCAAAGTTGCCAAAACATGTTTATTTCTGCTGAAAAACACATTTTGACAATTTCTGTACACTGGGGTTAAGGGCTGACTCAATGTGCTCTTCTGAGCCAGGCAGTTACACAGCGATTCTAAGGGCTGACAAAACGCGTTTATTTCGGGCTGAAAAACACGTTTTGAAAACTGTGTTGTTCCTGCCCTAAAAGTTACATGGTGGTGACCAAAGTTGCCAAAACGTGTTTATTTCTGCTGAAAAACACGATTTGACAATTTCTGAGCACTGGGGTTAAGGGCTGACTCAATGTGCTCTTCTGAGCCAGGCAGTTACACTGCGAATCTAAGGGCTGAGAAAAAGCGTTTATTTCGGGCTGAAAAACACGTTTTGAAAACTGTGCTGTTCCTGCCCTATAAGTTACATGGTGGTGACCAAAGTTGCCAAAACGTCTTTATTTCTGCTGAAAAACACGTTTTGACAATTTCTGAGCACTGGGGTTAAGGGCTGACTCAATGTGCTCTTCTGAGCCAAGCAGTTACACTGCGAATCTAAGGGCTGAGAAAAAGCGTTTATTTCGGGCTGAAAAACACGTTTTGAAAACTGTGTTGTTCCTGCCCTATAAGTTACACGGGGGTTACCAAAGTTGCCAAAACATGTTTATTTCTGCTGAAAAACACGTTTTGACAATTTCTGTACACTGGGGTTAAGGGCTGACTCAATGTGCTCTTCTGAGCCAGGCAGTTACACAGCGATTCTAAGGGCTGACAAAACGCGTTTATTTCGGGCTGAAAAACACGTTTTGAAAACTGTGCTGTTCCTGCCCTATAAGTTACATGGTGGTGACCAAAGTTGCCAAAACGTCTTTATTTCTGCTGAAAAACACGTTTTGACAATTTCTGAGCACTGGGGTTAAGGGCTGACTCAATGTGCTCTTCTGTGCCAGGCAGTTACACTGCGAATCTAAGGGCTGAGAAAAAGCGTTTATTTCGGGCTGAAAAACACGTTTTGAAAACTGTGTTGTTCCTACCCTATAGGTTACATGGAGGTTACCAAAGTTGCCAAAACATGTTTATTTCTGCTGAAAAACACATTTTGACAATTTCTGTACACTGGGGTTAAGGGCTGACTCAATGTGCTCTTCTGAGCCAGGCAGTTACACAGCGATTCTAAGGGCTGACAAAACGCGTTTATTTCGGGCTGAAAAACACGTTTTGAAAACTGTGTTGTTCCTGCCCTAAAAGTTACATGGTGGTGACCACAGTTGCCAAAACGTGTTTATTTCTGCTGAAAAACACGATTTGACAATTTCTGAGCACTGGGGTTAAGGGCTGACTCAGTGTGCTCTTCTGAGCCAGGCAGTTACACAGCGATTCTAAGGGCTGACAAAACGCGTTTATTTCGGGCTGAAAAACACGTTTTGAAAACTGTGCTGTTCCTGCCCTATAAGTTACATGGAGGTTACCAAAGTTGCCAAAACATGTTTATTTCTGCTGAAAAACACATTTTGACAATTTCTGTACACTGGGGTTAAGGGCTGACTCAATGTGCTCTTCTGAGCCAGGCAGTTACACAGCGATTCTAAGGGCTGACAAAACGCGTTTATTTCGGGCTGAAAAACACGTTTTGAAAACTGTGTTGTTCCTGCCCTAAAAGTTACATGGTGGTGACCAAAGTTGCCAAAACGTGTTTATTTCTGCTGAAAAACACGATTTGACAATTTCTGAGCACTGGGGTTAAGGGCTGACTCAATGTGCTCTTCTGAGCCAGGCAGTTACACTGCGAATCTAAGGGCTGAGAAAAAGCGTTTATTTCGGGCTGAAAAACACGTTTTGAAAACTGTGCTGTTCCTGCCCTATAAGTTACATGGTGGTGACCAAAGTTGCCAAAACATGTTTATTTCTGCTGAAAAACACGTTTTGACAATTTCTGAGCACTGGGGTTAAGGGCTGACTCAATGTGCTCTTCTGAGCCAGGCAGTTACACAGCGATTCTAAGGGCTGACAAAACGCGTTTATTTCGGGCTGAAAAACACGTTTTGAAAACTGTGTTGTTCCTGCCCTATAAGTTACATGGTGGTGACCAAAGTTGCCAAAACATGTTTATTTCTGCTGAAAAACACGTTTTGACAATTTCTGAGCACTGGGGTTAAGGGCTGACTCAGTGTGCTCTTCTGAGCCAGGCAGTTACACTGCGAATCTAAGGGCTGAGAAAAAGCGTTTATTTCGGGCTGAAAAACACGTTTTGAAAACTGTGTTGTTCCTACCCTATAAGTTACATGGGGGTTACCAAAGTTGCCAAAACATGTTTATTTCTGCTGAAAAACACGTTTTGACAATTTCTGTACACTGGGGTTAAGGGCTGACTCAATGTGCTCTTCTGAGCCAGGCAGTTACACTGCGATTCTAAGGGCTGACAAAACGCGTTTATTTCGGGCTGAAAAACACGTTTTGAAAACTGTGCTGTTCCTGCCCTATAAGTTACATGGTGGTGACCAAAGTTGCCAAAACGATCTTATTTCTGCTGAAAAACACGTTTTGACAATTTCTGAGCACTGGGGTTAAGGGCTGACTCAATGTGCTCTTCTGAGCCAGGCAGTTACACTGCGAATCTAAGGGCTGAGAAAAAGCGTTTATTTCGGGCTGAAAAACACGTTTTGAAAACTGTGTTGTTCCTACCCTATAAGTTACATGGGGGTTACCAAAGTTGCCAAAACATGTTTATTTCTGCTGAAAAACACGTTTTGACAATTTCTGTACACTGGGGTTAAGGGCTGACTCAATGTGCTCTTCTGAGCCAGGCAGTTACACAGCGATTCTAAGGGCTGACAAAACGCGTTTATTTCGGGCTGAAAAACACGTTTTGAAAACTGTGCTGTTCCTGCCCTATAAGTTACATGGTGGTGACCAAAGTTGCCAAAACGTCTTTATTTCTGCTGAAAAACACGTTTTGACAATTTCTGAGCACTGGGGTTAAGGGCTGACTCAATGTGCTCTTCTGTGCCAGGCAGTTACACTGCGAATCTAAGGGCTGAGAAAAAGCGTTTATTTCGGGCTGAAAAACACGTTTTGAAAACTGTGTTGTTCCTACCCTATAAGTTACATGGGGGTTACCAAAGTTGCCAAAACATGTTTATTTCTGCTGAAAAACACATTTTGACAATTTCTGTACACTGGGGTTAAGGGCTGACTCAATGTGCTCTTCTGAGCCAGGCAGTTACACAGCGATTCTAAGGGCTGACAAAACGCGTTTATTTCGGGCTGAAAAACACGTTTTGAAAACTGTGTTGTTCCTGCCCTAAAAGTTACATGGTGGTGACCAAAGTTGCCAAAACGTGTTTATTTCTGCTGAAAAACACGATTTGACAATTTCTGAGCACTGGGGTTAAGGGCTGACTCAATGTGCTCTTCTGAGCCAGGCAGTTACACTGCGAATCTAAGGGCTGAGAAAAAGCGTTTATTTCGGGCTGAAAAACACGTTTTGAAAACTGTGCTGTTCCTGCCCTATAAGTTACATGGTGGTGACCAAAGTTGCCAAAACGTCTTTATTTCTGCTGAAAAACACGTTTTGACAATTTCTGAGCACTGGGGTTAAGGGCTGACTCAATGTGCTCTTCTGAGCCAGGCAGTTACACTGCGAATCTAAGGGCTGAGAAAAAGCGTTTATTTCGGGCTGAAAAACACGTTTTGAAAACTGTGTTGTTCCTGCCCTATAAGTTACACGGGGGTTACCAAAGTTGCCAAAACATGTTTATTTCTGCTGAAAAACACGTTTTGACAATTTCTGTACACTGGGGTTAAGGGCTGACTCAATGTGCTCTTCTGAGCCAGGCAGTTACACAGCGATTCTAAGGGCTGACAAAACGCGTTTATTTCGGGCTGAAAAACACGTTTTGAAAACTGTGCTGTTCCTGCCCTATAAGTTACATGGTGGTGACCAAAGTTGCCAAAACGTCTTTATTTCTGCTGAAAAACACGTTTTGACAATTTCTGAGCACTGGGGTTAAGGGCTGACTCAATGTGCTCTTCTGTGCCAGGCAGTTACACTGCGAATCTAAGGGCTGAGAAAAAGCGTTTATTTCGGGCTGAAAAACACGTTTTGAAAACTGTGTTGTTCCTACCCTATAAGTTACATGGAGGTTACCAAAGTTGCCAAAACATGTTTATTTCTGCTGAAAAACACATTTTGACAATTTCTGTACACTGGGGTTAAGGGCTGACTCAATGTGCTCTTCTGAGCCAGGCAGTTACACAGCGATTCTAAGGGCTGAGAAAAAGCGTTTATTTCGGGCTGAAAAACACGTTTTGAAAACTGTGTTGTTCCTACCCTATAAGTTACATGGGGGTTACCAAAGTTGCCAAAACATGTTTATTTCTGCTGAAAAACACATTTTGACAATTTCTGTACACTGGGGTTAAGGGCTGACTCAATGTGCTCTTCTGAGCCAGGCAGTTACACAGCGATTCTAAGGGCTGACAAAACGCGTTTATTTCGGGCTGAAAAACACGTTTTGAAAACTGTGTTGTTCCTGCCCGAAAAGTTACATGGTGGTGACCAAAGTTGCCAAAACGTGTTTATTTCTGCTGAAAAACACGATTTGACAATTTCTGAGCACTGGGGTTAAGGGCTGACTCAATGTGCTCTTCTGAGCCAGGCAGTTACACTGCGAATCTAAGGGCTGAGAAAAAGCGTTTATTTCGGGCTGAAAAACACGTTTTGAAAACTGTGCTGTTCCTGCCCTATAAGTTACATGGTGGTGACCAAAGTTGCCAAAACGTCTTTATTTCTGCTGAAAAACACGTTTTGACAATTTCTGAGCACTGGGGTTAAGGGCTGACTCAATGTGCTCTTCTGAGCCAGGCAGTTACACTGCGAATCTAAGGGCTGAGAAAAAGCGTTTATTTCGGGCTGAAAAACACGTTTTGAAAACTGTGTTGTTCCTGCCCTATAAGTTACACGGGGGTTACCAAAGTTGCCAAAACATGTTTATTTCTGCTGAAAAACACGTTTTGACAATTTCTGTACACTGGGGTTAAGGGCTGACTCAATGTGCTCTTCTGAGCCAGGCAGTTACACAGCGATTCTAAGGGCTGACAAAACGCGTTTATTTCGGGCTGAAAAACACGTTTTGAAAACTGTGCTGTTCCTGCCCTATAAGTTACATGGTGGTGACCAAAGTTGCCAAAACGTCTTTATTTCTGCTGAAAAACACGTTTTGACAATTTCTGAGCACTGGGGTTAAGGGCTGACTCAATGTGCTCTTCTGTGCCAGGCAGTTACACTGCGAATCTAAGGGCTGAGAAAAAGCGTTTATTTCGGGCTGAAAAACACGTTTTGAAAACTGTGTTGTTCCTACCCTATAAGTTACATGGAGGTTACCAAAGTTGCCAAAACATGTTTATTTCTGCTGAAAAACACATTTTGACAATTTCTGTACACTGGGGTTAAGGGCTGACTCAATGTGCTCTTCTGAGCCAGGCAGTTACACAGCGATTCTAAGGGCTGACAAAACGCGTTTATTTCGGGCTGAAAAACACGTTTTGAAAACTGTGTTGTTCCTGCCCTAAAAGTTACATGGTGGTGACCAAAGTTGCCAAAACGTGTTTATTTCTGCTGAAAAACACGATTTGACAATTTCTGAGCACTGGGGTTAAGGGCTGACTCAGTGTGCTCTTCTGAGCCAGGCAGTTACACAGCGATTCTAAGGGCTGACAAAACGCGTTTATTTCGGGCTGAAAAACACGTTTTGAAAACTGTGCTGTTCCAGCCCTATAAGTTACATGGAGGTTACCAAAGTTGCCAAAACATGTTTATTTCTGCTGAAAAACACATTTTGACAATTTCTGTACACTGGGGTTAAGGGCTGACTCAATGTGCTCTTCTGAGCCAGGCAGTTACACAGCGATTCTAAGGGCTGACAAAACGCGTTTATTTCGGGCTGAAAAACACGTTTTGAAAACTGTGTTGTTCCTGCCCTAAAAGTTACATGGTGGTGACCAAAGTTGCCAAAACGTGTTTATTTCTGCTGAAAAACACGATTTGACAATTTCTGAGCACTGGGGTTAAGGGCTGACTCAATGTGCTCTTCTGAGCCAGGCAGTTACACTGCGAATCTAAGGGCTGAGAAAAAGCGTTTATTTCGGGCTGAAAAACACGTTTTGAAAACTGTGCTGTTCCTGCCCTATAAGTTACATGGTGGTGACCAAAGTTGCCAAAACGTCTTTATTTCTGCTGAAAAACACGTTTTGACAATTTCTGAGCACTGGGGTTAAGGGCTGACTCAATGTGCTCTTCTGAGCCAGGCAGTTACACTGCGAATCTAAGGGCTGAGAAAAAGCGTTTATTTCGGGCTGAAAAACACGTTTTGAAAACTGTGTTGTTCCTGCCCTATAAGTTACACGGGGGTTACCAAAGTTGCCAAAACATGTTTATTTCTGCTGAAAAACACGTTTTGACAATTTCTGTACACTGGGGTTAAGGGCTGACTCAATGTGCTCTTCTGAGCCAGGCAGTTACACAGCGATTCTAAGGGCTGACAAAACGCGTTTATTTCGGGCTGAAAAACACGTTTTGAAAACTGTGCTGTTCCTGCCCTATAAGTTACATGGTGGTGACCAAAGTTGCCAAAACGTCTTTATTTCTGCTGAAAAACACGTTTTGACAATTTCTGAGCACTGGGGTTAAGGGCTGACTCAATGTGCTCTTCTGTGCCAGGCAGTTACACTGCGAATCTAAGGGCTGAGAAAAAGCGTTTATTTCAGGCTGAAAAACACGTTTTGAAAACTGTGTTGTTCCTACCCTATAAGTTACATGGAGGTTACCAAAGTTGCCAAAACATGTTTATTTCTGCTGAAAAACACATTTTGACAATTTCTGTACACTGGGGTTAAGGGCTGACTCAATGTGCTCTTCTGAGCCAGGCAGTTACACAGCGATTCTAAGGGCTGACAAAACGCGTTTATTTCGGGCTGAAAAACACGTTTTGAAAACTGTGTTGTTCCTGCCCTAAAAGTTACATGGTGGTGACCAAAGTTGCCAAAACGTGTTTATTTCTGCTGAAAAACACGATTTGACAATTTCTGAGCACTGGGGTTAAGGGCTGACTCAGTGTGCTCTTCTGAGCCAGGCAGTTACACAGCGATTCTAAGGGCTGACAAAACGCGTTTATTTCGGGCTGAAAAACACGTTTTGAAAACTGTGCTGTTCCTGCCCTATAAGTTACATGGAGGTTACCAAAGTTGCCAAAACATGTTTATTTCTGCTGAAAAACACATTTTGACAATTTCTGTACACTGGGGTTAAGGGCTGACTCAATGTGCTCTTCTGAGCCAGGCAGTTACACAGCGATTCTAAGGGCTGACAAAACGCGTTTATTTCGGGCTGAAAAACACGTTTTGAAAACTGTGTTGTTCCTGCCCTAAAAGTTACATGGTGGTGACCAAAGTTGCCAAAACGTGTTTATTTCTGCTGAAAAACACGATTTGACAATTTCTGAGCACTGGGGTTAAGGGCTGACTCAGTGTGCTCTTCTGAGCCAGGCAGTTACACAGCGATTCTAAGGGCTGACAAAACGCGTTTATTTCGGGCTGAAAAACACGTTTTGAAAACTGTGCTGTTCCTGCCCTATAAGTTACATGGAGGTTACCAAAGTTGCCAAAACATGTTTATTTCTGCTGAAAAACACATTTTGACAATTTCTGTACACTGGGGTTAAGGGCTGACTCAATGTGCTCTTCTGAGCCAGGCAGTTACACAGCGATTCTAAGGGCTGACAAAACGCGTTTATTTCGGGCTGAAAAACACGTTTTGAAAACTGTGTTGTTCCTGCCCTAAAAGTTACATGGTGGTGACCAAAGTTGCCAAAACGTGTTTATTTCTGCTGAAAAACACGATTTGACAATTTCTGAGCACTGGGGTTAAGGGCTGACTCAATGTGCTCTTCTGAGCCAGGCAGTTACACTGCGAATCTAAGGGCTGAGAAAAAGCGTTTATTTCGGGCTGAAAAACACGTTTTGAAAACTGTGCTGTTCCTGCCCTATAAGTTACATGGTGGTGACCAAAGTTGCCAAAACATGTTTATTTCTGCTGAAAAACACGTTTTGACAATTTCTGAGCACTGGGGTTAAGGGCTGACTCAATGTGCTCTTCTGAGCCAGGCAGTTACACAGCGATTCTAAGGGCTGACAAAACGCGTTTATTTCGGGCTGAAAAACACGTTTTGAAAACTGTGTTGTTCCTGCCCTATAAGTTACATGGTGGTGACCAAAGTTGCCAAAACATGTTTATTTCTGCTGAAAAACACGTTTTGACAATTTCTGAGCACTGGGGTTAAGGGCTGACTCAGTGTGCTCTTCTGAGCCAGGCAGTTACACTGCGAATCTAAGGGCTGAGAAAAAGCGTTTATTTCGGGCTGAAAAACACGTTTTGAAAACTGTGTTGTTCCTACCCTATAAGTTACATGGGGGTTACCAAAGTTGCCAAAACATGTTTATTTCTGCTGAAAAACACGTTTTGACAATTTCTGTACACTGGGGTTAAGGGCTGACTCAATGTGCTCTTCTGAGCCAGGCAGTTACACTGCGATTCTAAGGGCTGACAAAACGCGTTTATTTCGGGCTGAAAAACACGTTTTGAAAACTGTGCTGTTCCTGCCCTATAAGTTACATGGTGGTGACCAAAGTTGCCAAAACGATCTTATTTCTGCTGAAAAACACGTTTTGACAATTTCTGAGCACTGGGGTTAAGGGCTGACTCAATGTGCTCTTCTGAGCCAGGCAGTTACACTGCGAATCTAAGGGCTGAGAAAAAGCGTTTATTTCGGGCTGAAAAACACGTTTTGAAAACTGTGTTGTTCCTACCCTATAAGTTACATGGGGGTTACCAAAGTTGCCAAAACATGTTTATTTCTGCTGAAAAACACGTTTTGACAATTTCTGTACACTGGGGTTAAGGGCTGACTCAATGTGCTCTTCTGAGCCAGGCAGTTACACAGCGATTCTAAGGGCTGACAAAACGCGTTTATTTCGGGCTGAAAAACACGTTTTGAAAACTGTGCTGTTCCTGCCCTATAAGTTACATGGTGGTGACCAAAGTTGCCAAAACGTCTTTATTTCTGCTGAAAAACACGTTTTGACAATTTCTGAGCACTGGGGTTAAGGGCTGACTCAATGTGCTCTTCTGTGCCAGGCAGTTACACTACGAATCTAAGGGCTGAGAAAAAGCGTTTATTTCGGGCTGAAAAACACGTTTTGAAAACTGTGTTGTTCCTACCCTATAAGTTACATGGGGGTTACCAAAGTTGCCAAAACATGTTTATTTCTGCTGAAAAACACATTTTGACAATTTCTGTACACTGGGGTTAAGGGCTGACTCAATGTGCTCTTCTGAGCCAGGCAGTTACACAGCGATTCTAAGGGCTGACAAAACGCGTTTATTTCGGGCTGAAAAACACGTTTTGAAAACTGTGTTGTTCCTGCCCTAAAAGTTACATGGTGGTGACCAAAGTTGCCAAAACGTGTTTATTTCTGCTGAAAAACACGATTTGACAATTTCTGAGCACTGGGGTTAAGGGCTGACTCAATGTGCTCTTCTGAGCCAGGCAGTTACACTGCGAATCTAAGGGCTGAGAAAAAGCGTTTATTTCGGGCTGAAAAACACGTTTTGAAAACTGTGCTGTTCCTGCCCTATAAGTTACATGGTGGTGACCAAAGTTGCCAAAACGTCTTTATTTCTGCTGAAAAACACGTTTTGACATTTCTGAGCACTGGGGTTAAGGGCTGACTCAATGTGCTCTTCTGAGCCAGGCAGTTACACTGCGAATCTAAGGGCTGAGAAAAAGCGTTTATTTCGGGCTGAAAAACACGTTTTGAAAACTGTGTTGTTCCTGCCCTATAAGTTACACGGGGGTTACCAAAGTTGCCAAAACATGTTCATTTCTGCTGAAAAACACGTTTTGACAATTTCTGTACACTGGGGTTAAGGGCTGACTCAATGTGCTCTTCTGAGCCAGGCAGTTACACAGCGATTCTAAGGGCTGACAAAACGCGTTTATTTCGGGCTGAAAAACACGTTTTGAAAACTGTGCTGTTCCTGCCCTATAAGTTACATGGTGGTGACCAAAGTTGCCAAAACGTCTTTATTTCTGCTGAAAAACACGTTTTGACAATTTCTGAGCACTGGGGTTAAGGGCTGACTCAATGTGCTCTTCTGTGCCAGGCAGTTACACTGCGAATCTAAGGGCTGAGAAAAAGCGTTTATTTCGGGCTGAAAAACACGTTTTGAAAACTGTGTTGTTCCTACCCTATAAGTTACATGGAGGTTACCAAAGTTGCCAAAACATGTTTATTTCTGCTGAAAAACACATTTTGACAATTTCTGTACACTGGGGTTAAGGGCTGACTCAATGTGCTCTTCTGAGCCAGGCAGTTACACAGCGATTCTAAGGGCTGACAAAACGCGTTTATTTCGGGCTGAAAAACACGTTTTGAAAACTGTGTTGTTCCTGCCCTAAAAGTTACATGGTGGTGACCAAAGTTGCCAAAACGTGTTTATTTCTGCTGAAAAACACGATTTGACAATTTCTGAGCACTGGGGTTAAGGGCTGACTCAGTGTGCTCTTCTGAGCCAGGCAGTTACACAGCGATTCTAAGGGCTGACAAAACGCGTTTATTTCGGGCTGAAAAACACGTTTTGAAAACTGTGCTGTTCCTGCCCTATAAGTTACATGGAGGTTACCAAAGTTGCCAAAACATGTTTATTTCTGCTGAAAAACACATTTTGACAATTTCTGTACACTGGGGTTAAGGGCTGACTCAATGTGCTCTTCTGAGCCAGGCAGTTACACAGCGATTCTAAGGGCTGACAAAACGCGTTTATTTCGGGCTGAAAAACACGTTTTGAAAACTGTGTTGTTCCTGCCCTAAAAGTTACATGGTGGTGACCAAAGTTGCCAAAACGTGTTTATTTCTGCTGAAAAACACGTTTTGACAATTTCTGAGCACTGGGGTTAAGGGCTGACTCAGTGTGCTCTTCTGAGCCAGGCAGTTACACTGCGAATCTAAGGGCTGAGAAAAAGCGTTTATTTCGGGCTGAAAAACACGTTTTGAAAACTGTGTTGTTCCTACCCTATAAGTTACATGGGGGTTACCAAAGTTGCCAAAACATGTTTATTTCTGCTGAAAAACACGTTTTGACAATTTCTGTACACTGGGGTTAAGGGCTGACTCAATGTGCTCTTCTGAGCCAGGCAGTTACACTGCGATTCTAAGGGCTGACGAAACGCGTTTATTTCGGGCTGAAAAACACGTTTTGAAAACTGTGCTGTTCCTGCCCTATAAGTTACATGGTGGTGACCAAAGTTGCCAAAACGATCTTATTTCTGCTGAAAAACACGTTTTGACAATTTCTGAGCACTGGGGTTAAGGGCTGACTCAATGTGCTCTTCTGAGCCAGGCAGTTACACTGCGAATCTAAGGGCTGAGAAAAAGCGTTTATTTCGGGCTGAAAAACACGTTTTGAAAACTGTGTTGTTCCTACCCTATAAGTTACATGGGGGTTACCAAAGTTGCCAAAACATGTTTATTTCTGCTGAAAAACACGTTTTGACAATTTCTGTACACTGGGGTTAAGGGCTGACTCAATGTGCTCTTCTGAGCCAGGCAGTTACACAGCGATTCTAAGGGCTGACAAAACGCGTTTATTTCGGGCTGAAAAACACGTTTTGAAAACTGTGCTGTTCCTGCCCTATAAGTTACATGGTGGTGACCAAAGTTGCCAAAACGTCTTTATTTCTGCTGAAAAACACGTTTTGACAATTTCTGAGCACTGGGGTTAAGGGCTGACTCAATGTGCTCTTCTGTGCCAGGCAGTTACACTGCGAATCTAAGGGCTGAGAAAAAGCGTTTATTTCGGGCTGAAAAACACGTTTTGAAAACTGTGTTGTTCCTACCCTATAAGTTACATGGTGGTGACCAAAGTTGCCAAAACATGTTTATTTCTGCTGAAAAACACATTTTGACAATTTCTGTACACTGGGGTTAAGGGCTGACTCAATGTGCTCTTCTGAGCCAGGCAGTTACACAGCGATTCTAAGGGCTGACAAAACGCGTTTATTTCGGGCTGAAAAACACGTTTTGAAAACTGTGTTGTTCCTGCCCTAAAAGTTACATGGTGGTGACCAAAGTTGCCAAAACGTGTTTATTTCTGCTGAAAAACACGATTTGACAATTTCTGAGCACTGGGGTTAAGGGCTGACTCAATGTGCTCTTCTGAGCCAGGCAGTTACACTGCGAATCTAAGGGCTGAGAAAAAGCGTTTATTTCGGGCTGAAAAACACGTTTTGAAAACTGTGCTGTTCCTGCCCTATAAGTTACATGGTGGTGACCAAAGTTGCCAAAACGTCTTTATTTCTGCTGAAAAACACGTTTTGACAATTTCTGAGCACTGGGGTTAAGGGCTGACTCAATGTGCTCTTCTGAGCCAAGCAGTTACACTGCGAATCTAAGGGCTGAGAAAAAGCGTTTATTTCGGGCTGAAAAACACGTTTTGAAAACTGTGTTGTTCCTGCCCTATAAGTTACACGGGGGTTACCAAAGTTGCCAAAACATGTTTATTTCTGCTGAAAAACACGTTTTGACAATTTCTGTACACTGGGGTTAAGGGCTGACTCAATGTGCTCTTCTGAGCCAGGCAGTTACACAGCGATTCTAAGGGCTGACAAAACGCGTTTATTTCGGGCTGAAAAACACGTTTTGAAAACTGTGCTGTTCCTGCCCTATAAGTTACATGGTGGTGACCAAAGTTGCCAAAACGTCTTTATTTCTGCTGAAAAACACGTTTTGACAATTTCTGAGCACTGGGGTTAAGGGCTGACTCAATGTGCTCTTCTGTGCCAGGCAGTTACACTGCGAATCTAAGGGCTGAGAAAAAGCGTTTATTTCGGGCTGAAAAACACGTTTTGAAAACTGTGTTGTTCCTACCCTATAGGTTACATGGAGGTTACCAAAGTTGCCAAAACATGTTTATTTCTGCTGAAAAACACATTTTGACAATTTCTGTACACTGGGGTTAAGGGCTGACTCAATGTGCTCTTCTGAGCCAGGCAGTTACACAGCGATTCTAAGGGCTGACAAAACGCGTTTATTTCGGGCTGAAAAACACGTTTTGAAAACTGTGTTGTTCCTGCCCTAAAAGTTACATGGTGGTGACCACAGTTGCCAAAACGTGTTTATTTCTGCTGAAAAACACGATTTGACAATTTCTGAGCACTGGGGTTAAGGGCTGACTCAGTGTGCTCTTCTGAGCCAGGCAGTTACACAGCGATTCTAAGGGCTGACAAAACGCGTTTATTTCGGGCTGAAAAACACGTTTTGAAAACTGTGCTGTTCCTGCCCTATAAGTTACATGGAGGTTACCAAAGTTGCCAAAACATGTTTATTTCTGCTGAAAAACACATTTTGACAATTTCTGTACACTGGGGTTAAGGGCTGACTCAATGTGCTCTTCTGAGCCAGGCAGTTACACAGCGATTCTAAGGGCTGACAAAACGCGTTTATTTCGGGCTGAAAAACACGTTTTGAAAACTGTGTTGTTCCTGCCCTAAAAGTTACATGGTGGTGACCAAAGTTGCCAAAACGTGTTTATTTCTGCTGAAAAACACGATTTGACAATTTCTGAGCACTGGGGTTAAGGGCTGACTCAATGTGCTCTTCTGAGCCAGGCAGTTACACTGCGAATCTAAGGGCTGAGAAAAAGCGTTTATTTCGGGCTGAAAAACACGTTTTGAAAACTGTGCTGTTCCTGCCCTATAAGTTACATGGTGGTGACCAAAGTTGCCAAAACATGTTTATTTCTGCTGAAAAACACGTTTTGACAATTTCTGAGCACTGGGGTTAAGGGCTGACTCAATGTGCTCTTCTGAGCCAGGCAGTTACACAGCGATTCTAAGGGCTGACAAAACGCGTTTATTTCGGGCTGAAAAACACGTTTTGAAAACTGTGTTGTTCCTGCCCTATAAGTTACATGGTGGTGACCAAAGTTGCCAAAACATGTTTATTTCTGCTGAAAAACACGTTTTGACAATTTCTGAGCACTGGGGTTAAGGGCTGACTCAGTGTGCTCTTCTGAGCCAGGCAGTTACACTGCGAATCTAAGGGCTGAGAAAAAGCGTTTATTTCGGGCTGAAAAACACGTTTTGAAAACTGTGTTGTTCCTACCCTATAAGTTACATGGGGGTTACCAAAGTTGCCAAAACATGTTTATTTCTGCTGAAAAACACGTTTTGACAATTTCTGTACACTGGGGTTAAGGGCTGACTCAATGTGCTCTTCTGAGCCAGGCAGTTACACTGCGATTCTAAGGGCTGACAAAACGCGTTTATTTCGGGCTGAAAAACACGTTTTGAAAACTGTGCTGTTCCTGCCCTATAAGTTACATGGTGGTGACCAAAGTTGCCAAAACGATCTTATTTCTGCTGAAAAACACGTTTTGACAATTTCTGAGCACTGGGGTTAAGGGCTGACTCAATGTGCTCTTCTGAGCCAGGCAGTTACACTGCGAATCTAAGGGCTGAGAAAAAGCGTTTATTTCGGGCTGAAAAACACGTTTTGAAAACTGTGTTGTTCCTACCCTATAAGTTACATGGGGGTTACCAAAGTTGCCAAAACATGTTTATTTCTGCTGAAAAACACGTTTTGACAATTTCTGTACACTGGGGTTAAGGGCTGACTCAATGTGCTCTTCTGAGCCAGGCAGTTACACAGCGATTCTAAGGGCTGACAAAACGCGTTTATTTCGGGCTGAAAAACACGTTTTGAAAACTGTGCTGTTCCTGCCCTATAAGTTACATGGTGGTGACCAAAGTTGCCAAAACGTCTTTATTTCTGCTGAAAAACACGTTTTGACAATTTCTGAGCACTGGGGTTAAGGGCTGACTCAATGTGCTCTTCTGTGCCAGGCAGTTACACTGCGAATCTAAGGGCTGAGAAAAAGCGTTTATTTCGGGCTGAAAAACACGTTTTGAAAACTGTGTTGTTCCTACCCTATAAGTTACATGGGGGTTACCAAAGTTGCCAAAACATGTTTATTTCTGCTGAAAAACACATTTTGACAATTTCTGTACACTGGGGTTAAGGGCTGACTCAATGTGCTCTTCTGAGCCAGGCAGTTACACAGCGATTCTAAGGGCTGACAAAACGCGTTTATTTCGGGCTGAAAAACACGTTTTGAAAACTGTGTTGTTCCTGCCCTAAAAGTTACATGGTGGTGACCAAAGTTGCCAAAACGTGTTTATTTCTGCTGAAAAACACGATTTGACAATTTCTGAGCACTGGGGTTAAGGGCTGACTCAATGTGCTCTTCTGAGCCAGGCAGTTACACTGCGAATCTAAGGGCTGAGAAAAAGCGTTTATTTCGGGCTGAAAAACACGTTTTGAAAACTGTGCTGTTCCTGCCCTATAAGTTACATGGTGGTGACCAAAGTTGCCAAAACGTCTTTATTTCTGCTGAAAAACACGTTTTGACAATTTCTGAGCACTGGGGTTAAGGGCTGACTCAATGTGCTCTTCTGAGCCAGGCAGTTACACTGCGAATCTAAGGGCTGAGAAAAAGCGTTTATTTCGGGCTGAAAAACACGTTTTGAAAACTGTGTTGTTCCTGCCCTATAAGTTACACGGGGGTTACCAAAGTTGCCAAAACATGTTTATTTCTGCTGAAAAACACGTTTTGACAATTTCTGTACACTGGGGTTAAGGGCTGACTCAATGTGCTCTTCTGAGCCAGGCAGTTACACAGCGATTCTAAGGGCTGACAAAACGCGTTTATTTCGGGCTGAAAAACACGTTTTGAAAACTGTGCTGTTCCTGCCCTATAAGTTACATGGTGGTGACCAAAGTTGCCAAAACGTCTTTATTTCTGCTGAAAAACACGTTTTGACAATTTCTGAGCACTGGGGTTAAGGGCTGACTCAATGTGCTCTTCTGTGCCAGGCAGTTACACTGCGAATCTAAGGGCTGAGAAAAAGCGTTTATTTCGGGCTGAAAAACACGTTTTGAAAACTGTGTTGTTCCTACCCTATAAGTTACATGGAGGTTACCAAAGTTGCCAAAACATGTTTATTTCTGCTGAAAAACACATTTTGACAATTTCTGTACACTGGGGTTAAGGGCTGACTCAATGTGCTCTTCTGAGCCAGGCAGTTACACAGCGATTCTAAGGGCTGAGAAAAAGCGTTTATTTCGGGCTGAAAAACACGTTTTGAAAACTGTGTTGTTCCTACCCTATAAGTTACATGGGGGTTACCAAAGTTGCCAAAACATGTTTATTTCTGCTGAAAAACACATTTTGACAATTTCTGTACACTGGGGTTAAGGGCTGACTCAATGTGCTCTTCTGAGCCAGGCAGTTACACAGCGATTCTAAGGGCTGACAAAACGCGTTTATTTCGGGCTGAAAAACACGTTTTGAAAACTGTGTTGTTCCTGCCCGAAAAGTTACATGGTGGTGACCAAAGTTGCCAAAACGTGTTTATTTCTGCTGAAAAACACGATTTGACAATTTCTGAGCACTGGGGTTAAGGGCTGACTCAATGTGCTCTTCTGAGCCAGGCAGTTACACTGCGAATCTAAGGGCTGAGAAAAAGCGTTTATTTCGGGCTGAAAAACACGTTTTGAAAACTGTGCTGTTCCTGCCCTATAAGTTACATGGTGGTGACCAAAGTTGCCAAAACGTCTTTATTTCTGCTGAAAAACACGTTTTGACAATTTCTGAGCACTGGGGTTAAGGGCTGACTCAATGTGCTCTTCTGAGCCAGGCAGTTACACTGCGAATCTAAGGGCTGAGAAAAAGCGTTTATTTCGGGCTGAAAAACACGTTTTGAAAACTGTGTTGTTCCTGCCCTATAAGTTACACGGGGGTTACCAAAGTTGCCAAAACATGTTTATTTCTGCTGAAAAACACGTTTTGACAATTTCTGTACACTGGGGTTAAGGGCTGACTCAATGTGCTCTTCTGAGCCAGGCAGTTACACAGCGATTCTAAGGGCTGACAAAACGCGTTTATTTCGGGCTGAAAAACACGTTTTGAAAACTGTGCTGTTCCTGCCCTATAAGTTACATGGTGGTGACCAAAGTTGCCAAAACGTCTTTATTTCTGCTGAAAAACACGTTTTGACAATTTCTGAGCACTGGGGTTAAGGGCTGACTCAATGTGCTCTTCTGTGCCAGGCAGTTACACTGCGAATCTAAGGGCTGAGAAAAAGCGTTTATTTCGGGCTGAAAAACACGTTTTGAAAACTGTGTTGTTCCTACCCTATAAGTTACATGGAGGTTACCAAAGTTGCCAAAACATGTTTATTTCTGCTGAAAAACACATTTTGACAATTTCTGTACACTGGGGTTAAGGGCTGACTCAATGTGCTCTTCTGAGCCAGGCAGTTACACAGCGATTCTAAGGGCTGACAAAACGCGTTTATTTCGGGCTGAAAAACACGTTTTGAAAACTGTGTTGTTCCTGCCCTAAAAGTTACATGGTGGTGACCAAAGTTGCCAAAACGTGTTTATTTCTGCTGAAAAACACGATTTGACAATTTCTGAGCACTGGGGTTAAGGGCTGACTCAGTGTGCTCTTCTGAGCCAGGCAGTTACACAGCGAATCTAAGGGCTGAGAAAAAGCGTTTATTTCGGGCTGAAAAACACGTTTTGAAAACTGTGCTGTTCCTGCCCTATAAGTTACATGGTGGTGACCAAAGTTGCCAAAACATGTTTATTTCTGCTGAAAAACACGTTTTGACAATTTCTGAGCACTGGGGTTAAGGGCTGACTCAATGTGCTCTTCTGAGCCAGGCAGTTACACAGCGATTCTAAGGGCTGACAAAACGCGTTTATTTCGGGCTGAAAAACACGTTTTGAAAACTGTGTTGTTCCTGCCCTATAAGTTACATGGTGGTGACCAAAGTTGCCAAAACATGTTTATTTCTGCTGAAAAACACGTTTTGACAATTTCTGAGCACTGGGGTTAAGGGCTGACTCAGTGTGCTCTTCTGAGCCAGGCAGTTACACTGCGAATCTAAGGGCTGAGAAAAAGCGTTTATTTCGGGCTGAAAAACACGTTTTGAAAACTGTGTTGTTCCTACCCTATAAGTTACATGGGGGTTACCAAAGTTGCCAAAACATGTTTATTTCTGCTGAAAAACACGTTTTGACAATTTCTGTACACTGGGGTTAAGGGCTGACTCAATGTGCTCTTCTGAGCCAGGCAGTTACACTGCGATTCTAAGGGCTGACAAAACGCGTTTATTTCGGGCTGAAAAACACGTTTTGAAAACTGTGCTGTTCCTGCCCTATAAGTTACATGGTGGTGACCAAAGTTGCCAAAACGATCTTATTTCTGCTGAAAAACACGTTTTGACAATTTCTGAGCACTGGGGTTAAGGGCTGACTCAATGTGCTCTTCTGAGCCAGGCAGTTACACTGCGAATCTAAGGGCTGAGAAAAAGCGTTTATTTCGGGCTGAAAAACACGTTTTGAAAACTGTGTTGTTCCTACCCTATAAGTTACATGGGGGTTACCAAAGTTGCCAAAACATGTTTATTTCTGCTGAAAAACACGTTTTGACAATTTCTGTACACTGGGGTTAAGGGCTGACTCAATGTGCTCTTCTGAGCCAGGCAGTTACACAGCGATTCTAAGGGCTGACAAAACGCGTTTATTTCGGGCTGAAAAACACGTTTTGAAAACTGTGCTGTTCCTGCCCTATAAGTTACATGGTGGTGACCAAAGTTGCCAAAACGTCTTTATTTCTGCTGAAAAACACGTTTTGACAATTTCTGAGCACTGGGGTTAAGGGCTGACTCAATGTGCTCTTCTGTGCCAGGCAGTTACACTGCGAATCTAAGGGCTGAGAAAAAGCGTTTATTTCGGGCTGAAAAACACGTTTTGAAAACTGTGTTGTTCCTACCCTATAAGTTACATGGGGGTTACCAAAGTTGCCAAAACATGTTTATTTCTGCTGAAAAACACATTTTGACAATTTCTGTACACTGGGGTTAAGGGCTGACTCAATGTGCTCTTCTGAGCCAGGCAGTTACACAGCGATTCTAAGGGCTGACAAAACGCGTTTATTTCGGGCTGAAAAACACGTTTTGAAAACTGTGTTGTTCCTGCCCTAAAAGTTACATGGTGGTGACCAAAGTTGCCAAAACGTGTTTATTTCTGCTGAAAAACACGATTTGACAATTTCTGAGCACTGGGGTTAAGGGCTGACTCAATGTGCTCTTCTGAGCCAGGCAGTTACACTGCGAATCTAAGGGCTGAGAAAAAGCGTTTATTTCGGGCTGAAAAACACGTTTTGAAAACTGTGCTGTTCCTGCCCTATAAGTTACATGGTGGTGACCAAAGTTGCCAAAACGTCTTTATTTCTGCTGAAAAACACGTTTTGACAATTTCTGAGCACTGGGGTTAAGGGCTGACTCAATGTGCTCTTCTGAGCCAGGCAGTTACACTGCGAATCTAAGGGCTGAGAAAAAGCGTTTATTTCGGGCTGAAAAACACGTTTTGAAAACTGTGTTGTTCCTGCCCTATAAGTTACACGGGGGTTACCAAAGTTGCCAAAACATGTTTATTTCTGCTGAAAAACACGTTTTGACAATTTCTGTACACTGGGGTTAAGGGCTGACTCAATGTGCTCTTCTGAGCCAGGCAGTTACACAGCGATTCTAAGGGCTGACAAAACGCGTTTATTTCGGGCTGAAAAACACGTTTTGAAAACTGTGCTGTTCCTGCCCTATAAGTTACATGGTGGTGACCAAAGTTGCCAAAACGTCTTTATTTCTGCTGAAAAACACGTTTTGACAATTTCTGAGCACTGGGGTTAAGGGCTGACTCAATGTGCTCTTCTGTGCCAGGCAGTTACACTGCGAATCTAAGGGCTGAGAAAAAGCGTTTATTTCGGGCTGAAAAACACGTTTTGAAAACTGTGTTGTTCCTACCCTATAAGTTACATGGAGGTTACCAAAGTTGCCAAAACATGTTTATTTCTGCTGAAAAACACATTTTGACAATTTCTGTACACTGGGGTTAAGGGCTGACTCAATGTGCTCTTCTGAGCCAGGCAGTTACACAGCGATTCTAAGGGCTGACAAAACGCGTTTATTTCGGGCTGAAAAACACGTTTTGAAAACTGTGTTGTTCCTGCCCTAAAAGTTACATGGTGGTGACCAAAGTTGCCAAAACGTGTTTATTTCTGCTGAAAAACACGATTTGACAATTTCTGAGCACTGGGGTTAAGGGCTGACTCAGTGTGCTCTTCTGAGCCAGGCAGTTACACAGCGATTCTAAGGGCTGACAAAACGCGTTTATTTCGGGCTGAAAAACACGTTTTGAAAACTGTGCTGTTCCTGCCCTATAAGTTACATGGAGGTTACCAAAGTTGCCAAAACATGTTTATTTCTGCTGAAAAACACATTTTGACAATTTCTGTACACTGGGGTTAAGGGCTGACTCAATGTGCTCTTCTGAGCCAGGCAGTTACACAGCGATTCTAAGGGCTGACAAAACGCGTTTATTTCGGGCTGAAAAACACGTTTTGAAAACTGTGTTGTTCCTGCCCTAAAAGTTACATGGTGGTGACCAAAGTTGCCAAAACGTGTTTATTTCTGCTGAAAAACACGATTTGACAATTTCTGAGCACTGGGGTTAAGGGCTGACTCAATGTGCTCTTCTGAGCCAGGCAGTTACACTGCGAATCTAAGGGCTGAGAAAAAGCGTTTATTTCGGGCTGAAAAACACGTTTTGAAAACTGTGCTGTTCCTGCCCTATAAGTTACATGGTGGTGACCAAAGTTGCCAAAACATGTTTATTTCTGCTGAAAAACACGTTTTGACAATTTCTGAGCACTGGGGTTAAGGGCTGACTCAATGTGCTCTTCTGAGCCAGGCAGTTACACAGCGATTCTAAGGGCTGACAAAACGCGTTTATTTCGGGCTGAAAAACACGTTTTGAAAACTGTGTTGTTCCTGCCCTATAAGTTACATGGTGGTGACCAAAGTTGCCAAAACATGTTTATTTCTGCTGAAAAACACGTTTTGACAATTTCTGAGCACTGGGGTTAAGGGCTGACTCAGTGTGCTCTTCTGAGCCAGGCAGTTACACTGCGAATCTAAGGGCTGAGAAAAAGCGTTTATTTCGGGCTGAAAAACACGTTTTGAAAACTGTGTTGTTCCTACCCTATAAGTTAAATGGGGGTTACCAAAGTTGCCAAAACATGTTTATTTCTGCTGAAAAACACGTTTTGACAATTTCTGTACACTGGGGTTAAGGGCTGACTCAATGTGCTCTTCTGAGCCAGGCAGTTACACTGCGATTCTAAGGGCTGACAAAACGCGTTTATTTCGGGCTGAAAAACACGTTTTGAAAACTGTGCTGTTCCTGCCCTATAAGTTACATGGTGGTGACCAAAGTTGCCAAAACGATCTTATTTCTGCTGAAAAACACGTTTTGACAATTTCTGAGCACTGGGGTTAAGGGCTGACTCAATGTGCTCTTCTGAGCCAGGCAGTTACACTGCGAATCTAAGGGCTGAGAAAAAGCGTTTATTTCGGGCTGAAAAACACGTTTTGAAAACTGTGTTGTTCCTACCCTATAAGTTACATGGGGGTTACCAAAGTTGCCAAAACATGTTTATTTCTGCTGAAAAACACGTTTTGACAATTTCTGTACACTGGGGTTAAGGGCTGACTCAATGTGCTCTTCTGAGCCAGGCAGTTACACAGCGATTCTAAGGGCTGACAAAACGCGTTTATTTCGGGCTGAAAAACACGTTTTGAAAACTGTGCTGTTCCTGCCCTATAAGTTACATGGTGGTGACCAAAGTTGCCAAAACGTCTTTATTTCTGCTGAAAAACACGTTTTGACAATTTCTGAGCACTGGGGTTAAGGGCTGACTCAATGTGCTCTTCTGTGCCAGGCAGTTACACTGCGAATCTAAGGGCTGAGAAAAAGCGTTTATTTCGGGCTGAAAAACACGTTTTGAAAACTGTGTTGTTCCTACCCTATAAGTTACATGGGGGTTACCAAAGTTGCCAAAACATGTTTATTTCTGCTGAAAAACACATTTTGACAATTTCTGTACACTGGGGTTAAGGGCTGACTCAATGTGCTCTTCTGAGCCAGGCAGTTACACAGCGATTCTAAGGGCTGACAAAACGCGTTTATTTCGGGCTGAAAAACACGTTTTGAAAACTGTGTTGTTCCTGCCCTAAAAGTTACATGGTGGTGACCAAAGTTGCCAAAACGTGTTTATTTCTGCTGAAAAACACGATTTGACAATTTCTGAGCACTGGGGTTAAGGGCTGACTCAGTGTGCTCTTCTGAGCCAGGCAGTTACACAGCGATTCTAAGGGCTGACAAAACGCGTTTATTTCGGGCTGAAAAACACGTTTTGAAAACTGTGCTGTTCCTGCCCTATAAGTTACATGGAGGTTACCAAAGTTGCCAAAACATGTTTATTTCTGCTGAAAAACACATTTTGACAATTTCTGTACACTGGGGTTAAGGGCTGACTCAATATGCTCTTCTGAGCCAGGCAGTTACACAGCGATTCTAAGGGCTGACAAAACGCGTTTATTTCGGGCTGAAAAACACGTTTTGAAAACTGTGTTGTTCCTGCCCTAAAAGTTACATGGTGGTGACCAAAGTTGCCAAAACGTGTTTATTTCTGCTGAAAAACACGATTTGACAATTTCTGAGCACTGGGGTTAAGGGCTGACTCAATGTGCTCTTCTGAGCCAGGCAGTTACACTGCGAATCTAAGGGCTGAGAAAAAGCGTTTATTTCGGGCTGAAAAACACGTTTTGAAAACTGTGCTGTTCCTGCCCTATAAGTTACATGGTGGTGACCAAAGTTGCCAAAACATGTTTATTTCTGCTGAAAAACACGTTTTGACAATTTCTGAGCACTGGGGTTAAGGGCTGACTCAATGTGCTCTTCTGAGCCAGGCAGTTACACAGCGATTCTAAGGGCTGACAAAACGCGTTTATTTCGGGCTGAAAAACACGTTTTGAAAACTGTGTTGTTCCTGCCCTATAAGTTACATGGTGGTGACCAAAGTTGCCAAAACATGTTTATTTCTGCTGAAAAACACGTTTTGACAATTTCTGAGCACTGGGGTTAAGGGCTGACTCAGTGTGCTCTTCTGAGCCAGGCAGTTACACTGCGAATCTAAGGGCTGAGAAAAAGCGTTTATTTCGGGCTGAAAGACACGTTTTGAAAACTGTGTTGTTCCTACCCTATAAGTTACATGGGGGTTACCAAAGTTGCCAAAACATGTTTATTTCTGCTGAAAAACACGTTTTGACAATTTCTGTACACTGGGGTTAAGGGCTGACTCAATGTGCTCTTCTGAGCCAGGCAGTTACACAGCGATTCTAAGGGCTGACAAAACGCGTTTATTTCGGGCTGAAAAACACGTTTTGAAAACTGTGCTGTTCCTGCCCTATAAGTTACATGGTGGTGACCAAAGTTGCCAAAACGTCTTTATTTCTGCTGAAAAACACGTTTTGACAATTTCTGAGCACTGGGGTTAAGGGCTGACTCAATGTGCTCTTCTGTGCCAGGCAGTTACACTGCGAATCTAAGGGCTGAGAAAAAGCGTTTATTTCGGGCTGAAAAACACGTTTTGAAAACTGTGTTGTTCCTACCCTATAAGTTACATGGGGGTTACCAAAGTTGCCAAAACATGTTTATTTCTGCTGAAAAACACATTTTGACAATTTCTGTACACTGGGGTTAAGGGCTGACTCAATGTGCTCTTCTGAGCCAGGCAGTTACACAGCGATTCTAAGGGCTGACAAAACGCGTTTATTTCGGGCTGAAAAACACGTTTTGAAAACTGTGTTGTTCCTGCCCTAAAAGTTACATGGTGGTGACCAAAGTTGCCAAAACGTGTTTATTTCTGCTGAAAAACACGATTTGACAATTTCTGAGCACTGGGGTTAAGGGCTGACTCAATGTGCTCTTCTGAGCCAGGCAGTTACACTGCGAATCTAAGGGCTGAGAAAAAGCGTTTATTTCGGGCTGAAAAACACGTTTTGAAAACTGTGCTGTTCCTGCCCTATAAGTTACATGGTGGTGACCAAAGTTGCCAAAACGTCTTTATTTCTGCTGAAAAACACGTTTTGACAATTTCTGAGCACTGGGGTTAAGGGCTGACTCAATGTGCTCTTCTGAGCCAGGCAGTTACACTGCGAATCTAAGGGCTGAGAAAAAGCGTTTATTTCGGGCTGAAAAACACGTTTTGAAAACTGTGTTGTTCCTGCCCTATAAGTTACACGGGGGTTACCAAAGTTGCCAAAACATGTTTATTTCTGCTGAAAAACACGTTTTGACAATTTCTGTACACTGGGGTTAAGGGCTGACTCAATGTGCTCTTCTGAGCCAGGCAGTTACACAGCAATTCTAAAGGCTGACAAAACGCGTTTATTTCGGGCTGAAAAACACGTTTTGAAAACTGTGTTGTTCCTGCCCTATAAGTTACATGGTGGTGACCAAAGTTGCCAAAACGTCTTTATTTCTGCTGAAAAACACGTTTTGACAATTTCTGAGCACTGGGGTTAAGGGCTGACTCAATCTGCTCTTCTGAGCCAGGCAGTTACACTGCGAATCTAAGGGCTGAGAAAAAGCGTTTATTTCGGGCTGAAAAACACGTTTTGAAAACTGTGTTGTTCCTACCCTATAAGTTACATGGGGGTTACCAAAGTTGCCAAAACATGTTTATTTCAGCTGAAAAACACGTTTTGACAATTTCTGTACACTGGGGTTAAGGGCTGACTCAATGTGCTCTTCTGAGCCAGGCAGTTACACAGCGATTCTAAGGGCTGACAAAACGCGTTTATTTCGGGCCGAAAAACACGTTTTGAAAACTGTGTTGTTCCTGCCCTATAAGTTACATGGGGGTTACCAAAGTTGCCAAAACATGTTTATTTCTGCTGAAAAACACGTTTTGACAATTTCTGTACACTGGGGTTAAGGGCTGACTCAATGTGCTCTTCTGAGCCAGGCAGTTACACTGCGATTCTAAGGGCTGACAAAACGCGTTTATTTCGGGCTGAAAAACACGTTTTGAAAACTGTGCTGTTCCTGCCCTATAAGTTACATGGTGGTGACCAAAGTTGCCAAAACGTCTTTATTTCTGCTGAAAAACACGTTTTGACAATTTCTGAGCACTGGGGTTAAGGGCTAACTCAATGTGCTCTTCTGAGCCAGGCAGTTACACTGCGAATCTAAGGGCTGAGAAAAAGCGTTTATTTCGGGCTGAAAAACACGTTTTGAAAACTGTGCTGTTCCTGCCCTATAAGTTACATGGTGGTGACCAAAGTTGCCAAAACATGTTTATTTCTGCTGAAAAACACGTTTTGACAATTTCTGAGCACTGGGGTTAAGGGCTGACTCAGTGTGCTCTTCTGAGCCAGGCAGTTACACTGCGAATCTAAGGGCTGAGAAAAAGCGTTTATTTCGGGCTGAAAAACACGTTTTGAAAACTGTGTTGTTCCTACCCTATAAGTTACATGGGGGTTACCAAAGTTGCCAAAACATGTTTATTTCTGCTGAAAAACACGTTTTGACAATTTCTGTACACTGGGGTTAAGGGCTGACTCAATGTGCTCTTCTGAGCCAGGCAGTTACACTGCGATTCTAAGGGCTGACAAAACGCGTTTATTTCGGGCTGAAAAACACGTTTTGAAAACTGTGCTGTTCCTGCCCTATAAGTTACATGGTGGTGACCAAAGTTGCCAAAACATGTTTATTTCTGCTGAAAAACACGTTTTGACAATTTCTGAGCACTGGGGTTAAGGGCTGACTCAGTGTGCTCTTCTGAGCCAGGCAGTTACACTGCGAATCTAAGGGCTGAGAAAAAGCGTTTATTTCGGGCTGAAAAACACGTTTTGAAAACTGTGTTGTTCCTACCCTATAAGTTACATGGGGGTTACCAAAGTTGCCAAAACATGTTTATTTCTGCTGAAAAACACGTTTTGACAATTTCTGTAAACTGGGGTTAAGGGCTGATTCAATGTGCTCTTCTGAGCCAGGCAGTTACACTGCGATTCTAAGGGCTGACAAAACGCGTTTATTTCGGGCTGAAAAACACGTTTTGAAAACTGTGCTGTTCCTGCCCTATAAGTTACATGGTGGAGACCAAAGTTGCCAAAACGTCTTTATTTCTGCTGAAAAACACGTTTTGACAATTTCTGAGCACTGGGGTTAAGGGCTGACTCAATGTGCTCTTCTGAGCCAGGCAGTTACACTGCGAATCTAAGGGCTGAGAAAAAGCGTTTATTTCGGGCTGAAAAACACGTTTTGAAAACTGTGCTGTTCCTGCCCTGTAAGTTACATGGTGGTGACCAAAGTTGCCAAAACGTCTTTATTTCTGCTGAAAAACACGTTTTGACAATTTCTGAGCACTGGGGTTAAGGGCTGACTCAATGTGCTCTTCTGAGCCAGGCAGTTACACTGCGAATCTAAGGGCTGAGAAAAAGCGTTTATTTCGGGCTGAAAAACACGTTTTGAAAACTGTGTTGTTCCTACCCTATAAGTTACATGGGGGTTACCAAAGTTGCCAAAACATGTTTATTTCTGCTGAAAAACACGTTTTGACAATTTCTGTACACTGGGGTTAAGGGCTGACTCAATGTGCTCTTCTGAGCCAGGCAGTTACACTGCGATTCTAAGGGCTGACAAAACGCGTTTATTTCGGGCTGAAAAACACGTTTTGAAAACTGTGCTGTTCCTGCCCTATAAGTTACATGGTGGTGACCAAAGTTGCCAAAACATGTTTATTTCTGCTGAAAAACACGTTTTGACAATTTCTGAGCACTGGGGTTAAGGGCTGACTCAGTGTGCTCTTCTGAGCCAGACAGTTACACTGCGAATCTAAGGGCTGAGAAAAAGCGTTTATTTCGGGCTGAAAAACATGTTTTGAAAACTGTGTTGTTCCTACCCTATAAGTTACATGGGGGTTACCAAAGTTGCCAAAACACGTTTATTTCTGCTGAAAAACACGTTTTGACAATTTCTGTACACTGGGGTTAAGGGCTGACTCAATGTGCTCTTCTGAGCCAGGCAGTTACACTGCGATTCTAAGGGCTGACAAAACGCGTTTATTTCGGGCTGAAAAACACGTTTTGAAAACTGTGCTGTTCCTGCCCTATAAGTTACATGGTGGTGACCAAAGTTGCCAAAACGTCTTTATTTCTGCTGAAAAACACGTTTTGACAATTTCTGAGCACTGGGGTTAAGGGCTGACTCAATGTGCTCTTCTGAGCCAGGCAGTTACACTGCGAATCTAAGGGCTGAGAAAAAGCGTTTATTTCGGGCTGAAAAACACGTTTTGAAAACTGTGTTGTTCCTACCCTATAAGTTACATGGGGGTTACCAAAGTTGCCAAAACATGTTTATTTCTGCTGAAAAACACGTTTTGACAATTTCTGTACACTGGGGTTAAGGGCTGACTCAATGTGCTCTTCTGAGCCAGGCAGTTACACAGCGATTCTAAGGGCTGACAAAACGCGTTTATTTCGGGCCGAAAAACACGTTTTGAAAACTGTGTTGTTCCTGCCCTATAAGTTACATGGGGGTTACCAAAGTTGCCAAAACATGTTTATTTCTGCTGAAAAACACGTTTTGACAATTTCTGTACACTGGGGTTAAGGGCTGACTCAATGTGCTCTTCTGAGCCAGGCAGTTACACTGCGATTCTAAGGGCTGACAAAACGCGTTTATTTCGGGCTGAAAAACACGTTTTGAAAACTGTGCTGTTCCTGCCCTATAAGTTACATGGTGGTGACCAAAGTTGCCAAAACGTCTTTATTTCTGCTGAAAAACACGTTTTGACAATTTCTGAGCACTGGGGTTAAGGGCTGACTCAATGTGCTCTTCTGAGCCAGGCAGTTACACTGCGAATCTAAGGGCTGAGAAAAAGCGTTTATTTCGGGCTGAAAAACACGTTTTGAAAACTGTGCTGTTCCTGCCCTATAAGTTACATGGTGGTGACCAAAGTTGCCAAAACATGTTTATTTCTGCTGAAAAACACGTTTTGACAATTTCTGAGCACTGGGGTTAAGGGCTGACTCAGTGTGCTCTTCTGAGCCAGGCAGTTACACTGCGAATCTAAGGGCTGAGAAAAAGCGTTTATTTCGGGCTGAAAAACACGTTTTGAAAACTGTGTTGTTCCTACCCTATAAGTTACATGGGGGTTACCAAAGTTGCCAAAACATGTTTATTTCTGCTGAAAAACACGTTTTGACAATTTCTGTACACTGGGGTTAAGGGCTGACTCAATGTGCTCTTCTGAGCCAGGCAGTTACACTGCGATTCTAAGGGCTGACAAAACGCGTTTATTTCGGGCTGAAAAACACGTTTTGAAAACTGTGCTGTTCCTGCCCTATAAGTTACATGGTGGTGACCAAAGTTGCCAAAACGTCTTTATTTCTGCTGAAAAACACGTTTTGACAATTTCTGCACACTGGGGTTAAGGGCTGACTCAATGTGCTCTTCTGAGCCAGGCAGTTACACAGCGATTCTAAGGGCTGACAAAACGCGTTTATTTCGGGCTGAAAAACACGTTTTGAAAACTGTGTTGTTCCTGCCCTAAAAGTTACATGGTGGTTACCAAAGTTGCCAAAACGTGTTTATTTCTGCTGAAAAACACGATTTGACAATTTCTGCACACTGGGGTTAAGGGCTGACTCAATGTGCTCTTCTGAGCCAGGCAGTTACACAGCGATTCTAAGGGCTGACAAAACGCGTTTATTTCGGGCTGAAAAACACGTTTTGAAAACTGTGCTGTTCCTGCCCTATAAGTTACATGGTGGTGACCAAAGTTGCCAAAACGTCTTTATTTCTGCTGAAAAACACGTTTTGACAATTTCTGAGCACTGGGGTTAAGGGCTGACTCAATGTGCTCTTCTGAGCCAGGCAGTTACACAGCGATTCTAAGGGCTGACAAAACGCGTTTATTTCGGGCTGAAAAACACGTTTTGAAAACTGTGTTGTTCCTGCCCTATAAGTTACATGGTGGTGACCAAAGTTGCCAAAACGTGTTTATTTCTGCTGAAAAACACGTTTTGACAATTTCTGAGCACTGGGGTTAAGGGCTGACTCAGTGTGCTCTTCTGAGCCAGGCAGTTACACAGCGATTCTAAGGGCTGACAAAACGCGTTTATTCGGGCTGAAAAACACGTTTTGAAAACTGTGTTGTTCCTGCCCTATAAGTTACATGGTGGTGACCAAAGTTACCAAAACGTGTTTATTTCTGCTGAAAAACACGTTTTGACAATTTCTGAGCACTGGGGTTAAGGGCTGACTCAGTGTGCTCTTCTGAGCCAGGCAGTTACACTGCGAATCTAAGGGCTGAGAAAAAGCGTTTATTTCGGGCTGAAAAACACGTTTTGAAAACTGTGTTGTTCCTACCCTATAAGTTACATGGGGGTTACCAAAGTTGCCAAAACATGTTTATTTCTGCTGAAAAACACGTTTTGACAATTTCTGTACACTGGGGTTAAGGGCTGACTCAATGTGCTCTTCTGAGCCAGGCAGTTACACTGCGATTCTAAGGGCTGACAAAACGCGTTTATTTCGGGCTGAAAAACACGTTTTGAAAACTGTGCTGTTCCTGCCCTATAAGTTACATGGTGGTGACCAAAGTTGCCAAAACATGTTTATTTCTGCTGAAAAACACGTTTTGACAATTTCTGAGCACTGGGGTTAAGGGCTGACTCAGTGTGCTCTTCTGAGCCAGGCAGTTACACTGCGAATCTAAGGGCTGAGAAAAAGCGTTTATTTCGGGCTGAAAAACACGTTTTGAAAACTGTGTTGTTCCTACCCTATAAGTTACATGGGGGTTACCAATGTTGCCAAAACATGTTTATTTCTGCTGAAAAACACGTTTTGACAATTTCTGTACACTGGGGTTAAGGGCTGACTCAATGTGCTCTTCTGAGCCAGGCAGTTACACTGCGATTCTAAGGGCTGACAAAACGCGTTTATTTCGGGCTGAAAAACACGTTTTGAAAACTGTGCTGTTCCTGCCCTATAAGTTACATGGTGGTGACCAAAGTTGCCAAAACGTCTTTATTTCTGCTGAAAAACACGTTTTGAAAATTTCTGAGCACTGGGGTTAAGGGCTGACTCAATGTGCTCTTCTGAGCCAGGCAGTTACACTGCGAATCTAAGGGCTGAGAAAAAGCGTTTATTTCGGGCTGAAAAACACGTTTTGAAAACTGTGTTGTTCCTACCCTATAAGTTACATGGGGGTTACCAAAGTTGCCAAAACATGTTTATTTCTGCTGAAAAACACGTTTTGACAATTTCTGTACACTGGGGTTAAGGGCTGACTCAATGTGCTCTTCTGAGCCAGGCAGTTACACAGCGATTCTAAGGGCTGACAAAACGCGTTTATTTCGGGCTGAAAAACACGTTTTGAAAACTGTGCTGTTCCTGCCCTATAAGTTACATGGTGGTGACCAAAGTTGCCAAAACGTCTTTATTTCTGCTGAAAAACACGTTTTGACAATTTCTGAGCACTGGGGTTAAGGGCTGACTCAATGTGCTCTTCTGTGCCAGGCAGTTACACTGCGAATCTAAGGGCTGAGAAAAAGCGTTTATTTCGGGCTGAAAAACACGTTTTGAAAACTGTGTTGTTCCTACCCTATAAGTTACATGGAGGTTACCAAAGTTGCCAAAACATGTTTATTTCTGCTGAAAAACACATTTTGACAATTTCTGTACACTGGGGTTAAGGGCTGACTCAATGTGCTCTTCTGAGCCAGGCAGTTACACAGCGATTCTAAGGGCTGACAAAACGCGTTTATTTCGGGCTGAAAAACACGTTTTGAAAACTGTGTTGTTCCTGCCCTAAAAGTTACATGGTGGTGACCAAAGATGCCAAAACGTGTTTATTTCTGCTGAAAAACACGATTTGACAATTTCTGAGCACTGGGGTTAAGGGCTGACTCAGTGTGCTCTTCTGAGCCAGGCAGTTACACAGCGATTCTAAGGGCTGACAAAACGCGTTTATTTCGGGCTGAAAAACACGTTTTGAAAACTGTGCTGTTCCTGCCCTATAAGTTACATGGAGGTTACCAAAGTTGCCAAAACATGTTTATTTCTGCTGAAAAACACATTTTGACAATTTCTGTACACTGGGGTTAAGGGCTGACTCAATGTGCTCTTCTGAGCCAGGCAGTTACACAGCGATTCTAAGGGCTGACAAAACGCGTTTATTTCGGGCTGAAAAACACGTTTTGAAAACTGTGTTGTTCCTGCCCTAAAAGTTACATGGTGGTGACCAAAGTTGCCAAAACGTGTTTATTTCTGCTGAAAAACACGTTTTGACAATTTCTGAGCACTGGGGTTAAGGGCTGACTCAATGTGCTCTTCTGAGCCAGGCAGTTACACTGCGAATCTAAGGGCTGAGAAAAAGCGTTTATTTCGGGCTGAAAAACACGTTTTGAAAACTGTGCTGTTCCTGCCCTATAAGTTACATGGTGGTGACCAAAGTTGCCAAAACATGTTTATTTCTGCTGAAAAACACGTTTTGACAATTTCTGAGCACTGGGGTTAAGGGCTGACTCAATGTGCTCTTCTGAGCCAGGCAGTTACACAGCGATTCTAAGGGCTGACAAAACGCGTTTATTTCGGGCTGAAAAACACGTTTTGAAAACTGTGTTGTTCCTGCCCTATAAGTTACATGGTGGTGACCAAAGTTGCCAAAACATGTTTATTTCTGCTGAAAAACACGTTTTGACAATTTCTGAGCACTGGGGTTAAGGGCTGACTCAGTGTGCTCTTCTGAGCCAGGCAGTTACACTGCGAATCTAAGGGCTGAGAAAAAGCGTTTATTTCGGGCTGAAAAACACGTTTTGAAAACTGTGTTGTTCCTACCCTATAAGTTACATGGGGGTTACCAAAGTTGCCAAAACATGTTTATTTCTGCTGAAAAACACGTTTTGACAATTTCTGTACACTGGGGTTAAGGGCTGACTCAATGTGCTCTTCTGAGCCAGGCAGTTACACTGCGATTCTAAGGGCTGACAAAACGCGTTTATTTCGGGCTGAAAAACACGTTTTGAAAACTGTGCTGTTCCTGCCCTATAAGTTACATGGTGGTGACCAAAGTTGCCAAAACGATCTTATTTCTGCTGAAAAACACGTTTTGACAATTTCTGAGCACTGGGGTTAAGGGCTGACTCAATGTGCTCTTCTGAGCCAGGCAGTTACACTGCGAATCTAAGGGCTGAGAAAAAGCGTTTATTTCGGGCTGAAAAACACGTTTTGAAAACTGTGTTGTTCCTACCCTATAAGTTACATGGGGGTTACCAAAGTTGCCAAAACATGTTTATTTCTGCTGAAAAACACGTTTTGACAATTTCTGTACACTGGGGTTAAGGGCTGACTCAATGTGCTCTTCTGAGCCAGGCAGTTACACAGCGATTCTAAGGGCTGACAAAACGCGTTTATTTCGGGCTGAAAAACACGTTTTGAAAACTGTGCTGTTCCTGCCCTATAAGTTACATGGTGGTGACCAAAGTTGCCAAAACGTCTTTATTTCTGCTGAAAAACACGTTTTGACAATTTCTGAGCACTGGGGTTAAGGGCTGACTCAATGTGCTCTTCTGTGCCAGGCAGTTACACTGCGAATCTAAGGGCTGAGAAAAAGCGTTTATTTCGGGCTGAAAAACACGTTTTGAAAACTGTGTTGTTCCTACCCTATAAGTTACATGGGGGTTACCAAAGTTGCCAAAACATGTTTATTTCTGCTGAAAAACACATTTTGACAATTTCTGTACACTGGGGTTAAGGGCTGACTCAATGTGCTCTTCTGAGCCAGGCAGTTACACAGCGATTCTAAGGGCTGACAAAACGCGTTTATTTCGGGCTGAAAAACACGTTTTGAAAACTGTGTTGTTCCTGCCCTAAAAGTTACATGGTGGTGACCAAAGTTGCCAAAACGTGTTTATTTCTGCTGAAAAACACGATTTGACAATTTCTGAGCACTGGGGTTAAGGGCTGACTCAATGTGCTCTTCTGAGCCAGGCAGTTACACTGCGAATCTAAGGGCTGAGAAAAAGCGTTTATTTCGGGCTGAAAAACACGTTTTGAAAACTGTGCTGTTCCTGCCCTATAAGTTACATGGTGGTGACCAAAGTTGCCAAAACGTCTTTATTTCTGCTGAAAAACACGTTTTGACAATTTCTGAGCACTGGGGTTAAGGGCTGACTCAATGTGCTCTTCTGAGCCAGGCAGTTACACTGCGAATCTAAGGGCTGAGAAAAAGCGTTTATTTCGGGCTGAAAAACACGTTTTGAAAACTGT